>NC_057795.1:493207251-493562177 GCF_018294505.1 Triticum aestivum
ATTGAAGTGGCACTATGAAAATGTCACTGTGGCTTGCCTGGGGATGAAGAAGGCACCGGGAAGAAGTGCGGTGAAGCCGCAGAAAGATTCGCCGGAAAACATACTCTCTCGGAGGGGGCTCATTAAGGGCAGGGGAAAATGGTCATTTTCACAGTGTCAAACCATAGTGAAAACATGACCAACATAACGGTCTCGACGAAACGAAGAAGTAGGCTTTGGAATCACCTCATTTGGAGCTACGGTTGCGGAGTTATGAGGAGTAGAATGGCATGGGCTTTTCTGCAAAAAGAATATTCACAGACGGGTCCCTGAGTGGATAAGGCAGAGGCGCAAAACTAGAAATACGCTTTCTTACTAAGAAAACGTATTCTGTGCTGAATAAGAGAGGAATGCGCTTTCGATAAGCGAAGACGTAATCCAGCGGATTACGCCTCCACTTATCCAGCGTGGCAAAGGCGGGACCGGGCGGCTTAGAGGCTTACAGGTGGGGTCCGCCTTATCCATCTCTCTCCTCCTGGCAACTTCTTCTTCTTCCCCGACGCGCGCTGAGGCAGAGGCGAGGTCGGCCGCCCCGACGACGATCGCCGGCGACTCCGGCCACCGTAGGCGGTGCTCGACCTACCCACGTGCTCAGGGCGACAAGGCCGACCCACTCCAGGACAGAACGGACCTCGAGGAGGGCGGGGTTGAGAGCAGCAAGCACTCCGGCGGAGGGGGATTTGGGTGGAGATGGGATTCGAGGCCATAGCGGCTCCGGCGAGGGGAAAGGGCATGGGGATGGTCGCCGGAGTGGTGATGTTCTACTGGTGGTGGTAGAAGGAGGGGAGGAGCTCGGGGCTGCTCGGATTTGAGCGGAGCCCGACAGCGGCCATGACGGTGATGGGCAGCGGGGAGAGGTCCTCCGGCTGAGCTAACTGATTGGGGAGGGAGCTGGGAGTGAGGCGAGGCTGATGAGGTGCTCGGGAGGCTCAGGGGATGGCTATATATAGCCGGGGCGAAGGAGGGTGAGCTGGCACCGCCGGCGACGCGTGTCCAGCGCCGCGGACGCGTGTGCTCGTGCATGGACTCGGGGGAAGACGACGTGGACGCACAGGGAGGAGCTTACGGGGCAGGAGGGGGCCAAAGGAGGGGCAGAGGAAGAGGCCGAGTGCCATAAAAGCTCGGTCGGCCACAGATCTCTCGTGGGCGCTCGGCGGTTTGTGTGGGTGAGCTAGCTTCCAGAGTGGGAGAGGGGTCCAGAAGAACGGCGACGACGAGAGGAAGCCAAGGGACATGCTCACGAGTGCGAAAACGGCGAGAGGGAGAGGGGGTCCAGCAGAAACAACCACTAGACGCGCTCATGGCATTGCCAAAACAGCGGTCACCACCAGTGCTGGCATGTGCGGGAGGCAAATAGCTGGAAATTGATGTCTAGTGGTAAGTCCTTCGAATGGTGGTTTTAATTGAGGTGGTAACTAGGTGAAAGAGGCTCTAGTTAAAAAGTTAGTGAGCTCTGAAGTTTACTGCAGTAAACTTCACTAGCTGAATGTGGTCAACATGGAATTGCTGGAGGCCAAACAAGATGTCTGGGGTGTTTAGGATAGGAAGGGCTATGGTCCTGGAGGTTGGGAGGGTAAAAGGATCAAGATTTACTGCAGTTGCTTCACAACTGCCTACTTGGTCCAGAAATGAAGATCATGATGATTCTCTCACATGGTTGATCGGATTGAGCTGAGTTTGAGCAAGGCAGGGTCATTTGGTCATGTGAAGATGCTGTAAAAAGCTCATGCCAAATGGCCAAGCCAAAATGGCACTTGCTTCACAAACATCTCTGCTGATCAGAAACTTGAAATAACTTTGGTGGTCAAACGGATCAATTAAATGATGCCAAAATGGGTGGAGAGATGTTTTATGGGCATAAGAATGATCTGGTAAATTATCAGGATTTTTGAAGCAACATAAAATATACTTGCTTCACAACCTGAAAATATTGCCAGAATCAAAGATTGGCTCCTGTGCTCACAAAGATGATTGGATGGGGCTGCAAATGGGTGGAAGGGGTTAATATGAGCACATTAAGGAGTGTGCAAAAGTTCAACTCATTTGGATATTCCTAGCTAGTACTTCCTTCACAATGCATTCCCTCAGACAGGAACTTTGAAAAATCACTGAGGAAGATTGGCTAGGCAATTAAAGTTGAGCTTTGGCACAGGGAAATTATTTTAACATGAAAAGATGTCCAAAAAGGTTGAGGTCAAATGGGCAAAGGAAAATAACACTTCCTTCACAACCTGCCACATAGGACAGAATAGAAAATGAATTATTGAGCAAGATGATAAACATGGCAAATGAGAAGTTTTGCCATATTTGATCAAGATATGACCCAAACAATTTATGAGAATTATTTGGGAATTTTTGGTGTGAGGGAAATATAGGTTGCTTCACAACCTAGGGCAATTTGAGTTATTCCTTTAACAGAAAAGGAATATTCCAAATAAAAAGAATATTGGGATTTGGGCTAGGATGGAAATGACAGGGTCTAGGGAAATATTTGGGAATGACAAGCCACTCTGGAAGCAGAGAAGAGGGCACCTTCTTCAGTTTCCAGACCACAAAGCCACGGAAAAAGAAAACTCACGCAAAAACCTCAGAAAAACAAAAGAAAAAGAAAGGGCCAAAAATCAGGCTGTCACATAATCTGTCTGACCGAGTTTGGTAATTTGTGTGTAATGGTTAGATTTTGTGTGGAGGCTATATATACCCCTCCAGCCACTCTTCGTTCGTGGATAGAGCCATTAGAACGTGCCTACACTTCTTGCATCCATTTTCTGAGTGAGAACCACCTACTCATGTGTTGAGACCAAGACATTCCATTCCAACCATAATAATCTTGATCTCTAGCCTTCCCCAAGTTGCTTTCCACTCAAATCATCTTTCCACCATAGCCAAATCTATGAGAGAAAGTTGAGTGTTGGGGACACTATCATTTAAAGCACAAGAGCAATGAGTTCATCATCAACACACCATCTATTACCTTTTGGAGAGTGGTGTCTCCTAGATTGGTTAGGTGTCACTTGGGAGCCTCCGTCAAATTGTGGTGTTGAACCAAGAAGTTTGTAAGGGCAAGGAGATCGCCTACTTCGTGAAGATCTACCCAAGTGAGGCAAGGCCTTCTTGGGCGATGGCCATGGTGGGATAGACAAGGTTGCTTCTTTGTGGACCGTTCGTGGGTGGAACCCTCCGTGGACTCGCGCAGCCGTTACCCTTCGTGGGTTGAAGTCTCCATCAACGTGGATATATGATAGCACCACCTATCGGAACCACGCCAAAAATCTCGGTGTCAACATTGCGTTTGCTCCCTCCAAACTCCTTCCCTTTATCTTCATATGTGTCGGTGGAAAACGACACCTATGGGATCACAAGAATCCCTACTATGGTTCAGCGGGCGCGAGGTTGCGAAAAGAGCAGGACTAGTAGTCAGCAAGCACAAGGATCGTTTACCCAGGTTCGGGCCGCGAGGATGCGTAATACCCTGGTCCTGCTTTGGTGTCTATTTGAGTGTTCTTGGAGTTCTTGAGCTAGCTACGATGTGTAACTTGTCCAAGGGTATGAATCCCTCTCTAGTATGCCTCGGGCCTCCTTTTATAGTCAAGGGGATCGCCACAATGGCACACAGGAGGTGGAAAGGTGTACAGTGGTTGGGCTTATCGCCTGCTATTACGGGACAAGACGCATTTAATGCGCCCCTTAGGTGTCCTCTTACTTTATCGGGGACGGAAACCAGGCCCGTCCTGTCCATCGCCACTCCATCTTGTTCTGACACGTGTCCAAGCCAGCGAGGAATGCGGTGCCATGTAGGATGGCAGGCTACTGAGTTGGCGCGGTGGTAGGGTCTTCACGAAGATCTGCATGCCACCATGTAGGCGCTCGCTGAGTTGGCCTGGAGGCCTTACGTCGACACGCAGGTTCCTGCCTAGCTGGTGGGCTGGCAACTGCATAGGAACAGTGGTGGAATCTTTGCGGGCGTGGGCCAGCTGGGCCTCGCGGATATCCTCGGCAAGGGTCTTGTCGGGGCCCCGGCAAGGGTCTTGCCGTGGCATCGCGGTCGTCTCTGGAGAGGATCTTGCCGGAGGTCTCATGGATTTCCTCGGCAAGATCTTGCCGAGGATCGTCATCTTCTGGTTCTTGTCTTCACAAAGATCTGCATGCCACCACAGAGGTGCCTCCCGACCCTGGTTCCAACGTGGTTTATGGTGTTTGGAAACCTTGGGCTCAAGGGTGGCGCGCTCTGCTGGCGTTGGGCAAGTTGCCATGGCAAGGTTCTTGCCGGGGCTGCGGATGCTGCCCCGCCAAGGGTCTTGCTAAGAGAGTCCACCTCGGCCTTTTGCTCTTTGTGTCTCTTGGTCTTGGCGTTGCTTTGACTGTCTTCTGGCTTCGGCTTCCCTCCTCTGCCCCGCAAAGTATGGCCGTGGGCGCGTCTCTGACTTCCCGTGCACAGGTAAAGGGGTACAAAAAGAGTGCCCCTATTTTCATACACCGACAGGAGCCCCCGGGCCTGGGCCACACATAAGCGATACACGTTGTTGGGCTAGGCCCAGAACGGTGCGCGGGCAGGCAGGGCGGGTTTTTAACATGGTAATTTTTTTCGTCTGCTGGTTGCGCTTCCCCACGACCCACATTGAATGCGCGGCATGGGGGTCGTGCATGACATGGGTGTTGGTGTCAAAACCGGCGGATCTCGGGTAGGGGGTCCCGAACTGTGCGTCTAGGCGGATGGTAACAGGAGACGAGGGACACGATGTTTTACCCAGGTTCGGGCCCTCTTGATGGAGGTAAAACCCTACGTCCTGCTTGATTGATATTGATATTGTGGATGTTTACAAGAGTGGATCTACCACGAGATCAAGGAGGCTAAACCCTAGAAGCTAGCCTATGGTATGATTGTTGTTATTGTTGTTGTTGTGTCCTACGGACTAGAGCCATCCGGTTTATATAGACACCGGAGAGGGCTAGGGTTACATAGAGTCGGTTACAATGGTAGGAGATCTACATATCCGTATCGCCAAGCTTGCCTTCCACGCCAGGGAAAGTCCCATCCGGACACGGGGCGAAGTCTTCAATCTTGTATCTTCATAGTCTTGGAGTCCGATCGATGATGATAGTCCGGCCGATGATAGTTCGGCTGATGATGATAGTCCGGCTATCCGGACACCCCCTAATCCGGGACTCCCTCAGTAGCCCCTGAACCAGGCTTCAATGACGATAAGTCCGACGCGTATATTTCTTGGCATTGCAAGGCGGGTTCCTCCTCCGAATGATAGAAGATTGTGAACACCAGGATAGTGTCCGGCTCTGCAAAATAAATTCCACATTCCACCGTAGAGAGAATAATATATACACAAGTTCAATCTGCTGACGTTTTTTGCGGCATGACATCACGCCACTACCAAGCCATTACCTGAATCGTTTTTTACTCTACCACCTCAGCGCATTTAGCGAAGCGGTTTCCTTGGCACGTCTTGTCGAAGCAGAGATCGTGTTCCCCCTTAATCCGGGATTCTGATCAATACGGACGTGGGTAACCCAACCGCGCCATTGATGGTGATGCTCGGGGGATAAGCAAGTTTTACCAGGCCGGTGGGGGACGCGTAGACTTCGCCCGCCCATATAAGGGATAAGGATTCACCTTTTCAACTACGCCTTCTTGCTCCTTTGCTTATCCATCTCCGCGCACTCGAGCTCCAGCGCCCAAGCCCGCACATCCCGTCTCAACCTTCCCCAGTCATGTCTGGAGCGGGAGGCAAGTGGATGACCTCCTCCGTTACGGAGGAGCACATCGAAAGACTGCGCAGTGCCGGATACCTGTCCGGCGACATCGCGCACCGGCTGCCCGACGAGGGGCAGCTTATCCCCACCCCCAGGCCCCATGAGAGGGTCGTTTTCCTCCGCGGACTGGGTTTTCCACTTCACCCTTTTGTCCGGGGGCTCATGTTCTACTACGGCCTGGATTTCCATGATCTGGCGCCGAACTTCATCCTCAACATCTCGGCGTTCATCGTCGTGTGCGAGGCCTTCCTCTGCATCCAGCCCCACTTCGGCTTGTGGCTCAAGACCTTCAATGTCAAGCCGAAGGTAGTGAAGGGAACTCAAGCGGAGTGCGGAGGCGCCATGTTGGGCAAGATGCCCAACGTCCTTTGGTTCGAAGGGGCCTTCGTGGAATCCGTCAAGGGGTGGCAATCGGGGTGGTTCTATATCACCGAGCCGCGCGACCCTAAGTGGGCGGCGGCCCCCGAGTTCAGATCTGGTATCCCCACGCAGCTCACCTCCTGGAAAGAGAAGGGCTTGCTGTGGGGTAGTTCGGAGGAGGTGACGGGACTCCAAGCCTGTATCCAGAAGCTGGTGAAGAAGCTCAGGCTGGTTAACATGGTCCAAGTCATGCTCGTCCGCCGGATTCTCCCATGCCAAGAGCGGGCATGCAATCTCTGGGAGTTCAATCCGGAACAGCACCAGGCGCTGAGCGGGCTCTTCGACACGACATACGAAGGCGCCTGGAGGGTGCTGTTTAAGGGCGCCGAAGCCCCCGCATCCGCGACTGAAGATCGCGGATTTCGCTCGCAGCGCCAAGCCGACGAGGTAAGTGATTCTACCCCTTTACAGGACACTTGCTTTTCATAGTTTGACTCTATGCGGGTTTTAATTTCCCCTTTTCCTTTGACAGGACTGGACAAGGAAGGCGGAGCAGATTATCTGCCCGGCTCCTATGCCAGAAAACCCAGTAGACGCCTGTCTAGCGAGGCTGCTGGTTCCGGCACCGCACGTGGTGCCGGAGAAGAAGGCCAAGAAGGAGGCCACGGGTGCTCGAAAGAGTTCCCGTTTTCAGGTGTCCGACGACTCCGGGGCGGACTCCTCCCCCGAAAACAAGGAGGAGAAAGAGGACTCTCTCCCAGAGGGGGGAGAGAGGAAGAGGAGGGCTTCCCCAACAGGGGAGGCCGAAGGGTCCAAGAGGGGAAGGACTATTCCCCCGGACAGCTCCGCCAACATCAACGTTGGCGAGGAAGAATGGCCTTCAAGGGCCAGGCCTCCGGCGAGATCATAAGTATCCGGATTCCTGAATGAGTTATAATTTCTTTTTATGCGTCAGATAGTGTCATTCTGATGCCGCATGCTGCCTGTAGTCTTGCCAATGATGATCTCCCCGCTTCATCGAGCGGGTCGTTGGCTCCGTCGGAGGTAGACTCCATCCCGACCGCCTCCACCCCTCGCGACACCGTGGACGCCGAGGTGGGATCCCAAGAAGGGGCCCATCAGGGGGAGGCTCCGGAGGCGCCACGAGGCGGCCTCCCGGACTTTGCGCCGGACTCCATATCAGAACCCGCAGTGGCTCTGGAGTCCGGCCGGCAGCCCCTTCGCACGAAGGGCAAGACCGTGACGTCGGCGGCTTCCATCCAACCGGAGGCGCCGGATAATTTGTTGGAGGCGCTCCAGAGTGCTTCCATCGAGGAAGAACACCGCACTATTATGAGTGCGGTGATTCAGAAGGTACAGCTCGCCAAGAGCGGGCTGGCCGAAGCCTGCAGTAGCCTTCTATCAGGCTTTGAGGTAAGAAGTTAAAAATATGCAATGTAATACCGCATAGACAGTAGCCCCTGATGCTCGGTTCGGTGTTCGGAAAGAAAAGCCGGACTGAGGATCTGAAAAAAAAGATATACACATGGTTGCTAAAAAAATATGTCAATATGGGTTGCAGGCTGCGCTGCTGACCTCTGTCGCACTGACTGCGGAGGTCGGTGCTTTGAAGTAGGAGCTCAAGCGGTCCGAGCAAGAGCTCGGCCGCGCCAAGAAGCAGCTCCAGGACAAAGAAGGTGAGTAACACCACTTTGAACTTGTACCTTACAGAAAAGGATTTAGTTTGCAACAAAAAATAACAAGGATAACATGGGTACTGCAGGGGCCACAAACAAGGTGGCGACCCTGAAGGAGGCCGTGTCTGCGGCCGAACGCAATGCGGCCGCGGAACGAGCAGAGCGAGAAAAGCAGGAGGCGCGGGTGGCGGTGGTTCAGCAAGAGCTCCAGGCTCTCATGGAAAAGCATGAGAGTTTGGAGCGTGACTCAAAGACTCGAGAGTCCGAGCTTGCCTCGGCTCTCGAAAGTGCCAAGACTGCCAAGGCCGATGCCCATAAGTCCCTTCAGGAGATTGAGTTGGTGAGGAAGATAGCGGCGGGTAAGGCATTTTTCATGCAAAGCAAGCATGTGAATGTAAATTACGTGTTACTTACCCGAATTCGGAGCTCTCCAGGGGCATTTGCAGATCTGCCTCACAGTGTATCTGATGCCGCCGCATTCTATCGAGCCGAGGAGGGGAGCTCAACGGAGAAGGTCTTCTGGTCTCAGTATGCTGAGGCCGGCCATCCGGTGCCCCCTAGCGACCAGCTGAAGCAGCTGGTCGAGCTCCACAAGGCGGCCGAGCAGGCCATGAAGGGCCTCATAGTCCGGCTGTGGCCTGGAGAGGCCATGCCTGGGAGCTACTTCAGCCTTGTGCGACGGTTGGTGGATGCGTGCCCCTGGGTGGAGGTTATCAAGCGCTCCGCCTGTATTGAAGGTGCTCGTCGGGCCCTTGCCCGCGCAAAAGTGCATTGGGGCAAGCTGGATGCGGAGAAGCTAATCACTGACGCGCCACCAGCGGGCAAGGAATATCATACTCCCGAAATGTACTATAGGACTGTCCTGAAGGGTGCCCGCAAGATTGCGGATGAGTGCCCCAGGGATGTAATTATTGAGTAAATTCGCAATGTGTTATCCTGTGCGCTGAAAACTTTGTTCATATGCGCTAAGCAACGCTTGTTAATTTAAAATATTACCTTCTGTGCGGCCGTTTATTAAATCTGAGAGATGGCAAGTCGTCGGCTTCAGCCCCCATGCCACGAGTGCTGGGGTGTTCGGGATAAACTTGAGCACTCTTGTTCCCATTTTTGGGTCCATCTAGGGAGGCGCTCAACACAACGAACAAGGCAACCGGACTTATAGTGCTTGAACACTCTCACTTAGCCATAGAATTCTATAATTTTAAATTTCGGCGAAGCCCCTAGTATTCGGAAGACCGAATTAGGGGCGCTATCCACGCCTTCGTCGGACATTATCCGGAACTTCGCTCGAAGCGGCGTAGGTCTTTAAGGACCCGAAAGGACCTCTCGAACAACGACCAGTCTCTCGCCTTATCATGACAGTCAGTTTTAGCTTTCTCCACTGAGGCGTTAACCCGGCTCAACCGGGGCGCAATCGCAGTGGTTCTCCCAGTGCTACCTTAGCCGATAGAACGGAACGTAAGGTGCCAAACATGGGAGCCGGGCAAACCCAACTATTGACCCAAGACATGATTCGGAGCCGATTCATATAATGCTATAAGTTCGGGGTGCCGCACTTGTGAAAGTGTTCGGACTTTATCACACCATAATGCGGGGAACATAAGCCCCTGGTGTATTTGGCCGTACCAAAATGTACGGATGCAACATGTCGTAAATGAACATATATATATATATATATATATATATATATATATATATATATATATATATATATATATAAGGTAATGCAATTATGGGCAAAAAGTGCTGCATTTTATTCGAGAAGATCTGCTATGAGTGCGGAATGATACAAATAGTGCGGAAAGCAAGGGATTGGACGAATTAAAGGCGTCTCCCTCCAGGGGTAGGCCGCGGAATGGTGTATTTAACAAATTTAATGCTCGTAATGGAGACCACCTGAGTGTTCGTCGCAGCCTTTGTCCCTCCCTGGCTGTTGCATCATGAGTTCGGCAGGTTCGCCGCCGGACAGAGTCCTGTATAAAAAAGAGAAATAAAAGATAAAAAGAGCGACACACTTGGGAGCCCCTGGTGTGGTCGAACCGCACTCTGGGTCTGTTGTGGTTGTGCCTCTCCCCCTATGCCCATGGTATCTCCAGGGCGTAATTATGTACGCGGAGAGTTTGTCTTACAATTGTGCGAGGGCTGGGGTTGAGGCCGCATTGCTACGCGTGCTCGGAACGTGCCAGGTGGTCTTGGTTGATGTTGCTCCGGGCGCGTTTGGCCGTGTCCGGTCGTTTAACGGCCGGACTCGAAAATTGCCTTAAAAGGCTGCTCTGTACTTCTGCCGCGAGAGCCGCTGTATGTTCCTCCGTTCGGAGGGAGCGTTCCGTGTTTCCATTGACCGTGATGACTCCACGAGGGCCTGGCATCTTGAGCTTAAGGTATGCATAATGCGGCACCGCGTTGAATTTTGCGAACGCGGTTCGTCCGAGCAGAGCGTGATAGCCACTGCGGAACGGGACTATGTCGAAGATTAACTCCTCGCTTCGGAAATTATCCGGGGATCCGAAGACCACTTCCAGTGTAACTGAGCCTGTAGAACTGGCCTCGACACCTGGTATGACGCCTTTGAAGGTTGTCTTTGTAGGTTTAATCCTTGAAGGGTCTATGCCCATCTTGCGCACTGTATCCTGATAAAGCAGGTTCAGGCTACTGCCGCCGTCCATCAGGACTCTCGTGAGGTGAAATCCATCGACGATTGGGTCTAAAACCAATGTGGCGAATCCGCCATGGGGGATACTGGTCGGATGGTCTCTTCGATCGAAAGTGATCGGGCAAGAGGACCATGGGTTGAATTTTGGGGCGACTGGCTCAATCGCGTATACGTCCCTTAGTGCACGCTTCCGCTCCCTCTTGGGAATATGCGTTGCGTATATCATGTTTATCGTCCGAACTTGAGGGGGGAATCCCTTTTGTCCTCTGTTGTTCGGCGGCCGGGTCTCTTCCTCGTCATCATTGTGTAGCCCCTTGTCACTGTTTTTGGCGATTAATTTGCCTGCCTGCTTGAATACCCAACAATCTCTGTTGGTGTGGTTACCTGGCTTTTCGGGGGTTCCATGTATTTGACAGGAGTGGTCGAGTATACGGTCCAAATGGGACGGGCCCGGAGTGGTTCTTTTGAATGGCTTCTTCCATTGACCGGGCTTGGAGCCTCGGAATCCGGCGTTGACTGCCGTATCCTCATTGCTGTCGCCGTTAATGCGGCGTTTGTTTTTGTTTCGACGCAACCTGCCATTGCGGTCCTTGGTATCCAGACTGCCAGCGTTTTTGCTGAGGTTGTTGCTGCGAGCTAGCCAGCTATCCTCTCCCGCACAGAAGCGGGTCATGAGTGATGTGAGGGCTGCCATGGATTTCGGCTTCTCCTGTCCTAGGTGCCGGGCCAGCCACTCGTCGCGGATGTTATGTTTGAAGGCAGCGAGGGCCTCTGCATCCGGACAGTCGACGATTTGATTTTTCTTTGTTAAGAACCGTGTCCAGAATTGCCTGGCCGATTCGTCTGGCTGCTGGATTATGTGGCTTAGGTCATCTGCGTCCGGTGGTCGCACATACGTGCCCTGGAAGTTGTCGAGGAATGCGGCTTCCAGGTCTTCCCAGCATCCAATTGACTCTGCGGGCAGGCTGTTAAGCCAATGCCGAGCTGGTCCTTTAAGCTTGAGCGGGAGATATTTGATGGCGTGAAGATCGTCGCCGCGGGCCATATGTATATGGAGGAGATAATCCTCAATCCAAACCACGGGGTCTGTTGTGCCATCGTAGGATTCGATATTAACGGGTTTAAACCCTTCAGGGATTTGATGATCCATTACTTCGTCAGTGAAGCATAGTGGGTGTGCGGCGCCTCTGTATTGAGCAATATCGCGACGTAGCTCGAGAGAGCGTTGTCTGTTGTGTTCGGCCCGGCCGGAGTAGTTGTATCCGGCGCGACGGTATTCGTCGTGGGTCTTGGGGCGCCCGCGTGATCCATAGATAGATCTGGATTGTCTTGCCTTGTCCTCCAATATATCTCGCAAGTCTGGCGCGTTCCCCCGTGGCTTCATGCTTTTTGAGCGATGCCGGGGTACAGTTTTGGTGGAGGGCTTGCGTGCCTCTCTGTCGCGGCCACGAGGTGGTCGGTCTGCCATATTGTGCGCTGGTGATGCAGGTTTGTACGCTTCCTCCTCTAGTCGGGGGAGCAACTTGCGTTTTGGGTAACTTTTGGAGGGGCGTTCGAGTTCATACTCTTCGGCCGCGAGGACCTCGGTCCATCTGTTGGCTAATAGGTCTTGATCAGCTTGAAGCTGTTGCTGCTTTTTCTTTAGGCTGTTTGCCATGGCCATTAGCCTGCGTTTGAAACGCTCTTGTTCGACGGGATCCTCAGGCACGACGAATTTGTCGTCGTCGAGGCTTGCCTCGTCTCCGGAGGGAGGTAAGTAGTTATCATCCTCGACCTCTTCATTTGCCGCCCTCTCGTGAGGGCTTGCTTCTGCCTCCTTCTGCGCTGGATCGTGCTGGAGGGGGTTGTCTTTGGCACTTTCCGGGGTGCTATTATCTCCTGTGCCGGAATCTCCATTCTTGCTGTGGCGGGATTTAGAGCGGCGCCGCTGACGTTGGCGCTTGGGCTGTTTCTTTAAGGAATCGGCCTCCGCTGCTTCTTTGCCATCCCCATCTTTTGGGGTGTCCACCATGTATATGTCGTATGACGAGGTGGTCTTCCAATGTCCTGTAGGCACTGGTTTTTGATAGTCTCCGGCATCGTCGTCCATACCATCGATGTTTTCGGAGTCGTAGTTGAGTACGTCGGTTAGATCGTCGACGGTGGCTACGAAGTGGGTGGTGGGTGGGCTCTGAATTTCTTCATCGTCCGCGTCCCAACCGTCCTGGCCGTAGTTCGGCCAGGGCTCTCCAGATAGCGAGAGATGCTTCAGCGAATTTAAGATATCGCCGAAGGGTGAGTGCTGAAAGATGTCCGCAGCGGTGAATTCCATGATCGGCGCCCAATCAGATTCGACTGGCGGGGGCGCAGGAGGTTCGGAGTCCGGCAGAGAGTCCGGCACCTCGGAGTCATGAGCTTTATGCGGGACAAGGTAAGTGTTTGGCTCCATCGCCATAGAAGTCGTAGCTCCCGAGGCGGTGTCCAGCCATCCGTCCTCGATCTGAGCGATCGGCTCCGGACTATGGGTCGGAGCGGATTCATGTGCGGCCTCCAAGGTGCTGTCCGGCGGCAGAGTTAGGTCGTTCCCATCGTGACAGCGCGGCACGCTCGGCTGTGGCTCAGGTCCATCGAAGATCAAGTCCCCGCGGATATCAGCCGTGAAGTGTAGGCTTCCAAACCTAACCTGACGGCCAGGGGCGTAGCTTTCGATCTGCTCCAGATGGCCAAGTGAGTTGGCCCGCAGTGCGAAGCCGCCGAATACAAAGATCTGTCCGGGGAGAAAAGTCTCACCCAGGACTGCTTCGTTGTCGATTGAAGAGGCCATCAAGCCTATCGGTGACGACACAGAGGATCTCTCAATGAAAGCACCAATGTCGGTGTCAAAACCGGCGGATCTCGGGTAGGGGGTCCGAACTGTGCGTCTAGGCGGATGGTAACAGGAGACGAGGGACATGATGTTTTACCCAGGTTCGGGCCCTCTTGATGGAGGTAAAACCCTACGTCCTGCTTGATTGATATTGATATTGTGGATGTTTACAAGAGTGGATCTACCACGAGATCAAGGAGGCTAAACCCTAGAAGCTAGCCTATGGTATGATTGTTGTTATTGTTGTTGTTGTGTCCTACGGACTAGAGCCATCCGGTTTATATAGACACCGGAGAGAGCTAGGGTTACATAGAGTCGGTTACAATGGTAGGAGATCTACATATCCGTATCGCCAAGCTTGCCTTCCACGCCAAGGAAAGTCCCATCCGGACACGGGGCGAAGTCTTCAATCTTGTATCTTCATAGTCTTGGAGTCCGGTCGATGATGATAGTCCGGCCGATGATAGTTCGGCTGATGATGATAGTCCGGCTATCCGGACACCCCCTAATCCGGGACTCCCTCAGTGGGGGTCATGCGTGGGGCAGCTGTTGCACACATGCGTCACATCACAGTAAATGGTAAAGAGGCGGCTCGCGCCTTCCCCATAAAAAGGAATAACCGCAAGCACACAACTCATTTACCCTCTGCGCTTTCTCCAATCTCGGCACCGCTGTCCCCATCTTCTTCCTCCTTGAGCTCTCACTTCTGCTCGTCGATGTTGTGCCTCCATCGCTTTCGATCCTTTCCCTTCTCCCAGCCACCATGGCTCCCAAGACTAGCAAGGGTAAGGGGGCGGCCAAGGATGCCATGGAGAGGGAGGCGTCGTAGAACGAGGCGGCAGTGCGGCGGGCGCAGTTCGCCTACTTCTCCCCGTCGTTGGTCGATGTCTTTCACCTCAAGGACTTCTTCAGGCCTCTTTGGGGGGGCGGAGATGACGGGGCACTGCTACCTCTTGAGCAAGCGTTGGTTTTTCCCTTGAAGAGAAAAGGGTGATGCAACAAAGTAGCGTAAGTATTTCCCTCAGTTTTGAGAACCAAGGTATCAATCCAGTAGGAGGCTCCATGCAAGTCCCTCATACCTACACAACCAAACAAGAACCTCGCAACCAACGCGACAAAGGGGTTGTCAATCCCTCCACGGCCACTTGCGAAAGTGAGATGTGATAGATATAATATGATAAGATAAATATTTTTGGTATTTTTATAATATAGATTTAAAAGTAAAGATTGCAAAATAAAGTAGATTGGAAACTTGTATGATAGAGAATAGACCCCGGGGGCCATAGGTTTCACTAGTGGCTTCTCTCAAGATAGCATAAGTATTACGGTGGGAGAAAAATTACTGTCGAGCAATTGATAGAAAAGTGCATAGTTATGAGAATATCTAGGCATGATCATGTATATAGGCATCACGTCCGCAACAAGTAGACCGACTCCTGCCTGCATCTACTACTATTACTCCACACATCGACCGACTCCTGCCTGCATCTAGAGTATTAAGTTCATAAGAACAGAGTAACGCATTAAGCAAGATGACATGATGTAGAGGGATAAACTCAAGCAATATGATATAAACCCCATATTTTTATCCTCGATGGCAACAATACAATATGTGCCTTGCTGCCCCTGCTGTCACTGGGAAAGGACACCGCAAGATTGAACCCAAAGCTAAGCACTTCTCCCATTGCAAGAAAGATCAATCTAGTAGGCCAAACCAAACTGATAATTCGAAGCAACTTGCAAAGATAACCAATCATACATAAAAGAATTCAGAGGAGATTCAAATATTTCTCATAGATAAACTTGATCATAAACCCACAATTCATCGGATCTCGACAAACACACCGCAAAACGAGTTACATCAAATAGATCTCCAAGAAGAGGAAGGAGAACTTTGTATTGAGAATCAAAGAGAGAGAAGAATCCATCTAGCTAATAACTATGGACCCAAAGGTCTGTGGTAAACTACCCACAACTCATGAAAGAGGCCTTGGTGATGATGGAGAGGCCCCCCGTGGTTGATTCCCCCTTCGGCAGAGCGCCGATGAAGGCTCCAATATGGGATCTCATGGATATAGAAGGTTGCGGTGGTGGAAATAGTTTTTCATCGTGCTCCTGGATGGTTTTGGGGTACGAAGATATATATAGGCGAAGGAGGTAGGTCAGGGGAGCCACGAGAGGCCCACGATACAGGGGGGCGCCCCCACCCCCTTAGGGCATGTCGGCCACCCTTGTGGCCGCCTCGGCTGCTTCTTAACGTCCACTCCAAGTCTCCTGGATTGCGTTTGTTCCGAAAAGATCGCTCCCGAAGGTTTCATTCTGTTTGGACTTCGTTTGATATTCCTTTTCTGTGAAACAGTGAAATAGGCAAAAAACAACAATTCGGGCTGGGCCTCCGGTTAATAGGTTAGTCTAAAAAATGATATAAAAGTGTAAGGTAAAGCCCATAAAAATCCAAAATAGGTAATATAATATCATGGAACAATAAAAAATTATAGATACGTTGGAGACGTATCAAGCATCCCCAAGCTTAATTCCTGCTCATCCTCGAGTAGGTAAATGATAAAAACAGAATTTTTGATGTGGAATGCTACATAGCATATTTCTCAATGTATTTCTCTTTATTGTGGCATGAATGTTCAGATCCAAATGATTCAAAATGAAAGTTCATATTGACAAAAGAATAATAATACTTCAAGCATACTAACAAAGCAATCATGTCTTCTCAAAATAGCATGGCTAAAGAAAGCTATCCCTACAAAATCATATAGTCTGGCTATGCTCTATCTTCATCACACAAAATATTTAAATCATGCACAACCCCGATGACAAGCCAAGCAATTGTTTCATACTTTAATGTTCTTGAACTTTTTCAACTTTCACACAATACATGAGCGTGAGCCATGGACATAGCACTATATGTGGAGTAGAATGGTGGTTGTGGAGAAGACAAAAAGGAGAAGATAGTCTCACATCAACTAGGCGTATCAACATGCTATGGAGATGCCCATTAATAGATATCAATGTGAGTGAGTAGGGATTTCCATGCAACGGATGCACTAGAGCTATAAGTATATGAATGCTCAAAAAGAAACTAAGTGGGTGTGCATCCAACTTGCTTGCTCACTAAGACCTAGGGCATTTTGAGGAAGCCCATCATTGTAATATACAAGCCAAGTTCTATAATGTAAAATTCCCACTAGTATATGGAAGTGACAATATATGAGACTCTCTATCATGAAGATCATGGTGCTACTTTGAAGCACAAGTGTGGAAAAGGATAGTAACATTGTCCCTTCTCTCATTTTCTCTCATTTTTTTATTTTGGTGGGCTTCTTTGGCCTCTTTTTTGGCTTCTTTGGCCTCTCTTTTTTTAAAGTCCGTAGTCTCATCCCGACTTGTGTGGGAATCATAGTCTCCATCATCCTTTCCTCACTTGGGACAATGCTCTAATATGAATATCATCACACTTTTATTTACTTACAACTCGAGAATTACAACTCAATACTTAGAACAAAATATGACTCTATGTAGATGCCTCCGGCGGTGTACTGGGATATGCAATGAATCAAGAGTGACATGTATGAAAGAATTATCAAGGTGGCTTTGCCACAAATACAATGTCAACTACATGATCATGCAAAAGCAATATGACAATGATGGAGAGTTTCATAATAAACAGAATGGTGGAAAGTTGCATGGCAATATATCTCGGAATGGCTATGGAAATGCCATAATAGGTAGGTATGGTGGCTATTTTTAGGAAGGTAAATGGTGGGTGTATAGTACCGGCGAAAGTTGTGCGGCACAAGAGAGGCTAGCAATAGTGGAAGGGTGAGAGTGCGTATAATCCATGGACTTAACATTAGTCATAAAGAACTCATATACTTATTGCAAAAATCTACAAGTTATTGAAACAAAGTACTACGCGCATGCTCCTAGGGGGATAGATTGGTAGGAAAAGACCATCGCTCGTCCCCGATCGCCACACATGCATGCTACGAGAATCACAAACTTCAACACAAGTATTCCTCAAATTCAGAATTACATCAACTAGCATGACTATAATATTACCATCTTCATATCTCAAAACAATTATTAAGCATCAAGTTGATCATAGTATTCAATTCACTTCTTATGATAGTTTTTATTATACCCAACTTGGATGCCCACCATTCTAGGACCAATTTTATAACCATAGCAAATACCATGCTGTTCTAAAAGACTCTCAAAATAATATAAGTGAAGCATGAGAGATCAATAATTTCTACAAAATAAAATAACCACCATGCTCTAAAAAGATATAAGTGAAGCACTAGAGCAAAACTGCATAACTCAAAAGATATAAGTGAAGCACATAGAGTATTCTAATAAATTCCGAATCATGTGTGTCTCTCACAAAAGGTGTGTACAACAAGGATGATTGTGGTAAACTAAAAAGAAAATACTCATATCATACAAGACGCTCCAAGCAGAACACATATCATGTGGTAAATAAAAATATAGCTCCAAGTAAATTTACCGATAGATGAGGACGAAAGAGGGGATGCCTTCCGGGGCATCCCCAAGCTTAGGCTTTTGGTTATCCTTGAATATCTTGGGGTGCCATGGGCATCCCCAAGCTTAGGCTCTTGCCACCCTTTATTCCGTAGTCCATCAAATCTTTACCCAAAACTTGAAAACTTCACAACACAAAACTCAATAGGAAATCTCATAAGCTCCGTTAGTGCAAGAAAGAAAAACCACCACTTAAGGTACTGTAATGAACTCATTATTTATTTATATTGGTTTTAAACCTACTGTATTCCAACTTCTCTATGGTTCATACCCCCCGATACTAGCCATAGATTCATCAAAATAAGCAAACAACACACGAAAAACAGAATCTATCAAAAATAGAACAGTCTGTAGCAATCTGTAACTTTCGAATACTTATGGAACCTTAAAAATCCTACCAAAATAGGAAGTCCTAGGTAATTTGTCTATTGATCTACTTCAACAAGAATCAACTCAAAATCACGTTTCTGTGATTTATTGAAGTTTTTGTCATGAGCGCAAAGTTTCTGTTTTTCAGCAGAATCAAATTAACTTTCACCCAAGATGATCCTATAGGTTCTACTTGGCACAAACACTAATAAAAACATAAAATCACATCTAACCAGAGGCTAGATTAATTATTTACTACTAAACAGGAACAAAAATCAAGGAACAAAAATAAAATTGGTTTGCCTCCCAACAAGCGTTATCGTTTAACGCTCCTAGCTAGGTATAAAAGCGAGAATAGATCTAAGTATTGCCATCTTAGGTATTCAATTAATAAGTGGCTCGCATGATAGATTCATAAGGTAATTTAATTTTATTTCTAGGAAAGTGTTCCATGCCTTCCCTTAACGTAAATTGGAAACTAATATTTCCTTCCTTCATATCAATAATTGCACCAATCGTTCTAAGGAAAGGTCTACCAAGAATAATAGGACATGAAAGATTGCAATCTATATCAAGAACGATAAAATCTATGGGCACATAATTCATATTTGCAACAATAAGAACATCATTAATCCTTCCCATAGGTTTCTTAATTGTGGAATCCGCAAGGTACAAGTCTAAAGAGCAATCATCAAATTCATGGAAACCAAGCATATCACATAAAGTTTTTGGAATCGTGGAGACACTAGCACCCAAATCACACAAAGCATAGCATTCATGATATTTTATTTTAATTTTTATTGTAGGTTCCCACTCACCGTAAAGTTTTCTAGGGAGAGAAACTTCTAATTCAAGTTTTTCCTCATAAGATTGCATCAAAGCATCAACAATATGTTTAGTAAAAGCTTTATTTTGGCTATAAGCGTGAGGAGAATTCAACACGGATTGTAACAAGGAAACACAATCTATTAAATAACAATTATCATAATTAAATTCCTTGAAATCCAAAGTAGTGGGTTCATTGTTATGTAAAGTTTTAATCTCTCCAATCCCACTTTTACCAATTTTAGCATCAAGATCAAAATACTCCAAATCGTTGGAATGCCTTTTAACTAAAGTCGATTCACCTACAGTCCCATCATTATTAAGATTCATATTGCAAAACAGGGATTTAACAGGAGACACATCAATAACTTTTACATCTTCATCATTATTTTCATGAAAACTAGAAGAACACGCTCTTACAAAGCAATATTTCTTAGCACGCATCCTAGCGGTTCTTTCTTTGCACTCATCAATGGAAATTATCATGGCTTTGAGAGACTCATTGATATCATGCTTAGGTGGAATAGATCTAAGTTTCAAAGAATCAACATCAAGAGAAATTCTATCCACGTTCCTAGCCAATTCATCAACTTTAAGCAATTTTTCTTCAAGCAAAGCATTGAAATTCTTTTGAGAATTCATAAATTCTTTAACACTAATCTCAAAATCAGAGGGCATATTATTAAATATTCCATAAGAGTTGTTGTAGGAATTACCATAATTATTAGAGGAATTACTTGGAAACGGCCTAGGATTAAAGTTTCCTCTATACGCGTTGTTACCAAAATTATTCCTACCAACATAATTCACATCCATAGATTCATTATTATTATCAATCAAAGTAGACAAAGGCATATCATTAGGATCAATAGGGGCACTTTTAGTAGCAAACAATTTCATAAGTTCATCCATCTTTCCACTCAAGACATTAATTTCTTCTATAGCATGAACCTTTTTACTAGTAGATCTTTCAGTGTGCCATTGAGAATAATTAACCATAATATTATCTAGGATTTTAGTGGCTTCTCCTAAAGTGATTTTCATAAAAGTGCCTCCCACAGTCGAATCTAAAAGATTCCTAGAAGCAAAATTCAATCTGGCATAAAATTTTTATATGATCATCCATAAATTCAAATCATGTGTAGGGCAATTACGTATCATTAATTTCATCCTCTCCCAAGATTGTGCAACATGCTCATGATCAAGTTGCTTAAAATTCATAATATCATTTCTAACAGAGATGATCTTAGCGGGAGGAAAATACTTAGAGATAAAAGCATCTTTGCACTTATTCCACGAATCAGTACTATTTTTAGGCAAAGATGAAAACCAAGTTTTAGCACGATCTCTAAGTGAAAACGGAAATAACTTCAATTTAACAATATCATTATCCATGTATTTCTTCTTTTGCATATCGCACAAATCAACAAAGTTGTTTAGATGAGAAGCGACATCTTCACTAGGAAGGCCGGAGAATTGATCTTTCATAACAAGATTCAACAAAGCAGCATTGATTTCACAAGATTCAACATCATTAAGAGAAACAATCGGAGTGCTAAGGAAATCATTATTATTGGTATTGGAAAAGTCACACAATTTAGTATTATCTTGATCCATTGTGACAAGCAATCCAACACACAACCACACAAGCACACAAGAGACAAGCGAGAAAGAGGCAAGCGGAAAAGAAAGGGTGAATAAAATGGCAAAGGTGAAGTGGGGGAGAGGAAAACAAGAGGCAAATGGCAAATAATGTAATGCGAGGGAGATGAGTTTGTGATGGGTACTTGGTATGTCTTGACTTGAGCGAAGACCTCCCCGGCAACGGCGCCAGAAATCCTTCTTGCTACCTCTTGAGCATGCATTGGTTTTTCCCTTGAAGAGGAAAGGGTGATGCAACAAAGTAGCGTAAGTATTTCCCTCAGTTTTGAGAACCAAGGTATCAATCTAGTAGGATGCTCCATGCAAGTCCCTCGTACCTACACAAACAAACAAGAACCTCGCAACCAACGCGATAAAGGGGTTGTCAATCCCTTCACGGCCACTTGCGAAAGTGAATCTGATAGAGATAATATGATAAGATAAATATTGTTGGTATTTTTATGATATAGATTGAAAAGTAATGATTGCAAAATAAAGTAGATTGGAAACTTCTATGATAGAGAATAGACCCCGGGGGCAAATCACTAGTGGCTTCTCTCAAGATAGCATAAATATTACGGTGGGTGAACAAATTACTGTCGAGCAATTGATAGAAAAGTGCATAGTTATGAGAATATCTAGGCATGATCATGTATATAGGCATCACGTCCGCAACAAGTAGACCGACTCCTGCCTGCATCTACTACTATTACTCCACACATCGACCGACTCCTGCCTGCATCTAGAGTATTAAGTTCATAAGAACAGAGTAACGCATTAAGCAAGATGACATGATGTAGAGGGATAAACTCAAGCAATATGATATAAACCCCATCTTTTTATCCTCGATGGCAACAATATAATACGTGCCTTGCCGCCCTGCTGTCACTGGGAAAGTACACCGCAAGATTGAACCGAAAGCTAAGCACTTCTCCCATTGCAAGAAAGATTAATCTAGTATGCCAAACCAAACTGATAATTCGAAGAGACTTGCAAAGATAACCAATCATACATCAAAGAATTCAGATGAGATTCAAATATTTCTCATAGATAAACTTGATCATAAACCCACACTTCATCGGATCTCGACAAACACACCGCAAAAAGAGTTACATCAAATAGATCTCCAAGAAGAGGAAGGAGAACTTTGTATTGAGAATCAAAGAGAGAGAAGAAGACATCTAGCTAATAACTATGGACCCGAAGGTTTGTGGTAAACTACTCACAACTCATCGGAGAGGCCTTGGTGATGATGGAGAGGCCCTCCGTGGTTGATTCCCCCTCCGGCGGAGCGCCGACGAAGGCTCCAAGATGGGATCTCGCAGATACAGAAGGTTGCAGCAGTGGAAATAGTTTTTTGTGGTGCTCCTGGATGGTTTCGGGGTACGAAGATATATATAGGCGAAGAAGGTAGGTCAGGGGAGCCACAAGGGGCCCACAAGGCAGGGGGCGTTCCCACCCCCTTAGGGCGTGCCGACCACCCTTGTGGCCGCCTCGGCTACTTCTTGACCTCCACTCCAAGTCTCCTGGATTGCGTTTGTTCCGAAAAGATCGCTCCCGAAGGTTTCATTCCGTTTGGACTTTGTTTGATATTCCTTTTCTGCAAAACACTGAAATAGGCAAAAAACAGCAATTCGGGCTAGGCCTCCGGTTAATAGGTTAGTCCCAAAATGATATAAAAGAGTAAAGTAAAGCCCATAAACATCCAAAACAGGTAATATAATAGCATGGAACAATAAACTATTATGGATACTTTGGAGACGTATCAGGCACCCTGCCACACACTTCATCCCCGCCAATTGCGGCAAGGCCGGCCCAAATTGGTACCCCTTTTTGTTGACTTCTTCTCCTGCGGGCTCTGCCCCCCTTTCTTTGATTTCTTCAATGATGTCATGCGCACCTTCGGCTTCTGTCTTTTGGATCTCACGCCGAACGCCGGGGCGTGCATGGCGTTCTTTGCCCACCTCTGTGAGGGCTTCGCCGGGGTGTTTCCCATCACGGCGCTCTTTCGCCACTACTTCTACCCCCGCCTCCAGCCAGGGGGTGCCCTCTCCGAAAGCATCTCTTGGATCTCGAGGGCCCAGGAGAAAGGCACGTATCTGGAGGGTGCCCACAAGGACATGTGGGAGGAGTGGCGGGGTGGTGGTGCTGGATCAAGGACAAGAACCCGCTGGAGTTCTGCCGGGTTCGACAGAGCCTGCCGACCCGCGGCGAGGACTGGAGCAACCTCGACGCCAATGACGGGAAGCTTTCAATCGCCACCACCAGGATCCATCGCCTCACCATGGCCGGGCTCACCCTTGAGATGATCGGGGCGGACTTCATCCGCCGCCGAATCGCCCGGCTGCATAACAAAGGGAGGCTGGCCTAGGATTTCAGGAACGGCTGATATCATGAGGCTCCGCCCCGGCATAAAGCATAACTTCACAGTGATAGAACACGCCCATTTCTGCTAGAGGCTCTTTCATCTTGATGTGTTCAACGACGACAGGGTGGAGAGGACCGTCAGGGACACGAAGGCTGCCAAGGTCATCAAGGGGCCTCTGTTTGGGTTGCCGCCGGGTGTGTTCCCACTTAGCAACAACTCCTGCCAGTCCGCCATCCTCGACATGATGTCGGTCTTCAACGCGCATGGCCTCAACCCGTCCTGGGTCGAGCCCCCGGCACGCAAAGTGCAGGAATTATTTGACACTTTGTCGGAGGCTCTTGACCATGACGAGCCGATGCTCGTCCAGGACACCACCCAGGAGGAGCTGAACTATATTGCCGCTGGGGTGGCAGAGGAGCAGCTTGCCATGGAGGCCGGCAGCGCTAGCAGCGTGGAGGATGAGGCCAACGCGGCTGCGGAGGATAGGGAGCTTGCCCAGTGGGCAAAGTCTGCCGGGGAGGCCGGCGGCGCCAGCACCGAGGTCCCCCCGTTAAATATGCGGTCGAGGAGTCGACCAAGGAAGAGGCCGAAGCTGAGGACCCTCCGGACACGGAGAAAAGGCGTGTCCTATGGAAGGCCAGCTCTGGCGAGCCGGTCCGGTCTGCCGGGACCTAGCAGCGGCAAGGGATCCAGGGGGAGGCCGCGTGCGTGACGAGAGCTGCGGCAGCAAAGAAGAAGGCCGCGGTGGTGAAGAAGAAAATGACTGCCTCTTCTTCATCCAAGCGTTATCAGACTCCATCCCCTTCTCCCCCTCCCGCAGATGTCGACACGGAGGTCGCCTTTGAATTTTCGTCTCTCAGCACAAGGAGGAAGAGGAAAGCAACGGAAAAGGAGGTGGAGGACGAGTAAGTATCTTGCCCCCCGTCATTTCCGCCCTTTCCAACCATGCCGCTTTTCTTGATTTGTTTTTATCTTCGCAGGGACGCGGAGCCACTGGCCCAGCGGGTGGCGAAGAAAGCCAAGGCCTCGATGGGAAGCTAGCCCCCAGCGGGCACCTTGAATGCGCCACTGGTGGTGGAGAGCAGCCCGGACAGGAGCCCCCGGCGCAACCCCCGTCTCAGCCCTCAGCGTGCATTCACCGCCCACTCCTCATCAACGTGTGCTGGGGTACGATTCTTTTGGCACTGACCTTGTCATGGTTGCAGGAGAAGGATGGCAGCAGGAGGAGCCACTGAGGGCCACCCCCAACACGCCGTCCTGAGGAGCGTCCCCGGCAAGGGCGCCGAGCACCGAGCCCATGCGCACGGAGGAGGAGGCGAACTTGGGCACTGGCGGCCCCGTCCCGGCACCGAATGTTGGTGGGAAGGGGGCCACTTCTTCCCAGCCCGGCATGGGTGAGTTATTTGCCTTATGTCCCTGCTTGTTTCTTCTTCTTGTTTTTGATCCTTGGTTCGGCTCTGCCTCACCCTCCTTCTTGGCATCTAGGTGCTCCCCCAACTGGCAAGGAGAACATCGACACCATCATCGAGGAGGTCACCAAGGATGCTGAGGCCGAGGCCACCAAGATCGCCGCCAAGGATGCTGCTGAGGACGTCGCCAAGGAGCCGGCCGGGGAGACCGGCAAGGCCTCTGCCGAGGAGGCCGACAAGGGGCCTGCCAGGGAGGCCGGCAAGGCCACTGCCAAGGAGGGGGCAGTCGATGATCAACCCTCCTCCTCCACCGCCTCTGGCTCTGGTAGGTACTTGAAGGTGGGCGAGGACCTGTTCGTCCACCTCCCAGGGACGACAAGCACCGGGGCGCCCACCGAGGAGAGGTGTTTGATGATGAGGTGCTCGCCGCCGCTAGGCTTGAGGTCATTGATGAGCTGAGCGCCGGTGATGGCAGTTCCCAAGAAGAGCGGCTCCTCCAGGCCATGAGCGCTAGCTTCAATAAGCTTCAGGCGCTCCACCGCGCCCGTCTTGACAAGGCGAAGTCCAGGGTGGCAGTGGTGGACAAGGCGGAGGCGGATCTTGAGGAATGCGTCGCCGAGGCGCAGGCCTGGTTCCGCCAGGCCCATGAAGAGCTGAGGGTTTCCCAAGATCAGCTGGCCGAGCGCAAGCAAGAGCTTATCTTCAAGCAGGCTGACATTGAGAAGGCGCAGGAGACGACAAGGGCACATGCCGCCAAGGACGAGGCCATCTGGCACCAGCGCGAGGCCGCGCTAAACTCCTAGGAGGAGGACCTTGCCGCTCGTGAGGAGAAGCTTTCCGCAACACTCCACGGCAAGGACGAGGAGGTAGAGAAGCTTGTCGCACAATGGACCTAGGAGCTAGAGCAGAGGCACGAGAAGGCACTCAATGCTTAGGCCCAAGCCCAGGCTGGCAAGGTGAAGGAGCTGGAGGCGGAGCGGGACGGGTTGAAGGAACAGGTGCTGAAGCTGGCAAAGGAGAAGGACACGCTCAACGGTGCTCTAGTTGAGGCGCAAGTCGTGGTCCTCTACAAGGCTGAGCAGCTCTCCACGGCCAACGACTCTGTCAAGGACCTGAAGCTTAAGCTGGAGGGCCTTGAGGGGACGCTTTCAGAGGTTAGGGTCCCGGAGGGAATCCTGACCAAGAGCCTGGCGGAGGATAAGCAGCTGCGAAGGAATGATGCCGCCAATCACGAGGATTTCATGAAGGGCGAAAACCTATGGATCAACCGCCTCTCCGGTGTCGCCGGCAGGATCACCAAGAAGCTGGCTGACATGGGAATGCCAGGCGTGAGGTACACCCTGGAGCCAAACGTGAGTCCCAACACCAAGCTAACCCTGTTCTTTAAGGGCGTTCTTGAGGCCCTGGAGCACTTTTGCTCAAACAGGGCAAGCTCTCTGGCTAATGAGGCCTGGCTGCTTTGTCGGGGTGCCATGACCAAGGTCCTCACCAAGCTGGCATACTGGAACCCCAACCTCGACTTCGACGCCACGCTAGAGAGCTTGCCGGAGGATGCGGACCTCACGGCGCTCGAGGAGCATATCGAGCCCATCATCAGCCGCGTCGGCGGAATCCAGAGGGTAGAGGGCCAGCGCTGGGACTAGGCACCCCATTTCTCATAGCCGCTCAGGTTCATGACCAAGACAATTTTTTATCTTTAGTTAGAACCGCAACAACAATTGATGTAATATATACTCTGCAGTGCTTTAAAACGATGCATGTTATTTTCCTGTTTGATCTCTCTTTGTATGTCCACCCTACGTTAATTAGGTAAGCTTGCCCGCGCGTAAACCCAAGCCGCAGCGCTTTGAAGGATGGATCCTTTAGCGGCCAGCGGTGTGTGCTTGCTGCCGGGCGAACCACCTTTCCGTTCTCAGTGCGGCCGCTCGAGCTGTTGAGCGGAATCGAGACAGGACGAGAGCGTTGCCGATGGCGGAAGGCCACCCTGCTGTTCTCGGTGCAGCCGCTCGATCTGTTGAGTGGACTCGAAACAAAGCAAGGGCGTTGCCAATAATGGAAGGGCCCCATCGGGTGCAGGTTTCTCATACAGAGGGAAAGATTCCCGAGGAGAATAACCTTATATAAAAAGGAATTGCTTAGAGTTTTGTGTGACTTAGCTTTTCTGTTGCTCTGTGCGAGCGTTCTCTGCATCCACCAGTGATGCTCCTCGCTCAGTCGCCTTCTTCCTTGGAAATCATGGCGATGAAGATCTGCTAGACTAGATGCTAGACCGGACTCTCACAACTGCGCGCCCCTACCTGGCGCGCCAAAGATGTCGGTGGAAAACGACACCTATGGGATCATAAGAGTCCCTACTACGGTTCGGCGGGCGCAAGGTTGCGAAAAGGGCGGGACTAGCAGTAAGCAAGCACAAGGATCGTTTACCCAGGTTCGGGCCACGAGGATGCGTAATACCCTATCCCTGCTTTGGTGTCTATTTGAGTGTTCTTGGAGTTCTTGAGCTAGCTACAATGCGTAACTTGTCCAAGGGTCCGAATCCCTCTCTAGTATGCCTCGGGCCTCCTTTTATAGTCAAGGGGATCGCCACAGTGCAACACAGGAGGTGGAAAGGTGTATAGTGGTTGGGCTTATCGCCTGCTATTATGGGACAAGACGCATTCAATGCGCCCCTTAGGTGTCCTCTTACTTTATCGGGGACGGAAACCAGGCGCGTCCCGTCCGTCGCTGCTCCATCTTGTTCTGACACGCGTCCAGGCCAGCGAGGCGTGCGGTGCCATGTAGGCTGGCAGGCTGCTGAGTTGGTGCGGTGGTAGGGTCTTCATGAAGATCTGCATGCCACCACATAGGTGCTTGATGAGTTGGCCTGGAGGCCTTACGTCGACATGCAGGTGCGTGCCTAGCTGGTGGGCTGGCAGCTGCATAGGAACGACAGTGGAATCTTGGCGGGCGTGGGCCTGGCTGTGGTCTCGCAAATATCCTCGGCAAGGGTCTTGCCGGGCCCCGTCGAGGGTCTTGCCATGGCATCGCGGTCGTCTCCGACGAGCATCTTGCCGGAGGTCTCGTGGATTCCCTCGGCAAGATCTTGCCGAGGATCATCATCTTCTGGTTCTTATCTTCACAAAGATCTGCATGCCACCACAGAGGTGCCTCCGAGCCCTGGTTCCAACGTGGTTGATGGTGTTTGGAAACCTTGGGCTCAAGGGTGGCGCGCTCTACTGGCGTTAGGCAAGTTGCCACAGCAAGGTTCTTGCCGGGGCTGCGGATGCTGCCCCGGCAAGGGTCTTGCCGGGGGAGTCCACCTCGCCCTTTTGCTCTTTGTATCTCTTGTTCTTGGCGTTGTTGTGACTGTCTTGTGGCTTCGGCTTCCCTCCTCTGCCTTGCTAAGTGTGGCCGTGGGCGCGACTCTGACTGCCCGTGCACAGGTAAAGGGATACAAAAAGAGTGCCCCTATTTTCGTACATCGATAATATGCAATGATTTACATTCCACTGCTATACTCTTAGAGTTGCATGTGTAGGTTGATTGCTTGGCTAGTGCTAAGTTTTTAAAATCTGCCAAGAATTAAAATTGGGGAAAAGCTAGGTTTTATTTGCTCAAGTAGTCTAATCACCCCCCTCTAGACATACTTTCGATCCTATAGCTATCCTACTGTTGCTTTAAATAGCTCCAACTGAAACTCCTCCTGATCAATTCCAATATATCAGAACCACATCACCCGCAGAATGATTTGCAATACCTAAATATAATACTGAGGATACAGTCTACAATGGCTACATATGAAATTTAGCTGTAAATCAAACACTATTCAGTAATCACCTACCTTAATAATCAGCTTGTCATCCCTTTTGGCACAGATTATATATCTTGTTAAACAGCTTGTACAACTCCTTGAGGACCTTGATATTCCTCTAGTTGTGCCACGCACACAAATCCAACCCAGTTTAGTTCAATTTCCCCTATGAATTAAGCAAAAACAACAAAACAAGCAGCAAGCAAAATGAAGAGGAATGCAAAACTGACCGAACACTGGAGGCACCAGATGTCCCTGTCCAGCGCACTGCCGCAACGCGTCCTCATCGGCAGCGTGGTACAAGGCGAGGGCCGTGGAAAGTTTCTGTGATGCCTACTTAGGCCACTCGCGTCGCCACCGTCGACCATTGCCTCGCCATGGACATAGAGAGAGATGGGTCAGGTGGCATGGTAGTGGATTAGTGACGGTGCAGAGTGTTGGAACATGCGGTACGCTACACTAGTGCCAAATAAAAATTTCTACCGCACACCCAAGATCATGCTGTTGGAAATAGATTACGAGATCGGGTTTACTAGTATACACGCAGTCACCGCAGCGGAAGTAGAGTTGGTGATGCGTGTAGTCGATCTCTCGGCCCATCTCCCCTCTTGATGTCGATCTCCCACGAAGCGAAGATCCGCGAACGGTTATCTCCCGCGAACGGCTCCTCGCGGTTCCCTCGAACGGTTCATCCAAGCACCGCAGATGCGATGCCTCCATGGTATCCACACGTACGGGGTGCAGCGTCGAGAGGCAGACTGCTAGGTCCAGTCACGCCGCATGGGCGTGGGGAGTGGAGGCGGCTCTCGAGGGTGGAAAAAGGATCAACCCTAAGTGGTGCGCCCACTCTCCTTTATATAGACCTCCGAGGTGGGCTCAACACTTGAGCCCACTTGGAGTCCACATCCATTTTCCACTCGGATCTAATCCGAATGGGCTGCAACCCCTTAAGTGTGCGACCCTATAGGTTCACGTACACATGGACACGACCAGAGTCTATAGTTGGTAGCGGCTCCTAGCAGAACATGCCAACTCCCATGTGTGCATAAAGTCATTTGACGAACCTTGACAATGTGTCATATGCAACATTCCTTTTGCCTCACGATATTTGTTGTCGAGCCCAGGGTGAGTACTTTTCACTCTTGTGGTAGCTCGACCTCTCTTCTCGAAACCATGATACAGATTCTCAAACTGGGTTAACACTTAACCCAAGTCGCATGGCCATGCTTTCCGAATCTGATCACTCGAGAGGGCCCAGAGAATATCTCTCCATATAGGAGTGGCAAACCCCATCTTGGTCAACCATGTCTCGTGGCATGTCTCACGACTCACCCGAAAGCTACCTTTATAACTACCCAGTTACGGAGTAGCGTTTGATAGACCCTAAGTGAGTCGATCCTCATCCCGAGAACATGCGAGGACCTCAGGTCTAGGACATGTCATAGACATTGTACTTGAGACTAACAGATGACTATATCTCGCTGTGTCTCAAAGTGGGTCTGTCCGACTCAGTGATCTCCATCCCCGAGTCCATACTATCGGTTTAGCATCTCCATGCATATGACTTGAGAAATAAAGTCATCAACCGAGTCGTATACTAGTCGAGGATATGTGTCCGCATAACCTTATCAACTAGGGACCATTAGAACAATCATCATACAATACATAGTTCCACAAACAAGTCACATACTTATTGATACATATCATTGATGATGTTCAAGGAAAATACAAAGGACTCATGAATACATATGGAAATATCATCATCACATGATTGCCTCTAGGGCATATCTCCAACAGTCTCCCACTTGCACTAGAGTCAATCATTTAGGCATCGTATGCCCATGGAGCTCATGTGCGCCTCATGCTTCGGACGTGGGAGAGGCTTCGTCAATGGATCGACAACATTTGCATCAGTGTGTACCTTGCATATGCTTACATCACCTCTTTCGACAATGTTGTGAATAAGGTTAAAACACCTGAGTATGTGTTGGGTTTTATGATGGTTCCATGGTTCCTTGACTTGTGCAATGGCACCACTATTATCACAATAGAGGTCCAATGGCTTAGACGCGACCTCAACCACACCAAGATCAGAAATGAAATTCTTCACCCAAACACCCTCTTTTGCAGCTTCATAGGCCGCAATGTACTCAGCCTCTGTTGTAGAATCAGCTACGGTATCTTGCTTGGAGCTCCTCCAGCTCACTGCTCCTCCGTTCAGAATGAACACAAACCCAGATTGCGATTGACTATCATCCCTATCGGTTTGGAAACTAGCATCGGTGTAACTCTTTACAACGAGCTCTTCCTCACCACCATACACCAGGAACATACCCTTAGTCCTTCTCAAGTACTTAAGGATATTCTTAACCGCTGTCCAGTGACTCTCACCTGGATTAGCTTGGTATCTTCCCACAACGCTAAGACCAAAGCTAATATCAGGACGAGTACATACCATAGCGTACATGATGGACCCAACAGCCGAAGCATATGGAATCCCATCCATGCGTCTTCACTCATCAGGAGTCGAAGGACTCTGAGTCTTGCTAAGACTGATGCCATGTGACATGGGCAAGAAACCCTTCTTGGCATCTTTCATGTTGAACCACTTTAACACCTTCTCAATATATGCACTCTGGCTTAATCCAATAAGCCTTCTCGATCTATCTCTATAGATCTTGATTCCAAAAATATAAGCTGCTTCTCCCAAGTCCTTCATCGAAAAACTATTTTTCAATGAGTCCTTGACAGATTTAAGCATTTTAACATCATTTCCAATCAATAATATGTCACCCGCATATAAGATCAGAAATGCAACTGAGCTCCCACTAACCTTCTTGAATACACAATGATCACTGTCGTTCTTGATGAAGCCAAACTCTTTGACCGCTTCATTAAAATGAATGTTCCAATTTCGAGATGCTTGCCTTAATCCATAAATGGATCTTTGAAGCTTGCATACCATGCTAGACTTCTTTGGATCGACAAAACCCTTGGGTTGTGTCATATACACATCCTCGGTTAAATTTCCATTAAGGAAAGCCATTTTGACATCCATCTGCCGTATCTCATGGTCGAAATATGCCGCTACCGCAAGAATTATCCAAATTGATTTAGGCATCGCTACCAGTGAGTAAGTCTCATCGTAGTCAACTCATTGAACTTGTCGATAACCTTTAGCGACAAGTCGAGCCTTATGGACTGTTACATTTCTGTCCATATCAGTTTTCTTCTTAAAGATCCACTTGCACTCAATGGCTCGAACGCCATCTGGCATATCAACCTAGTTCCAAACTTGATTGTCATCCATGGACTTTCATTCGGATCTCATGGCCTCAAGCCATAACTCGGAATCAGGGCTGTCCATCACTTCCGCATACGTAGTCGGCTCATTGTTCTCCAAGAACAACACATTGCAGTCGTGCAAATTGCGTAACCTTTCCGACCTCCGTGGAACCGGTGTCGACTCCACTACGGGTTCCTTGACTAACTCCAGTGTGACAGTATCACCTACCGGAACGTCCCCTGTGGTTCTCGAATTTCTTCTAGTCGGACCGTCCTCCCCCTAGCATTCCGATTGAGAAACTCTTTCTCAAGGAAAACTCCATGTCGAGCGACAAACACTTTGCCCTCTTCACGGTTGTAGAAGTAATATCCCAAGGTTTCCCTTGGATATCCCACAAATATGCACTTGTCCGATTTGGGTGTGAGCTTATCCGACTGGAGTCGCTTGACATATGCTTCACATCCCCAAATTTTCAGAAAAGACAAACTGTGACTCTTCGCAGTCCATATCTCATATGGTGTCTTATCTACGGACTTAGATGGTACCCTGTTTAGTGTGAAAGCTGCAGTTTGTAGAGCGTATCCCCAAAATGACAATGGTAAATCCGACTGACTCATCATCAATCGAACCATGTCCAACAGGGTTCGATTCCTCCGTTCCGACACACCATTTCTCTGTGGCATACCCGGAGGAGTCAGTTGTGGAACTATTCCACAACTCTTCAGATGATCATCAAACTCCTGGCTCATATACTCACCGCCACGATCAGATCGTAGAAGTTTGATTCTCTTGACAAGTTGATTTTCCACTCCGCTCTGAAACTCCTTGAACTTTTCAAAAGTTTCTGACTTGTGCCTCATCAAGTAAACATATCCATATCTACTCAAGTCGTCGGTGAAAGTCACGAAGTATTGGAAACCACTTCTGGTTGTCGTGCTCATTGGTCCACATACATCACTATGTATAAGTTCCAACAGCTTGGACGCCCTCTCGCAACTCTTTGCAAAAGGAGTCTTAGTCATTTTACTGAGTAGGCAAGACTCGCATGTCTCGAATGATTCAAAATCAAACGAAGTTAGAATTCCATCATCATGGAGCTTCTTCATACGCTTTTGACTAATGTGTCCAAGTCGACAATGCCAGATGTAAGTCGGATTTATCTCATTAGGTTTGTGCCTCTTGACATTTATGTTATAGACTGATTCACCTTCAAGATCTAGGATAAATAACCCATTCACAACGGGTGCAAAGCCATGAAACATATTATTCAAGTAAATAGAACAACCATTGTCCTTAATACTGAATTCATAACCTTGTCTCATCAAACATGAGGCAAAAATAATGTTTCGACTCAAAGCAGGAACATAATAACAATTATCAAGTTCCATTACAAATCCTGAAGGTAAATTAAGTTGCATAGTGCCGACGGCCAGTGCAGCAACTCTTGCTTTATTCCCGACGCATATGTCAACTTCTCCTCTTATGACGTTCCTAGTTCTGCTTAGCCCCTGCATCGAGTTGCATATGTGAACAACCGATCTGGTATCATATACCCAAGAGCTACTAGAAACATCAGCAAGATAAATGTCTATAACATATACAACAAGTGTACCTGAAGAAGAAGTCATACTTCCAGTCTTCTTGCCCTTCTCAGCAAGCCACTTGCTGCAGTTCCTTTTCCAGTGTCCGGGTTCCTTGCAATGAAAGCAAATACTCCCCGAGGCCATCCCTGACTTAGGCGCAGCAGCGGCAGTTGGAGTTGCCTCCTTCTCTTTGCCCTTTGCCTTAGCCTTTTTCTTGGACCAACTCTTCTTGAACTTAGCCGAGTTCTGCACCATCAACACTTGACGATGCGTACCTTTCTTGATATCCTGCTCTGCCACTTTGAGCATCCCATGCAATTCAGTGACTTTCTTTTCCATCCCATGCATATGGTAGTTCGAGATGAACGGCCATAGCTATCCGGGAGAGAACCCAAAATTGTATCTGTGGACAACTCGTCCCCAAGTGGGAAGACCAACTGATCCAGAGCTTGCATGTACCCGATCATCTTGATCACATGTGGGCTCAGTGGATCACCCTCTTTCAGCTTACAATCCATCAAGGATCGCCAGACGTTGAACCTTTCGGTCCTAGCCTGCATTTGAAACATGCTCTTGAGGTTCTCGATCATATCGAAAGCCTCAATATTTTCAAACTGCTGGTGCAGCTCGGGCTCCATAGAAGCCAGCATGAGACAACTGATCTCGTTTGATTCATCAACGAGTTTCTGGTGGGCATTTCTGGTTGTGGCATTAGCATTATCGTCAGGTTCCTCTGGAAGCGGATTCTCTAGAACTTGTTCCTTTTTCTCATGCCTAAGAACAATTCTCAGGTTTCTATACCAGGCGGTAAAGTTTGTTCCATTCAATTTATCTTTTCCAGGATTGATTTCAACGCAAAAGGGGTAACTTGAGCAGGTGGTGCCATTGATCTACAACAGAAATATGCAAAACACTAAGACATGTATTCATGAAGAGTGATTCATATTAAACATTTTAATAAGAACATTACTCCCACTAAAATCAACATCCCCCAGTTGATACTTAGTGATTCAAGATCCAAGATCAACATTTCAACTAGTGAGCTTTTGCATCACTGCTAGAAGACAAGATCACTCGGTAAGCAACTCTTGCTAATTGTATCTCCATACAACTCTTGTTGTTGGGGACATCTCATGCCTCGCCAACTCCTATGCCTCGTGGCCAAAAAATGTTTTGATAGCCACGACAAGTCAACCAATGCTTCGCGTGTAAGTGTCCGACACAAACCCATCACTTCAAGGAGATCTAGTGGCACCCTAATTTCATAGGCCTGCCACTAAACATACTTGACATGTGAAGGTGCATCAATTGGGGAGGCATTTGTACTTGACATTCTTTGAGGGATCACCCTACTTAAAACATCTACCATGCAAAATAAGGGTGCATAAAAGGGATAAACTTTCACAGGCAGTTTATATATGTGTGATATGGTATAGCCCCTTTTCACAGCGCATGGTGATCTCCATCTCCACGTGCGCGGTCTGCCCATGGTGATCTCCATCTTCATGCATGGTTGTCCTCATGGTGCTCTCCATCTCCACGCCATGGTGTCAACCGTGTTACATAAGATACTATGCTATTACAAACTAATAGCTACTGAAAGTAAATTACATTACATGGCTTCTCATGTTGACACGCAGGTCATTAATACAATAATGGGACAACCATCTAGCTCCTGTCGGTTTCCGCACTCATGACACGCAGGTCATGAAACAATAATACACAAGCAACATTCATGGGCTATACCAAATCAGTAGCATTCCCTGCAAAAACGAGTCAGACGTTCTACCGCCGAAGATAAAACCTCTCGAAACTCTATTTTCCAAGCGGATTTTGGCCTAGCCAGAAGCGCTGTTTTAGAATTTCGCCACTAATCCAACTTTTTGTTAGCTTCAGTTTGACAGGTCGTGGAGCAAAAATGGAGTTCTTATGCAAAAGTTACAGCCATTTTACCGAGACCGTTCCAACAGATTTCAGCACTGCGGAAATCACATTTCCACGGTGTTGATCTATGTCCTGATTCGATCAATCTCATTGATCTTCGCGTGCTGCATCCGGATTTACGTTCCACTGTCTACCCCGATGGCGGATACCGACTGGTAGGGGTAACTCGTGTCACGACCTCTGCGTCACGATCATGGAAACAAGATCACGAAACCAACCTTCAACACTGACGTGCGAGGCCGATCTCATCGACCCGCACCTAAACCTATCTACATATCTCATATGCAAATCAACAAATCTATCACCACACAGCGGAGGCTCTAATACCACTATTGGAACACGCGGTACGCTACACTAGCGCCAAATAAAAACTTCTACCGTGCACCCAAGATCATGCTGCTGGAAATAGATTACGAGATCGGGTTTACCACTAGACACACAGTCACCGTAGCGGAAGTAGAGTTGGTGATGCGTGTAGTCGATCTCTCGACCCATCTCCCCTCTTGATGCCGATCTCCCACGAGGCGAAGATCCGCGAACGGTGATCTCCCGTGAACGGCTCCTTGCGGTTCCCTCGAACGGTTCGTCCAAGCACCGCAGATGTGATGTCTCCAAGGTATCCACACGTACGGGGAGCAGCGTCGAGCGGCGGACTGCTAGGTCTGGTCACGCGGCATGGGCGTGGGGAGTGGTGGCGACTCTCGAGGGTGGAAAAAGGATCAACCCTAAGTGGTGCGCCCACTCCCCTTTATATAGACCTCTGAGGTGGGGTCAAAACTTGAGCCCACTTGGAGTCCACATCCATTTTCCACTCGGATCTAATCCGAATGGGCTGCAACCCCTTAAGTGTGCGACCCTATAGGTTCACGTGCACATGGACACGACCAGAGTCGATAGTTGGTAGCGGCTCCTAGCAGAACATGCCAACTCCCATGTGTGCATAAAGTCGTTTGACGAACCTTGACAATGTGTCATATGCAACATTCCTTTTGCCTCACAATATTTGTTGTTGAGCCCAAGGCGAGTACTTGTCACCCTTGTGGCAGCTCGACCTCTCTTCTTGAAACCGTGATATAGATTTTCAAACTGGGTTAACACTTAACCCAAGTCGCATGGCCATGCTTTCCGAATCTGATCACTCGAGAGGGCCCAGAGAATATCTCTCCATATAGGAGTGGCAAATCCCATCTTGGTCAACCATGTCTCGCGGCATGTCTCACGACTCACCCGAAAGCTACCTTTATAACTACCCAGTTATGGAGTAGCGTTTGATAGACCCTAAGTGAGTCGATCCTCATCCCGAGAACATGCGACGACCTCAGGTCTAGGACATGTCATAGACATTGTACTTGAGACTAACAGATGACTATATCTCGCTGCGTCTCAAAGTGGGCCTGCCCGACTCGGTGATCTCCATCCCCGAGTCCATACTATCGGTTTAGCATCTCCATGCACATGACTTGCAAAACATAGTCATCAACCGAGTCGTATACTAGTCGAGGATATGTGTCCGCATAACCTTATCAACTAGGGACCATTAGAACAATCATCATACAATACATAGTTCCACAAACAAGTCACATACTTATTGATACATATCATTGATGATGTTCAAGGACAATACAAAGGACTCATGAATACATATGGAAATATCATCATCACATGATTGCCTCTAGGGCATATCTCCAACACAGAGGACGTTAAGGAAGAATCCTTCCCCGACATCGAACCAAGGCGAACAAGCAGCATGCGGAACCGATCCCCAACGCGAACACCGCCGACCCGCAGAGGCGGGGCTTAACAATCGGCACAATGGCACACGGGGGCAGGGCGGGAAGGAGCGAAGGTGGACAGGGAACTGGGGTGCTACACAGGATCACAAAGGAGGCGGGCACGATGCCAGAGACCACGACACGGCGAAAGGCGTAGGCAGGGCTATGGCACACGGAGGGTTCAGGGGTGCTCGTGATGGTGGAGGCTCGCAGCGGCAGGGACACATGAGGGGATTGGGATTCAGGGAAGCGGTGGATAGGTTCGAGAGGGCAGGGAACAGACGTGTGTGGTTAAACTGACTCAGATGTGGGGCCACGGCGCCGCTTAAACCTCAATGAACCACTAGGCTGTAAATCGTGGGAGCTTAGTAACTTGAAGGATATATGAACCACTAGATAAAAATGTGATTTCAATGTTGGGGCAAAACAACATACCAACAGAAAGAAAAAACTAATGTCAACATACAAGCACACCCAAAAGAATAAAAGAGAAAGAAAAAACTAATGTCAACAGAGTCGAATCAACGAAAAAGATGATGACCCGCAACCGCTGCGCCATCCGGAGAATTTCCACCATGCTCCTAGCACTTCGGTGTCGGTATACTAAAGTAGGGGCACTACTTTGTACCCCTTACTAAGTGCACAGGCAGTCGGAGCCGCGAAACCACAACCACACTAAGCAGGGCAAGGGGTAGGGGTTAAAGCCACAAAATAGCCAAACACAGCGCCAAGACCAGAAGACCAAGAGGGCAAGATGTTTCTCCCCGGTAAGAGCCCTGCCGGGGAAACCTTCGCGGCTCCGGCAGGAGCCTTGCTGGGGCAACTTGCCGAAACCCCAGCCAACAGAACGCGTCGCCCTTGAGCCCAAGGTCTCCAACCTCATCGGGACCAGGGCTCGTGAGGCGCTTCTATGGTGGCATGCAGATCTTTGTGAAGACAAGAGACCCTCCAAATCATAGGAGGAATAGAAGGCGACGAACCTCAGCAAGATCCTTGCCAAGAAAGCACACAAGACCTCCGGCAACATCCTTGCCGGGGACGATTACGACGCTGCGGCAAGACCCTTGCCGGGACATCTATGGCCAGGCCCACGCCCGCCAAGTATCCACCACCACACCCATGCAGCTGCCAGCCCACCAGCTAGGCAGGCACCTGCGTGTCAACAGGAAGCTTCCAAGCCAACTCAGCGCATGCCTACATGGTGGCATGCAAATCTTCATGAAGGCTTCTCCACCGCGCCACCTCAGCTGCCTGCCAGCCTACATGGCACCACGTGCCCCACTGGCTCGGACGCTTGTCGAAGCAGGGTGGAGCGGCGACGGACGGGACAGGGGTTCACATTTAATGCTCCTGGTCTCATATGGTTAGCGATAGACTTAACCACAGTACCCCGATGCAACCTCCTGTTTGCCACTATGGCGATCCCCTTGCCTATAAAAGGAGGCCCAGGGCATCCAGGAGAAGGATTCAGATCTTTGGACCAGTTACGCTCATGGTAACTAGCTCAAGAACAACAAGAACACTCAAATAGATATTCTAGGCAGGAGTAGGGTATTACGCACGTCGCGGCCCAAACCTGGGTAAACGGCCCGTGTGCTCTGAATTTGTCGGCGTTCTGGGAACGGGGGTCCCCAGACTTGCCTGCATGCGGCCTACGGCGTGGTTCAAGCAGTGGCCCAGTGCGACCCATCTTCATCAACTCAAGCTCAAGACCCGCGCGAGGGGCCAAGCCTCGCGGGGCGGACGACAGGAAGCTTCCTCAGGAGTAGGCTCGTTAGGTAGGCTCGCGAGGACGCGGGGAGATCAAGACAGGGGTACCTCGCGAGGTGCCCGTGACGCAAGCCATGACGATCGAGGCCAGGCAGGCGCCGGCCTGTGCAGTGTCCTTATTTCCCCTTTGGTGCAAAGGGAGCAAGCAAAGGCCAAGGCATCAGGCAAAGGCTACCATTTCGGTGCAACAAGACCAAGACCGACAGAGTGGCAGGATGGAGGTCACCGTGGAGCCCAAGGCGGCGTCATCGTCAGAGTCTTTGGCAGTCGAAGACCAACTTTAGTCAGGATAAGTGTACTAGATGTTCTCCTTCAAAATGGCCAATTGTTGGCGCCCCTCCCGCTCAATATTTGGGAAGAGCACCAGGGCCTCTCTCTATATATAGGGCTAGCCACCACAGTAGGAAGAGGATCCGGAATCGACCCTTCCAAAGGGACAACACCACCACAAGAACATCCCTCGCGAGGTTGTTCTTCCTTTGTATTGTTCATCATCAGCCCCTGAGGCAATCCACCACACCACACACTGGAGTAGGGTATTACACCACAATGGTGGCCTGAACCAGTATAAACCTCATGTCCCCTGTGTGTTCATCTTTCTAGCCTAGATTCCTTGCGAGGCTTTGAGACGTGAGTTGGTAGGGGAGAGATCTTCGCGCGCACCCCAGAGTTCGAACCTCAAGGGTCTGTCGGAACCCGAAATCCGACATTTGGCGCGCCAGGTAGGGGTGCACCGGAATCCTTCTTCCACTGCCTCGCGCTCCATCACTTCGTCGTTCTCATGTCAAGTGACCCGACGGCCAATGTCGACCGCTGGGCAGCGTGGCCCGCCCATGCCGTGCCGCCTGCCCAGGGCGACCTCAACCTCGTGCCCCAGGCAGCTCGCGCTCCGCAGGGCGCTGCGGGGCGCGGGCGACGCGGCCAAGCGCCGCCATCCCTCACGCCGCGGCCATAGCGCCGCACACCCGACGGGAGCAGGCGAACTCGAGGGCCGCGCTCACGGTAGCCCGAGAGCTGCTATGGTGCAGGCTGCTAGAGGGCGGCCACGACGTGCTGTTGGAGCGAGTGGTGGAGCTCCTGGACACCGCCGCCTCAGGAGCACCTCCTTTCTGCGTCCAACTGCCACCCCAGATCCAGGGCGGGCCGTATGGCGGCCCCGCACGTGCCCACGCAACTCCGAGTGGATTCCAAGGCCTCCTCAACGCCAACCTGGCCGTCAGCACCGGGCGACAAGCCGTGCCAGCTCCACCTCCGGACGGCAAGGGAGCGCACGCCGCAGCCTACGGCCTTGGCGGGCCACCGAGCTACCACCCCCAAGACATCGCTTCAAGCCAGACTGTGTGGCGTATGGGCACTACGGCGAGGCCCTCGGGGCAGTGGCCCCAGAAGCCTATGTGCCCCACATGGTGGATCAAGAGTGCGCACTGGAAGAAGACCATGGCTCGTTCCTCAGGCCAGGCTGGGGGGAGGAGGCGCCAGAAGCTGAGCTCTTTCAGGAACCCCAGGAGAGCCTCGACAACCGCGCTGGTGGCAGCAACTATCGGGTACCGCTAATTCCTTAGGAGCAAGCTTATGCTAACCATGGGTCGCAGGAGGTACAGGTCACCGCAGCAGATGGCTGCCCTAATGCTGCAGCCACCTACCCCACAGGAGGAGGGCACCGGGGGCTGCAGGAGAGGGGCCGAGATCCGGGCTCACCCCCGCGGCGCTCAGAGCAAGGCATTCTCAGGAGGTAGGCCCTCTACCGGGGAGGTGCCTCAGGGCCTACCCCCGGCAAAGGACCCGTGGTCGTCGGGGGAACCGCTGGCGACCGCTCTACCCCATTGGCGTCGTCCTTGGTTTTCGGTCGCCGTCGATGGCGGTAGAGTGTGGCACAAGGCGGGGCCCTCGTCTGGCGATATGAAGCAAGGCCGGTACCTTTGAAGAAGGACCAGTGCCTGTGAAGCTCGCTGCTTGTGACACTCTCACGTAATAATGAGTGGGGCTGTACACGCCCCGAAGTCTCCGGAGAGCCGCCCTCAGGCCTCGAGGGCTCCCGTCCATGCCCAGTGGCAGCACTTAGCTCCGCGCTAGTGAGAAGACGTCGAAGACTAGACTAGGTGCTGGACGCGGCTTTTTTCCTTTTGCCTTTTCCTCTGTTGTCAAGTTTCTTCGATTCGAATTTAAGTTGGATTTGAGCTTGAGACTTGCGTGTGTTTGGGGAAGGGGTGTTTAGTCTCGTTCGAGCAATCTCTCGTGTTCTGGTTTCGGCTTTGCATCCAAAGTTAGCGTGAGCTGCCTCCCCTTGCGAGCCCCTTGCGAGCCGGACCGGGCCAAGCACATCTACAATCCGGACCACTGTCGCCGCACCCTCTCAGGAGGTTCTCATCGTAGGATCAATGGGTTCACCCAGAAGACACTGAAGGTATTGCGGCTCCCGCAGGCTCGCTCGGGACCCGTCCAGGTCAAAAGGTAAACAAGTCAGCTGACCATCGCGGGGCCAGTGGCCTAGCATAAGCATACATGCGGCGCTATGTCTACAAGTATACTAATTGCAAACCTTTACACGAGGGGCTTCCCCTCCCAAAATGCTCTTACGATCTTCAAGGCCGAGCCCGAACTCTTTTCTTGTAGGGTAAACAGCAGAGGCAACACGCGATCAATCAGACAAATCGCCCAACGCATCTTCGGGAGCGCCTCCGGAGGCATCACTAGCATCAATGGCATCGCCATCGCCCATGCCACCGCTGTCGTCAGCGCCATGCTCATTCACAATGCTGCCTTCATCGGCAGCCATGACCACACCGTCGTCATCAGAGGCGAAGGCCCTAATGAGGGCGTCCACGTTGTCCTCCACCCACTGCGCCAGATCACCCCGGATGGCTACGGGCACCGGCGCGATGGCGGCATCAAAATTGAAGTGGGGGTCCCTGTCCTGAAGATAACTGAAGATGCGGGAGAAAGCACGCCCAAGCAGGGCTCGACTCCTCTCCTCGACAAGCCTTTGGGCCTTGTCAGAGCGGGTCTCCAGCTACGTCACCACATCCGTGAAGAACCGGAGGTCGCCAGCGTAGTTGATTACACGAGGCTCCGCAACGGCTGCCTCGCAGATGTTGCCCAGGGCCGCGTTGGCCCTTTCCCTGAGTGTTCGGAGCATGGGGCCATGCACATGCTCCAGAGTCTGCCGCTGACGGATCTCGTTCTCATTCCGCCGCGCAACGGCCTCGTCGCCATCAACCCTCTGTTAGAGAAGAAGCAGCTAGACGCAGGAAGAAGCCAGCTCCACCTGCGCTGTGCCAAGGGCGGCTGCAGAGGAATCTGCACGCCGTGTCACTTCAGCCAGCTTGGCCCTGAGGGCAGCGGTCCTGCCCTCAGCTTCGGCCCTGATCAGCTCCAACCTCCCTTCGTACTCGCGCTCAAGATTCAAGCAAGCTTCTGCCACGCGGCGGTCGACCTCTTCTTGGATGCGGGCCTCCCTCGTGCCGACATCATCCTCCGCTTGGGTCACCAGGCGCTCCCTTGTCTCCAACCGTTCGAGGTCGAGGTTGCGCTCGGCGGCCTCCAGCGCCAGCACCTCCTCGCGCCTCAGGAGCTCCGCCTCGTTGACGGGTGCCCCCTTTAGCGATACAAGGGCCGCCTGGCGTAGCTCCACTTTCCGCTCCAGCGAGTTCCTCCAGGCTTGGAGCTCCCACACGCGCTCCTCTGCAGCCTTGCACCGTCGGTCTGCTTCCCGGGCCTCCTCGACGGCTTGGGAGCAGGCCTCCCATGAGGCCACCAGCGACGCTTCGGCCTTCGCATTTTCAAGGTCATGCTGGTGACGCGCAAGGCTGATGGCCACCTTCAGCTTGCGCCTCTCATCAGCAAGGCACAGGCCTTCGGTCTCGAGGCGTGCATCCTCACCAGCAAGCTCCACTCCGAGCTGATTCACTGCATCCGCCGCCTTCTGAAGAAACTCTCGGCAAAGGGCGCTGCGCTCCCGAGCGCGCCTGAGCACGTCTTCCGCGCTGTCCTCCTCCCCTGGCGCATGCGGAGGGCCCTAAGGCGGCACGCCCCCTCTCGGTAGGGGGCTGGGGACTGGCACCCCCGTAATCACCGGACGGGCCCCGCTAGGGATCCAGCCTGGCGCCGGTTTGTCCCCCGAAGAGGAACTCAAGATCGACCTTAGCCAGTCGCCATCCACGACTAGGGGAGGAGCGCGGGGCAAGCTAGCTGTGCCCCAGGAGAGCTCGCGAAGGAGGGGCATTAGGTGCGCGGGCTCAAGATGCCCCGCTAGACGGCCCACTTCTCCAACCGGCCCCACGGCAAGGGCGGTACTCGAGCTCGGGGCGCTCAAAATCAGCGGTGAAGGTGAAGCTTGAGGAGATGTCTCCCCAGCCGTCCCCATGAACTCGGTAGGAAGGGCCCTGAAAGGCCAGGATCAGTTGAAGCAACAATAATGTAAGGAACTGAGAAAGAAGAGGACTTACTCGTCAATGGCGAAGTACTTCCTGCACTTCAACGGGCGGCAAGGGCGATCATTGGCACCCGAGGCCTCCTTCCTCTTGCGGAGGGCCTCGAAGTCTACGCGGAACCGGCCTAAGCGCTTGGAGCAAGGGTCAGTCTGCGGCATGGAGGAGGCGTCAAGGTGATCAGCGCCAAGGGAACCGGCCTGGGGGACGCCGCCAGGCGCCGCCTCATCAGGGACGGCCAGGGCCTCGGGAGCCCTGGCCTCAGGAACCGCAGGCCGTAACTCCTCGCCTGCCACCGCTCAATAAAGGGCTTCGGGGGATGCCACCTCCGGGGCTCCATGCGGCATCAGCACCTCGACAACAGCCCCCTTAGCTCCCGGCGGTCCTCGTCTCCCATCTCCATCACCTGAGGCAGGACCGCCGTGGGCAACCGGAAGAGCAACCATAGCAACTAGGTTCTCGCGGGGCCCTGTGAGGCCGACTGGGCGCAGCCTCCATTCATCGAAGCTAGGCATCTGATTCACAAAATCGGCCCTACCCGAGCAAAGATACAAGAGAGCAGCCCCGTACCAAAGGCTGCCTGGGGAAGGATCGCCATTCAAGACCCTGAGCACCGTCCTCAGCGCTTCGGGCGCTAGATCTTCCTCCTGGAGCCTCATGCGGTTTTCATACCCCGCGAAGGCCCACATCTGGCGAGAATGGCGCTGGAGAGGAGCGATGCGACATTGAAGGAACTCCCTCACCACTTTGGGTGCTATCACATCAAGCGCCCTCAAACTCTCAAAGCGGCGCCAGACAAAGGTTAGCCAGGGGCTCGTGAGCATCTCATGATCCCAGCCTGAGTTGGGAACAGCGGGCGAGGTCGGGTGAGAGAGCAGGGGGCTGGGCACCCCGACGTCCACATACAGCCACCGCTCTCAGAATCCGACTGTAGGAGGAGGAAGGCTGAAATCGACCCCCGAAGCAGCCATCTCTGGCACGGCGAAAAAGCTCACGCACCCCGAGCATTGAGTGGGGTCACCCGGGCACAGAGAGAAGAAGTGGCGCAGGAGGGCCATGGAAGGAGGAATGCCCACCATGGCCTCGCAAACAAAGGCGAAAACAGCGAGAAGAGTAATGGATTCAGGACCCAAGTGCATCATGTGGATCTGATAATGGGAGAGCACCATGTTGAAGAAAGCGGAAAAGGGGGGAAGCAGACACGCCCACAGGGCATCAACAAAGAATTAGACCTCCATGACGACCCTGTCAAAGGAGGCGTGAGACGCAGGCCAGACCGTCGTCCTGCCGCACTCGTTGAAGATGGAGGCAAGAGAAGAGTGGACTTTGTCCAAGGCTTCGGGGTTGAGTATGATTGACCGATCAACAGCGGGAGCCGCCGCCGGAGGCGAGCGGGGCGAAGGGGCAGGCTTCTTCCCCCTTTCCTTCTTCGCTGGCGCCATGGAGATGGGAAGGGGGGAGAGTTCGAGTTGGATTGGAGGCGGAGGTTGGAGCTCGAGGAAGAAGGAAGGACAGGGGGCGCGTGAACGGTGAAAGAGGAATGACTGTGTGCAACCACGGGTCCGCCTAGCCAGGCAAGTAATGAGGGGCATGGGAAAACGGAGACGCCCACGTCCAATCAACCACCACGCGGCGCTCAAGGCCGCAGGCTATTGGGGCCCGCGGCGCTTCACACTTGCCCCTTCGCTTCTCTGCTAAGCCAAGTCCGGGCGCGCCTTGGGCCCGGGGGCTACTGTCGGCGTTCTGGGAACGGGGGTCCCCAAACTTGCCTGCCTACGGCGTGGCTTAACAAGTGGCCCAGTGCGGCCCATCTTCATCAACTCAAGATCAAGACCCTCGTGAGGGGCCAAGCCTCCCGGGGCGGACGACATGAAGCTTCCTCAGGAGTAGCCTCGTCAGGCAGGCTCGCGAGGAGGCGGAGAGATCAAGGCAGGGGTACCTCGTGAGGTACCCGTGACACAAGCCATGACGATCGAGGCCAGGCGGGCGCCGGCCTGCGCAGTGTTCTTATTTCCCCTTTGGTGCAAAGGGAGCAAGCACAGGCCAAGGCATCAGGCAAAGGCTACCGTTTCGGTGCAACAAGACCAAGACCGGCAGAGCGGCAGGATGGAGGTCACCATGGAGCCCAAGGCGGCGTCATCGTCAGAGTCTTTGGCAGTCGAAGACCAACTTTAGTCAGGATAAGTGTACTAGATGTTCCCCTTTAAAATGGCCAATTGTTGGCACCCTTCCCGCTCAATATTTGGGAAGAGCACCAGGGCCTCTCTATATATAGGACTAGCCACCACAGTAGGAAGGGATTCCGGAACGAACCCTTCCAAAGAGCTCTTCCGCACCACCTCAAGAACATCCCTCGCGAGGTTGTTCTTCCCTTGTATTGTTCATCATCAGCCCCTGGGGCAATCCACCACACCACACACTGGAGTAGGGTTTTACACCACAATGGTGGCCTGAACCAGTATAAACCTCGTGTCCCCTGTGTGTTCATCTTTCTAGCCTAGATTCCTTGTGAGGCTTTGAGACGTGAGTTGGTAGTGGAGAGATCTTCGCGCGCACCCTAGAGTTCGAACCTCAAGGGTCTGCCGGAACCCGAAATCCGACAGAATTGGCCTCCGATCCTGCTCTCCTCTCAACCTCGCGCCCCGCAACCGCAGTAGGGATCCCTTTTTGATCCCATAGGTGTCGTTTCCACCAACATCTTTGGCGCGCCAGGTAGGAGGCGCTTGTTGAGAGAATCTGGTTCAGGATTTAGTTCAGTAGTTCTTCGTCGCCATGGCTTCCAAGGAAGGAGACGACCAAGCGAGCAACATCGTCAACAGGGGCGACGAACGCCCATGCGGCGACGGAAAAGATAAGTTGCGCAACACTTTGAGTTTTTCCTTTATATATATATGTGGTTATTCCCCTCGGAGATCTTCTCCCCTGTATGAAGAACCTGCACTCAGTGGGGCCTTTCCGTTATTAGCAACGCCTTTGGTCTGTTTCGAGTCTGCTCAACAGGTCGAGCGGCTGCGTCGAGAACGGCAAGGTGGCCTTCTGCTATTAGCAAGGCTCTCACTCTGTCTCGAGTCTGCTCGGCAGTTTGGGCGGCCGCGCTGAGAACGGCAAGGTGGTTCGCACGGCAGCAAGCACACCCTGCCGGCCGCTAAAGGATCCGTCCTTCAGAGCGTAGCGGTTTGGGTTTACGCGCCGGCAAGCCTACCCAATAAATGTAGGGTGGACATACAAAGGGAGATCGAACAGGGAAATAACATACATCATATTAAAAGTACTGCAGAGTATATATTACATCAATTGTTGCTGCAGTTCTAACTAAAGATAGAAATTGTCTTGGTCATGAACCTGCAGCGGCAGCAAGAAATGGGGCGTCTAGTCCTGGCGCTGGCCCTCCAGCCTCTGGATTCCGCCGATGCAGCTGATGATGGGCTCGGTGTGCTCCTCAAGCACTATGAGGTCCGCGTCACCCTGCAAGCTATCCAGCATGGCATCGAAGTCGAGGCGGGGGTTCCAGAATGCCAGCTTGGTGAGGACCTTGGTCATGGCGCCCTGGCAAAGAATCCGGGCCTCATCGGCCAAGGAGCTCGCCCGATTGGAGTGGAGCCGCTCGAGAGCCCTAAGGACACTCTCAAACAAGATGGTCAGATTGGCGTTAGGGCTCAGATTTGGCTCCGGGGCGTACCTCACGTACGACATCTTCATGTTGGCCAGTTGCTTGGTGATCCTATTGGAGACATTGGCAAGGACACCAATCCAGCGCTTCTCACCATTAACCTGGTCTTTGAGATTGGCGGCCTCATTTTCTCGGAGCTGCTCCTCCTCCGCCAAGCGCTGGGTCAGGGCCCCCTCCGGGTTTTGGCCTCCCCAAGCGCCCCCTTAAGGCCCTCGAACTTAAGCTTCAGGTCCTTGATGGCGTCGTTGGCGGTGGAGAGCTGCTCAGCCCTGCTAAGGACCGCAGATTGTGCCTCGACCAGAGCCTCGTTGAGTGTGTTCTTCTTCGAGGACAGCTCTAGGATTTTCTTCGTCAGGCCGTCCCATTCTGCCTCCAGCTTCTTCACCTTGTTGTCGTGGGCCAAGGTCTGGGCGTCGAGCGCTTCCTTGTGATTATGCTCCAGCTCTTGGGTCCGCGCCGCGGCAAGCTTCTCGACCTCCTCGTCCTTGTCGCGGAGCGTCGCGGCAAGCGTCGACTCACGAGTAGCAAGATCCTCCTCCTGGGAGTTCAGCTTGGCCTCGCATTGAGACCGGATGGCCTCGGCCTTGGAGGCCTCCTCCCTCGCCTCCTCCCGGGCCTTCTCAATGTCGGCCTGCCTTAGGAGGAGTTCCAGATCGCGCTGCGCCAGCTGGTCTTGGGCGGCCTTCGGCTCCTCGTGGGCCTAGTGGAACCAAGCCTGTGCCTCGGCGATGCGCTCCACAAGGTCTACTTCCACCTTGTGCGCCACCGCCTCCTTGGACTTTGCCTTGTCCAAACGGGCGCGGTGGAGCACCTGAAGCTTATTGAAGCTGGCACTCATGGCCTGGAGGAGCCGCTCCTCTTGAGTGCCGCCACCAGCGCTCGGCTCGTCGACAACCTCAAGTCCGGCAGCGGTGAACACTTCATCATCAAGTACTTCTCCCTCGGTGGGTGCTCCGGTGCTCGCAGTCTCGGGAACAAGGACGAACAGGTCATCGCCCACCATCAAATACTTGCCTGAGATAGAGGCAGTGGAGGAGGAGGGGTGGTCATCGACCATCCCCTCCCCGGCAGCGGGTTCGTCGGCCTCCCCGGCAGGCCCCTTGTTGGCCTCCTCCGCGGCACCCTTGCCGGCCTCCTCAACGGCATTCTTTCCGGCCTCCTTGGTGGTGTCCTTGCCGGCCTCTCTGGAGGCATCCTCGATGTCCTTGGCAGCCTCCTCAGCGGCGATCTTGATGGCCTCAGCTGCGGCGTCCTTGGCAACCTCCTTGATGACAGTGCCGGTGTCCTCCTGGTCCGCCAGGGGGGCACCTAGATACCAAGAAAGAGAGTAAAGCAAGGCCGAGCCGAGGATCGGAAAGAAAGAGAATAAAGAAGAAACTAGCAAAAATAGGGAGTGAATGGGCTCACCTGTGCCGGGCTGAGGAGAGGTGGCCCTCTCCCCACCAACTTCTGGTGCCGGGATGGACCCGCCAGCACCTAGGTTCCCTTCCTCTTCCTCCGTGTGCATGGGCTCGGTGATTGGCGCCCTTGCCAGGGACACCCCATGGGACGGCGTGGTTGACGAAGGCGGCGTGTTGGGGGTGGCCCCCAGTGGGTCCTCCTGCTACCGTCCTTCTCCTGCGACCATGACAAGGTCAGTGCCAAAAAGATCGCCCTTCCTAGCACGCGTTGACATGGAATGGGTGGTGAACTTACGCTGGGGGCTGAGCTGGGGGCTGAGTCGCGGGCTGCTGTCCGGGCTGCTCACCACCACCAGTGGTGCCCTTGGGGTGCATGCCTGGGGCTGGCTGCTTGCCGAGGCCTTGGCCTTCTTCCTCACCCATTGGGACAGCGTCTCTGTGTCCCTGCCAAGACAAAGACAAGTCGAGATAAGAAACATGGCTAGAAAGGACAGGAATGACGGGGACAGGATGCTTACTCCTCCTCCGTTTCCTCGTCTACTGCTTTCCTTTTCCTCCTCGGCCTGTGGGACGAGAAGTCAAAGTTGACGTCCGTGTTCGCGCTTGCCGGGGGAGGATAAGGCGATGGAGTCTGGTAGTGTTTGGATGAAGAAAAGGCAGTCGCCTTCTTCTTCGCCACCGCGGCCTTCTTCTTCGCCTCTGTGGCCCTCGTCACGCGCGCGGTTCCCACCGGCACCACTTGCCGTGGTTCGCGCCTGCCGCGTCGGACCGGCTCGCCAGAGCTGGCCCGGCGGAGGGTGCATCCTTTCTTTGTTGCCGGGGGGTCGACGGCCTCGGCCTCCTCCTCAGATGATTCCTCGACCGCGTCTTCAACAAGGGGGGCGCCGACGCTGCCGCCGCCCGCCCCTTTGGCGGCCCTCACCCACTGGGCGAGTTCCTCTTCTTCCACGGCCACGGTGGCCTTGTTCTCCATGCCGCCAGCGTCGTCGGCCAGCCTGGCAAGCTCCGCCTCCGCCGCCCTGTCGGCGATGTAGTTCAGCTCCTCCTGGGTGGTGTCCTTGATGAGCATTGGCTCATCGTGAGCAAATTCTTCGACGAGGTTGTCAAAGAAATCCTTCACCTGGTGTGTCGGGGGCTCGACCCAATTTGGGTCAAGGCCATGCGTGTTGAAGACCAGCATCATGGCGAGGATTTCGGCCTGACGGGTGTTGTTGCTCAGCGGGACCACACCCGGCGGCAGCCCGAACAAGGGCCCTTTGATGACCTTGCCAGACTTCGCTGCCCTACCGGTCCTCTCCACCTTGCCGTCGGCGAACACGTCGAGCTGGAAGAGCCTCCAGCAGTACCAGGAGTACCCCAGCACCATGAGGTTGTTCAGTAGGCCGGTGCGGAGCCTCATGATGTCGTCACAGGCCGGCCTCCCCTTGTTGTGCAGCGGAGCAATTCGATGGTGGATGAAATCTGCCGCGATCATCTCCAGGGTGAGCCTGGCCTCGGTCAGGCGATGGATCCTGGTGGTGGTGATCGAGAACTTCTTGTCGTTGGGGTCGAGGTCGCTCCAGTCTGCACCGTGGAGCAGCGGCTCCTGATGAATTCTCCGGCAGAACTCCGGTGGGTCCTCCTCCACGATCCAGCACCATCGGCCCCGCCATTCTTCCCACCTCTCCTTCGTGGAACCATCCAGGCATGCGCCTTTTTCCTGGATCCTCGGGATCCAGGCGATGATTCCAAAAAGGGCGCCCCCGGGTTGGATGCGGGGGGAGAAATAGTGACGGAAAAGCGTCGTACTGGACACCACTCCGGCGAAGCCCTCACAGAGATGGGTGAAGCACGCCAAATACGCCACCGCATTCGGCATAAGGTCCAGTAGGTGGAAGCCAAAAGTGTTCATAATAGCGATGAAGAAGTCGGAAAAAGGGGGGGCAGAGCCCGCAGTAGAAGAAGTCAACAAAGAATAGGTACCGTTCCTGGCCGCCCTTGTTGCAATCTGCTGGGAGGGCGCGTGTGCGGGATGCACCGACATTGCCGCCCCCCACAAGGGCTTGAAGTAGTCCCTGAGCTCGAGGGCATCGACCGACGACGGGACAAAGTAGGCGGACTGCGCCTGCCGCACCACAGCCTCGCTCTCCGGCATCTCCTTCTCCTTCGTGTCCTTGGCTGCACCATTGCCCTTGCCAGATTTAGGCGCCATGGCGGCTGGGGGGAGCAAGGGGCCGAGGGCAGTGGGGGAGCGGTGGCGGCGAGCAGGAGCTTGAGGAAGAAGAATACGAGGACGGTGGTGCTAAGATTGGGGGAAGAGCAGAGGGTAAATGAGCCGCCCGCGGTTATTCCTTTTTATGGGGAAGACGCGGGCCGCCTCTTTACCATTTATTGCGACATGACGCATGCCTGCTGATAACCCACAAGTGTAGGGGATAATTGTAGCCTGTTTCGATAAGTAAGAGTGTTGAACCCAACGAGGAGCTAAAGGTAGAAGGCATCCCCAAGCTTGATCTCTTGCCTCTCTTCCTTTTCCTCATATCGAGACATCCTCGATTAGACACTTCATCCACACAAAACTTCAACAGAAAACTCGGTAAGATCCATTAGTATAATAAAGCAAATCACTACTCTAAGTACTGTTGCAAACAAATTCATATTTTGTTTTTGCATTTTGTCTACTGTAATATAGCTTTTCCATGGCTTAATCCACTGATATAAATTGATAGATTCATCAAAACAAGCAAACTATACATCAAAAACAGAATCTGTCAAAAAACAGAACATTCTGTAGAAATCTGAACATTCACCATACTTCTGGTACCCCATAAATTCTACCAAAATTAGGAAAAATAAAAAAGTTGTACAGAAAGACACTGCAAAAAGAATCAGAACCTTTTGACGTTCCAGGTAAAAATGTAAAATCGAGCACTACAGCCAAAGTTTCTGTCCTGCACCGTACAAACCAACAAGCATTGTAAACATCCTAAAGGCAAACCTTGTCACATTATTTTTATAATACAATGGAATTATATAAGGGGATAATTATTTTTTATGAAAAGTTTCTGTAATCAAGATTCACAAAGTTTCCGTGAGCATGAACAAAGTTCAAGGCTAGCTCCCACTTCAACAATGCTTGTCTTTCTCACTTTCACTTTCCTTTTTGAAAAGTTTTTAGGTTCCCCTCTTTATTTATTTTTTGTTTTTAAACTACATAAAAGCACTCAACATAAATAAATGACTCTCTAAAACTTCTGGGTTGTCTCCTTGGCAGCGCTTTTTTAAAGCCATTAAGCTAGGCATATAGTGCTCAAGTAGTGGATCCACCCGGATCCCAAGGTATATCAAAGCCAATTTTAATTAACAATGATTTGTAATTTAGTAGTGAGCAGAAAGTAACATATATCATGCAACAACAAAGTCTAACCCTCTTCCTATGCATCGGCATGTCATCAAAGAACAATTCATGCACACCAAGTAAAGGCCAATGCATGGTATGAATAGTTTCTTGCAATTCTATCATATTGGAAACATAGAGAGGTGGAGATGTAGTTCCTCTCTCGTAATAATTGCAAGTAGGAGCAGCAACCACATGCATATTACATTCATCAAAATCATCATGTGCAACAGTAAGAGGGAACCCATCAATATAATCCTTAATAAGCACAAACTTCTCCGATATAGTGTAGTCGGGAGAATTCAAAAGGATAATAGGACTATCATGCGTGGGTGCAATAGCAAAAATTTCATGTTTAACATAAGGAACTATAGCAAGTTCATCTCCATAAGCATAATTCATATTAGCATCTTGGCCAAAAGCATAGCAAGCATCATCAAAAAGGGATATTTCAAGAGAATCAACGGGATCATAGCAATCATCATAGCAATCATCCTTCGGTAAACACGAAGGGGAATTAAACAATGTATGAGTTGAAGAGTTACTCTCATTAGAAGGTGGGCACGGGTGATCAATCCGCTCTTCCTCCTTTTGTTCTTCGCTCTCCTCATCATCTGTTTGATCCAATGAGCTCATAGTTTCATCAATTTCTTCTTCCATAGCTTCCTGCAAAATATTAGTCTCTTCTTGGACAGCGGAGACTTTATCAATAAATGCATCAATATTGTAATTATATTCATAATTTTCATAGCAATATCTAAGTATAGCAAAATTTTCTGGTCTATAAACTAAATCATCAAAATCGTCAAATGCTTTAAACATAGATTCAATCTCATAAGCACCCATAAAAGCAACAAATTCTTTTATTTGTTCCACATCATAGTAATCATAGATACCATTAGCATAAGAAGATAAGGTTTCATTGTCATTAAATTTGCATGAAAAGGGAAGGTGTGGAGCCTTCATCCTAGAGCAACAAGTAATATCATATCTCAAGCATAGATCCCGGGCATACCAACACAACATATTAATTTGATCCAATAATAGTTTCCCTTTTGTGTCAAGCAATAATCCCTAAAGTATTCACGTTGATCCAACGTTACTCCCATAACATAATTGAATGGGGTTTTCTCGGGATTATTAAAGTAGTACATAATGTCTTTCACATAACGAGCATCGAGGGTTTTAGGAGGTTCCCCATCTCCATGAGTAGCATCTACACCTAATTTTTTTGGTATTTCATGTTCCATATCCATAACTAAAGATAGAGAACAACTTAGAACAGCAAATAAAAATTACTTAGTGATAAAGCAAACAAGCACACATGAGAATATTCACCCCACGCTATGACTCCCCGACAACGGCGCCAGAAAAAGGTCTTGATAACCCACAAGTGTAGGGGATAATTATAGCCTCTTTCGATAAGTAATAGTGTTGAACCCAACGAGGAGCTAAAGGTAGAACAAATATTCTCTCAAGTCCTATCTGCCACTGATACGACTCTACGCATGCTTAGTGTTTGCTTTACCTAGAACAAGTATGAAACTAGAAGTACTTGTAGGTGTGATAGGATAGGTTTGCAAGATAATAAAGAACACGTAAATATAAACTAGGGTCTGTTTAGATAAAGAAGCAATAAAGTAAATATAGCGAGTGTGGAAAAGTGGTGGTAGGAGTTATGAAATTGTCCCTAAGCAATTGACTATGTTACTAGACCGATAATCACTATTGAAATTCTATTTGAGGGAGAGGCGTAAGCTAACACACTTTCTCTTCTTGGATCATATGCACTTATGATTGGAACTCTAGCAAGCATTCTCAACTACTAAAGATCATTAAGGTAAAACCCAACCATAGCATTAAAGCATCAAGTCCCCTTTATCCCATACGCAAACAACCTACTTACACGGGTCTGTGCTTCTGTCACTCACGCCACCCACCATAAGAAAATCATGAATATATTGCAAACCTTACAGCAGGGATCCCTCACGCTTGCGCGACATGGAGAGCACTATAGGAGAGCACCAATAATAAAACATGCAACTCAAACCAATCATAGCAATTCATCAATCACCGATAGGACAACGAAAATCTACTCAGACATCATAGGATGGCAACACATCATTGGATAATAATATGAAGCATAAAGCACCATGTTCAAGTAGAGGGTACAGCGGGTTGCGGGAGAGTGGACCGTTGTAGATAGAAGGAGGAAGGTGATGGAGATGTTGGTGAAGATGATGGAAGTGTTGGTGAAGATCGCGGTGATGATGATGGGAGAAGGGTTTCCCCTCTGGTCCTTGGATCCCATGCTGTGGGAGGGGAGAGAGCCCCTCCGAGATTGGATCTGTCTCTCTGTCTCTCTCTATTTCTGCATTCCCGATTCTGCCCCTTCACCGTTTATTTTATATCCGGAGATCTGTAACTCCGATTGGACTGAAACCTTCGCCCAGATCTTTTTCAAAAAATTAGCTTTCTTGCGGCCAAAGAAGGGAATCAACCGCCTTACGAGGGGACCAGGAGGGTGGGGGCACGCCCACCTAGAGTGGGCGTGGGCCCCTATCTCGTGGCCACCTCGGGCACCGTCTCGCGTTGATTTTACCTCCCAAAAATCACAAATGTTCCAAAATAATTCTCCGTCTGTTTTTATCCCGTTTGGGCTCCGTTTGATATGAGGTCTCTGCGAAACATAAAACATGCAACAGACAGGAACTGGCACTGGGCACTGGATCAATATGTTAGTCCCAAAAAATAGTATAAAAAGTTGGCAAAAGTATATGAAAGTTGTAGAATATTGGGATGGAACAATAAAAAATTATAGATACAACAGAGACGTATCACCTGCAGCAACCGCCCCGCGCATGCCCCCCACGTCACGCACGACCCCCACGTCACGCACTCAATGCGGGTCGTGGGGAAGCGCAACGGACGAAAAAGACACCACGGTAAAAACCGCCCCGCCTGCCCGCGCACCATTTTTGGGCCTAGCCCAACAAATGCGCCGCGCTTATGTGTGGCCCAGGCTCGGGGGCTCCTGTCGGTGTACTAAAGTAGGGGCACTACTTTGTACCCATTACTAAGTGCACAGGCAGTCGGAGCCGCGCGGCCACAACCGCACTAAGCAGGGCAAGGGGAAGGGGTTAAAGCCACAGAACAGCCAAACATAGCGCCAAGACCAGAAGACCAAGAGGGCAAGATGGTTCTCCCCGGCAAGAGCCTTGCCGGGGCAACCTCCGCGGCCCCGGCACGAGCCTTGCCGGAGCAACTTGCCCAAACCCCCGCCAACAGAACGCGTCGCCCTTGAGCCCAAGGTCTCCAACCTCATCAGGACCAGGTCTCGGGAGGCGCTTCTATGGTGGCATGCAGATCTTTGTGAAGACAAGAGACACTCCAAATCAGAGGAGGAATAGAAGGGGACGAACCTCGGCAAGATCCTTGCCAAGAAAGCACACAAGACCTCCGGCACCATCCTTGCTGGGGACGATTACGGCGCCGCAGCAAGACCCTTGTCGGGGACCCTTGCCGGGGCCCCGGCAAGGCCCTTGTCGGGGATGTTTGTGACATCTACGGCCAGGCCCACGCCCGCCAAGTTTCCACCACCGCTCCCATGCAGCTGCCGGCCCACCAGCTAGGCAGGCACCTGCGTGTCAACAGGAAGCTTCCAAGCCAACTCAGCGCATGCCTACGTGGTGGCATGCAAATCTTCGTGAAGGCTTCTCCACCGCGCCACCTCAGCTGCCTGCCAGCCTACATGGCACCACGCGCCCCGCTGGCTCGGACGCGTGTCGAAGCAGGGTGGAGCGGCAACGGATGGGACGAGGGTTCGCATTTAATGCGCCTTGTCCCATATGGTTAGCGATAGACTTAACCACAGTACCCCGATGCCACCTCCTGTTTGCCACTGTGGCGATCCCCTTGCCTATAAAAGGAGGGCCAAGGATCCAGGAGAAGGATTTGGATCTTTGGACAAGTTATGCTCATGGTAGCTAGCTCAAGAATAGCAAAAACACTCAAATAGATATTCTAGGCAGGAGTAGGGTATTACGCATGGCACGGCCCAAACCTGGGTAAACGACCCGTGTGCTCTGAATTGGCCACCGATCCTGCTCTCCTCTCAACCCCGCGCCCCGCAACCGGAGTAGGGATCCCTTTTTGATCCCATAGGTGTCGTTTCCACCGACATTCAGACTGCCGCATACCAAGCAACACCTTTGGGAAGGAACGCGACGATGACGACGCTGCTGCCCGGACTAGTCCTAGGGTTACCCCCGGTACACGGAGGGCGTCGGGAAGGGGAATACCCAATGTACTGGACGCACACAAGCGGTACTACCGCTCCAGGGAGCGGTATACCACTTGGGCGAAAGATCTCGGAGTATAGTGCAAAGGCAAAGTACCCCCAGGCGGCAATGACGCCGGAGCAGCACTACCGCTCACCCCAACGGGTAATACCACTGAGTTAGTAGTACACACGGGAGCAACGGAGGTAGGGCAGAATACGGCGGCAGTACCAAAGCGCCTTACTGCCATCCTATTACCGCAGAGAGGCAAACGAGTCCAGAGGCTAAAAAATAAGTGGAAGTAGCAGCAGGAGCGGTACCACCGCTAAATATTCTGGCTTGCAACAAGGGTAATAGTAGTGGAGCGGTGGTAGAGGCGAGGTATCGCACAAGCGGTACTACCGCCCTACTGCCGCTTGACTGCGGATGAAGCAAAAAATAGTCCAGTAGCCCAAAAACAAGTGGTAGTGCACACGGCATTGGGCCGCGGATGTACCGTGCAAGCAGTACTACCGCTACCCAGGGCGGTACTACCGCTAGAGAGCTTCAAAATAGCTCAAGCAAAACAGTTGGATGCAAGAAGACCATAACTATCATAACTTCTACAAATGAGCTCCGAATACAGCAAACTCAAACTTGTTGGATAGAGGACAACAAGTACTATCCAACAGCGATGAGATATATTAAGAACTAGCAATGGAGAAGAAATGCAAAAAGGATAACCAAGAGGACCTTCCCCAAGTATGAACCGACAAACTCTCCAACTTCAAAAACTCAAAGAAGCTAGATACATGTGAACTCCATTTTTAATGAGCTTGAGTTTGACAATAAGACAAACAACCTCACATAGAGAAAAGCCAAATAAGAACCAAGAACTATGATGCCAAGTATGCAAAGGTTTGAGCTTTCTAAGAATGATACGATCAAGCTACTCACTCGAGAGCCCCCCTTGATAGTACAACAAACGATCCTATAACTCGGTCTCCAAACACACACCATGCGACTGTTAAAATAGAAATCCTATTAAGGACAAACCTTTGTTACGCATAGTCCACTTGAGCTAGATGATACGATCTTGTACTCCCCAAGTGGGATCACCTTTCTTGATTGCGCAGGCTCGATGAAGACTAGTAGATTGCTCCCCATACTCCATTATGGGTGAGCCCACTCTTCGGCGCATCTTCACAAGTCCATTGTCACCATAACAAAAGGCAAGCTTCAAGCATGATCTCTTCATGATGCTCCACTTGAACTTGCACATCGCAATCTTGATGACGATCTGAAGGAAATATGCCCTAGAGGAAATAATAAAGTTGTTATTTTATATTTTGTTATATCGTGATAAATGTTTATTGTTCATGCAATAATTATATTAACCGGAAACTTGATACATTTGTGGGTACATAGACAAAACACTGTGTCCCTAGTAAGCCTCTACTAGACTAGCTCGTTGATCAAAGATGGTTAAGTCTCCTAACCATAGACATGTGTTGTCATTTGATAAACGGTATCACATCATTAGGAGAATGATGTGATGGACAAGACCCATTGTTAGCTTCGCTTAATGATCGTTCAGTTTTATTGCTATTGCTTTCTTCATGTCAAACACATATTCCTCCGACTATAAGATTATGCAACTCCCGGATACCGGAGGAATGCCTTATGTGCTATCAAAAGTCACAACGTAACTGGGTGATTATAAAGATGCTCTACAGGTATCTCTGAAGGTGTTTGTTGGATTGGCATAGATCAAGATTAGGATTTGTCTCTCCGAGTATTAGAGAGGTATCTCTGGGCCCTCTCGGTAATACACACTCTCCCCCTCTCGTTGCTATGCATCTCCTAGATAGATCTTGCGTGAGCGTAGGATTTTTTTTGAAATTGCATGCTACATTCCCCAACACGATCACCACTTGATGTCATCCTCCATGGTTTATATGATATCTTCCTTTTGATGCATGCCCATGGAAACATACCTAACCCAACAAGGAAAACTCACATGGATCATGGGTTAGTACACAAAACATATTTGACACTTACCATACCATAAGATCACTTGATACCACTCGGTACATTTTATACGTTTTGTGTGTTATCTTCTCTCTTCATAAAAATGATGTCTCGAAGGTAAACATAAATCTTCACACAATCTTCTTCTTCAAGGCATGCTTGCAATAAGCTCAAGTCTCACATGACCAATCTTTGGATACATCCTTGAATACCACCATGGTCAACACATAATCTTATACTTATAGCCTTGAAACCAACAAATGATCTTCAAGCAAAGCCTATGGACAAACCGTTCAAATGTAACTTAAGTCAACCATTAGTCCATAGGGATTGCCATCAATTATCAAAATCAAACATGAGGCACCATGCTGTTTCACTCGTGTTTGGAAGGATGCTTTCTTTGGTGCATATAAGAAAGCTTGTCAGAGATATGTCTGACCATAACACCATGCTCTTTCACTCATGTTTGGAAGGATGTTTTCTTTGTAATAAGAAGTGGCAATAGAAAAATGCCTAATGATATAGAGGTGTGAAACCTCCATCGGTGAAGAACCGACAAAAACTCCATCATCAAAAACATCATAGAAGATGCATACAGAATCCGTTTTTGATGAACTCGAGCTTGTCAGGAAGAAGACCACAAGCTCAAAAACTCACATAGAAAAAATGAATAAGAACCAAGAAGGATGATGAAAGGATGCAATGGTTGGAGCTCTCTATGAACGATATGATCAAGCTACTTACTTGAGAGACCCCTAGATAGTACGACAATCGATCCTATAACCCGGTCTCCCAACAACCACCATGAGACTAGTGAAATAGAAAACCTATCAAGGGCAAATATTTGCCATGCACATAGTCCACTTGAGCTAGATGATGACGATCTTGACTTCCTCATATTGGACCACCTTTCTTGATTGCTTTGGCTCGATGGAGACTAGTTTATTGCTCCCCCATACTCCACTATGGGTGAGCCGCTCTTTGGCACATCTCACAAGTCTATTGTCACCACAATGGATGACGAGCTACAAGCATGATATCTTCGTGATGTTCCACTTGAACTTGCACACCGCAATCTAACCCCACAAAGAACTCTCAGTAGAGCATGGGTCAGTACACAAAGCTTAATGGACAATGCTTAACATACCATGGGATCACATGGTCCCTCTCGGTACATCTTGTACGCTTTTTGTGTTAATCAACTTGATTCACTCTTTGACTTAGTCTTGATCAACCTTGAATTATGTCTTCTATATGACCAATCTTTGGATAATTTCTTGAATATAACCTTGGTTAACAAATAAACTCCTTGGAACCAACAAATAGACTTCAAGAAAAGCCTATGGACAAACCCTTCAAATATAACTCAAGACAACCATTAGTCCATAGAGATTGTCATTAATAATCAAAACCAAACATTGGGGGGCACCATGCTCTTTCAACGGGGTTAATTCATATTGATTGGGTTTACTTTGTCTACATCATATCCTTACTTAAGGTGTTACTCTGTTTATCATGAACTTAATACCAAAAATACATGATGGATAGCAGTCAATTGGTGGAGTAATAGTAGTAGGTGCAGGCGGGAGTAGGTCTACTTGTCTCAGACATGATGCCTATATACATGATCATTACAGTGAATACGTCATAACTATGCGCTTTTCTATTAGTTGCCCAAAAGTAATTTGTTTACCCACCATATGCTATGTGTTCGAGAGAGAAGCCTCTAGTGAAAACTATGGCCCCCCAGGTTTACCTTTATCATATTATAAAATCCAAAATTACTTTGCTGCAATTTATTTAATTTTATTTTGTTTCACAATTTACCTATCTACCTATACAAAATTTAGTCCTTGCAAGTAACGAGTTCAAGGGGATTGACAACCGTCTTGCCCGTGTTGGGTCCAAGTATTTTCTTTTGTGTGTGCATGTGCTGTTCACGAGGCTTTGCATGATTCTCGTATTGGTTATATAAACCTTGGTTCTCACTAAGGGAAATACTTATTTCACTATACTACATCTCCCCTCCTCTTCGGGAAAAATCCCAACGCAACTCATAAGTAGCAAACTTCCACTCTCTGCTTTTTCAACTATGTTCTCACTAGACATACCAACGATGGTGCACATTCCCTGGTGAGCTTGTGGAGCTCTCTAACCATAGAGGGATCATGAATCCCACGACAATTCCAATAGAGAGCCCTCATTGATCTTGGTGGTCCTCCACTTGGGAGTCCACCTCAATAATCATATCATAATCACCCCTCTCTTATCCATTGCCTTTCTTACTCCTCTTGACATGAGGTACTTTACCAGGGTGGACAATGCTCATTGTCCTTTAGTGCTTGCTACACTATTCTCAATCATCAACACCATCCTAGCAACCTTGGTTGCCACATTTGGCACTTCTTGTCCCATAAAATTGAGTGCACCATTTTCTGTCACAAGCCGCTTCCGACTAGGTCTTTTCTGTTGGGGAACATACTAATTTGAAAAAAAATCCTACGCACACACAAGATCATGGTGATGCATAGCAACGAGTGGGGAGAGTGTGTCCACGTGCCCTCATAGACCGAAAGCGGAAGCGTTAGCACAACGCGGTTAATGTAGTCGTACGTCTTCACGATCCGACCGATCCAAGTACCGAACGTACGGCACCTCCGGGTTCATCACACGTTCAGCTCGATGACGTCCCACAAACTCCGATCCAGCAGAGCTTTGTGGGAGACTTTCGTCAGCACGACGGCGTGATGACAATGTTGATGATGCTACCGACGCAGGGCTTCGCCTAAGCACTGCTATGATATTACCGAGGTGGAATATGGTGGAGGGGGGAACCGCACACGGCTAAGAGATCAATGATCAATTGTTGTGTCTATGGGGTGCCCCCCTCCTCCTTATATAAAGGAGGGGAGGAGAGGGCTGGCCAAGGGGAGGAGGCACGCCCAAGGGGGAAGTCCTACTCCCACCGGGAGTAAGACTCCTCCTTTTCCTATTTGGAGAGGGAGAGGGAAGGAAGAGGAAGGAGGGAGGAAGGAAAGGGGGGGCCGGCCCCCCTCCCAATTCGGATTGGGCTTGGGGGGGCTGTCGGTGTCAAAACCGGCGGATCTCGGGTAGGGGGTCCCGAACTGTGCGTCTAGGCGGATGGTAATAGGAGACAAGGGACACGATGTTTTTACCCAGGTTCAGGCCCTCTCGATGGAGGTAAAACCCTACTCCTTCTTGATTAATATTTATGATATGGGTAGTACAAGAGTAGATCTACCACGAGATCAGAGAGGCTAAACCCTAGAAGCTAGCCTATGGTATGATTGTTGTTCATCCTACGGACTAAAACCCTCCGGTATATATAGACACCAGAGAGGGCCGGGGTTACACAGAGTCGGTTACAATGGGAGGAGATCTACATATCCATATCGCCGAGCTTGCCTTCCACGCCAAGGAAAGTCCCATCCGGACACGGGACGAAGTCTTCAATCTTGTATCTTCATAGTCGAGGAGTCCGGCCAAAGGTTATAGTCCGGCTATCCGAACACCCCCTAATCCGGGAATCCCTCAGTAGCCCCCGAACCAGGCTTCAATGACGATGAGTCCGGCGCGCAGATTTGTCTTCGGCATTGCAAGGCGGGTTCTTCTCCAAATTCCACATACCTGTTGAATAGTGTCCGGCTTCTGGTGAATGTTGCGCTCCTTGGCTTCTGCGCCCAATAATGGCCATCTTCCACGTGTCAAATGAATGCGAAAAGCCAGGGTGTTTTTTCATTTACCCCCCTAGCTGCGCAAATGAGCTGCCTATAAAAGAGACGGGGATTTAGATCTGAATCACACCATCTTCCCTTCGCGAGCATTCATCGGAGCGCATTCGACAGAGATCCATTCCATCATGGCCAGTCGACGCAGCTCCTCCTCTCGCCCCCCAGCCCTCAGCCTGGAGATTGGGAGAGATGCTCTGTCCCGCACAGCGAGCTAGTGCTGCTCCAAGCCAAGGGGTTTCTCCCCCCAGCCTACATGGTCCCGGTTCGAACCGGGCTTGCCACCTATAATGGTGGAGAGCAAGCGGAGAGCATCCCCAATCCCTCCAAAGGAGAGTGGGTATGCCTTGTCCCTTATTTGATAAGAGGGCTCGGATTTCCAATTCATCCGTTTCTTCGGGGGCTCCTGGAGTTCTACGGCCTCCAGTTGCACAATCTTACACCTGCCTCCATATTGCATATTGCGGGCTTTGTAGCCCTTTGCGAGCTGTTTTTGGGCATCGAGGCTCATTTTGCGCTGTGGAAGAAGTTGTTCTGCCTTGTGCCCCATTCTCAGGAGGGGTCGATATATCAAGTGGGCGGAGCCGAACTATGGCGCATCGCCGGGACCGGATATCTATTCGGAACCCCAAAGAAGGCGTCCGAAGACTGGCCTTCAGAATGGTTTTATATAGAAGATGCCCCCCTGCCGGACCCTGTTCGGATCGGCCTCCCTGAGTTCAATAATGCTCCTTTGAAGAAGCGCCTAAGCTGGCGTCCACGGAGCCCTCAGAAGGAAAATGACAAGGATGTCCTTTACCTGATGAGCCGGATAAGGTTGTTAGCTCATTCCGGACTGACCATGATCGAGGTCATGGCCACATGCATTATGCAGGGGGTGCAGCCGCTTCAGTATAGAGGCCACGCCATGTGGGATTTCAATGGGGAGGACGACTGCGCCCGTAAGGGGCCGGAATCGGTTGCCGCTCTAATAAAGATCTTGTCTGCTTTGTACAAGGGAGAAGAGGAGGAATTCCTCCGTGTCAACCCACGGGGCGGATTTTCTATGTACAATCCTCCAAGCTGGGTAAGCGGACACTTTCACTCGCCCATCCTTTCATATTCCATAGTTAAGTATTCAGTCTAGCAATTTCAACGTAGGAGCTACGCCAGGCTGTAAAGGAGATAAACAGCCCTCCTCCACAACACGAGGACCCGGAACGGTCCTTCGACCCAGACTCCCAAGAGGAACCGGACTTATCTGTGGAGCTGATCGATGGGGGTGTTTCATCAATTGAGCAAGGACAACACTTTAGTGGCCATTACGGCCGATTATCCCGGATTACTTCCAACCTCACAAGTAACCGAGACCAAAATCCCAGTAATTTTAAGATGATACATCCGTGCTTATTTTTTATCACCGTATACCAATGGCGTTTTTGCAGGGGAAGTCCTTGAGGTGGAGGGCCGAGCCTGCGATGGCTAGCCAACAAGGGGCAGCAAGACCCAGCAGGCTGAAAAGAAGTGCGTTCCGGATTGAGACGCCTGCGCAACGGTCTGGCATGCCATTTTATTCCCAGGTTTTACTCCCTCGAGGCATACTAACGCTCATGCTCTCTTCAGGAAAAAGAGCGCTCGCTGGACTATATCCGGAGAGGTTGCCAATCGCGCCTCCACCAGCCAGGCTCCAAGGCCACGTCCGGAAGCGGAGGCGAACACGAGGCATGCACCGGACGCTCCTCCAACAGAGGATGCAGACGGGCTGTTTTCCACCAATTCCGAGGTGGAGAGTGCCATGAACCACAGGCGTCGCCGGACAATTCTTCGTGACGCTTGTTTCTCCCAAGAGGCATTGGATGCCTTCAATACGGGAGATGCGTACCTCCGTGCCGCTCAAAATGGTCTAGCCAGAGCCACAGAGCAGTGTGTAAAAGACATACGGGTGAGAAAATTTGATGGTTATATATGTCAGTAGCCCCCGAGACTTGAAACAGTTAGAATAACTGATTTAAGGATCATTTGTTATGCAGAATCTTACAGGAAAGAATACCCAACTGTCCCAAGAGCTGGAAGAGTGCAAAGCCCAACATGAGGCCGCACTAGCCGCGGCAGGGGAGGCCAAGGAGACCCCCTTTGGTAATATATGCTTTGAAAGGTAAGTATGTTGTGAAGTGCGGCATGTGTGCAAATCTGACAATAACATTGCAGATGGCGCCGGAGTGGATCCGGACAAGCAACAACTCTTGCGCTGGTTAAAGGCCGGTGAGAGCGTGCTTACGAGGGTGAGGTAAGAGAAGAATAATCTCCAAGATGCCAACACCCAGCTAGGCGAGGAACTAAAGGATGTTCGTGCTCAGTTGTCGGACTCCGTGAAGGAGAATCGGCGGCTTCGACGCGGCATTTTTAGTAAGTGCTTGAACGAACTTCGAAAAAGAGTTCGGCGAGGAAGTCGATTGATAGAGTTATGTCTGTAGGTATGCTGACAGGTCAGCCTGCAGAGGAAATGCCGAGTTCTACGGGTGACCTTCTTCCCGAGCTCTCACAACTGCACAAACGAGTTCGGCAGGTAATGCAAGGTGTCGCCCAGGCCTTGTGGCCATCCGTCCCCATGCCCGAAGGCCTTGGAGAGCTTGCAGAGAAGCTGAAGGGAGCGCGGCGGCGCTTCTGATTATGGAAGATATCGGCCTGCCGTCAAGGCACCAGGGAGGCCTGGGCCATGGTGAAGACGCGGTACACGAAGGCTGACCCAAACCACATGGCCGAGGTCGGACCTGTGGGGCCCGATGGGAAGGAGATCCCTGTGAGTTTAGTGTACGGCCAGGTAGAGTTGGCCGCCAAATATTCCCAATAGGACTGTAAACTAGACAGCCTGTTGGATGGTATTGAAGAGGAATATACCCAGTCAAATTGACTATGTAATTTAAGATGACATGTAAAATGCCTTCTAGCCAGATTGTAGATTGTTTGTCATGGCGGACCTTTTCGCTTCAACCTCGGGACCGGATAGTCCGGAGTGTGTCCGAATACCCTCTCAGTTATGTAAGAACCGAGGCATGCATGGAGACCAGGCATAGGGGTCATTAGTGCTTGAACAGACAAGTGCCCAACTAGTTATGTTATATTACATGGTTAGTAAGAAACATCTTCCAGGGAGAATAGTTCCGTTAGGGGTTCCTTTCCCTAGGAGGCATGCCCTAAAGTGCATGTCCGGACTGCAAAAAAGCAGAAAAGCATCTGGGGGCGGATAAATAAACGAGTGAGAAATCATCTTTAGTTCACCGACTGAATATTCCCTTAAGAACGCTAGCTTTCGGCTTCACCCAGTCTGAGGTACACATCCGGCTGACCCGGCAGTAACAATCACAGAGGTGCTCGCTTTACCGCCTAGCCGAACAATCGGAAACGTAGGGGTAAGCACAGGAGCCAGGCAACCCAGCTTGGCCAAGACTTAAGTCATATCGATGCATACAATGGTGAATAAAAGGTACATGCGGAAGTGTGACACATGTGTTGGGCATGAGGCCCGTATAAACAAGCTTCTGTTAAAGAAACCCCCAGGTATAATGAGCGCGGATAGCGTGTCAATTGTGTGCGAACAAGGCACGAACGAGCCCTTAAAGGCTTAAGAGAAAGGGAAGGAGAAGGAGAGAAATATAATATAACTAATGTGTAAAAAATAGATAGAGGAAGGAGACAAACACAGAGTCCGGCGCTAGGCGTAGAATCTTCGGAGACGGGCTGTGTTCCATGGGTTCGGCTCGAGTCGGTTATCCGATGCATCTCGCAGACGGTACACTCCACCAGTCAGGACTTGGTCAATAATGAAGGGACCTTCCAATTTGGGCTTGAGTTTGTCCTTTTTCTTGTCCGGCAGGCGTAGAACTAACTCGCCAACATTGTAAGTTTTGGCCCATACTTCTCTGCTTTGATATCTTCGAGCCTGCTGTTGATAGAATACGGAACGGGCTTTTGCCATGTCACGCTCCTCCTCCAAGGCGTCCAAACTGTCCTGCCGATCGAGTTCGGCTTCTCTTTCTTCGTACATGCACACATGAGGTGAGTCATGAATTATGTCGCAGGGCAGAACTGCCTCTGCGCCATATACCATAAAGAATGGTGTGAATCCGGTGGTGCGATTCAGCGTGGTCCGCAGCCCCCAGAGTACGGAGTCGAGCTCCTCTACCCAGTGCGTGTGAGATTCCTTGAGGGGCCGCACTAATCTGGGTTTGATGCCGCTCATGATTAGACCATTTGCTCGCTCGACTTGACCGTTAGTTTGTGGGTCATAGACTGAAGCGTAGTCGAGCTTGATGCCCATGTTTTTGCACCAGAGTTTGACCTTGTCAGCCGTAAAGTTCGTGCCGTTATCAGTGATGATGCTGTGGGGGACGCCGTAACGGTGTACGACCCCCGATATGAAGTCTATCACCGGTCCGGATTCGGCCGTCTTAACAGGCTTGGCCTCTATCCATTTGGTGAATTTATCCACCATGACCAATAGGTATTTTTGCTTGTGGGTTCCTCCTTTAAGGGGTCCAACCATGTCAAGCCCCTAGACCGTGAAGGGCCAGGTGATGGGTATAGTTTGGAGGGCGGTGGGTGGCATATGGCTTTGGTTAGCAAAGAGCTGGCAACCGACGCATTGTTGGAGTAAGTCCTGAGCATCTGCCCGGGCTGTTGGCCAATAAAATCCTGTACGAAAGGCCTTGCTTACAAGGGACCGGGCTGCGGCGTGGTTCCCACCGAGTCTGGCATGAATTTCAGCCAGAAGATTCTGCCCTTCCTCTTCAGAGATACACCTTTGAAGGACTCCAGTGGTGCTTTTCTTATAAAGCTCTCCTTCATGGACTTTATAGGCTTTAGATCGTCGCACTATGCAGCGTGCCTCGTTTTGGTCCTCGGGAAGTTCATGCCTGGTTAGGTAGGCTAGGAATGGTTCTGTCCACGGGGCAATGACTGCCATTATTATGTGGGCTGAGGATGTTACTTCGTTGGCAGAGCCTCCCGTTGTGTCAGAATGTTCGGTGTCGGGCGGTGCGGTTGGGTCCGGGCTGTTATTTCCGGATTCCCCTTCCCATAATACGGATGGCTTGAATAGCCTCTCCAAGAAAATGTTGGGGGACTGCACCGCGCTTTGCGCCGATGCGTGCCAAGACGTCTGCTGCCTGATTGTTTTACCGGGCTATATGGTGAAATTCAAGCCCCTCGAACCGAGCTGACATTTTCAGGATGGTGTTGCGATAAGCTGCCATTTTCAGATCCTTGGCATCAAAGTCTCCATTTATTTGGGATATTGAGAGGTTCGAATCCCCACGCACCTTTAGGCGTTGGATGCCCATGGAGACTGCCATCCGGAGACCATGTAGAAGGGCCTCGTATTTGGCTGTGTTGTTGGAGTCCGTATACATTATCTGGAGTACGTATTGAACTGTATCTCCTGTTGGGGACGTCAGAACGACGCCAGCCCCCAGACTAGCTAACATTTTGGAGCCGTCGAAGTGCATGATCCAGTTGGAATATGTGTCGTACTCTTTAGGGAGTTCGGCTTCAGTCCATTCGGCGACAAAGTCGGCCAAAACTTGCGACTTAATAGCTCGCCGTGGCTTATAGGTTATGTCGAACGGGAGGAGCTCAATGGCCCATTTGGCAATCTGGCCTGTCGCGTCGCAGTTGTTTATAATATCGTTAAGAGGTACTTCAGAGGCTACTGTTATCGAACACTCTTGAAAGTAGTGTCGCAGCTTCCAGGATGCCATAAACACCGCGTACGCTATCTTTTGATAATGCGGGTACCGTGACTTGCATGGAGTGAGGACACTGGACACGTAGTAAACTGGTTTTTTAAGGGGGAATTTATGTCCATCCGTTTCTCGTTCGACGACGAGCACTACGCTTACAACTTGATAAGTTGCCGCAATGTATAATAGCATCGGTTTGTCGATGTTAGGCGCGGCCAGGACTGGGTTTGTTGCCAATATGGCTTTTATTTCTTCGAGTCCGGCCGTGGCGGCATCCGTCCACTCGAAGTGTTCGGTGCGCCGGAGGAGGCGATAAAGGGGTAATGCCTTTTCTCCCAAGCGGGAGATAAAGCGGCTTAGAGCCCCATGCAGCCAGTCAATTTTTGTATTTGTTTGAGGTCCTTTGGAATATCCAATTGTGACAGAGCTCGGATCTTGGCTGGGTTTGCTTCAATTCCTCTACCAGATACAATGAAGCCCAAGAGCTTTCCGGCTGGTACGCTGAAAACGCATTTTTCCAGGTTAAGCTTGATGTCATATGTTCGGAGGTTATCGAATGTGAGCCTCAAGTCGTCTACTAGAGTTTCGACATGCTTGGTTTTGACGACCACGTCATCCACGTATGCTTCCACTGTTTTGCCGATCTGGTTTGCCAGACATGTGTGAATCATGCGCTGATATGTTGCGCCGACATTTTTGAGCCCGAAGGGCATTGTGTTGAAGCAGAATGGGCCGTATGGGGTGATGAATGCCGTTGCGGCTTGGTCTGGCTCTGCCATCTTAATTTGATGGTAGCCGGAGTATGCGTTGAGGAAACACAATGAATCGTGTCCTGCGGTAGCGTCGATAATTTGATTGATGCGGGGGAGGGGGAAGGGATCCTTTGGGCAAGCCTTGTTGAGGTCCTTGAAATCGACGCATATGCGCCAAGATTTGTCCTTCTTTGGTACCATCACCAGGTTTGCTAGCCAGTCCGGATGTTTTATATCTTTGATGAATCTGTCCTCCAGTAGTTTGGCTAGCTCCTCTCCCATGGCTTAACTCTTAGGTTCGGAGAAACGCTGAAGAGCCTGCTTGACAGGCTTGAATCCTTTTAGAATGTTTAGGCTGTGCTCGGCCAGCCTGCGTGGGATTCCTGGCATGTCTGAAGGGTGCCAGGCAAAAATGTCCCAATTTTCGCGTAGGAATTCTCGTAGTGCGGCCTCTACATCAAGGTTTAATTGCGCCCCGATGGAGGCCGTTTTTGTAGGGTCCGTTGGATGGACTTGGAATTTCACTATTTCGTCCGCCGGTTTAAAGGAGGTGGACTTGGATCTTTTATCGAGTATCACATCGTCCCTGTTCACCGTGGAGCGCAGCGCAGTCAGTTCCTCGGCCGCTAGGGCTTCGGATAGTGCCTCAAGGGGCAGTGCGGCTGTCTTATTTTCGGCCCGGAGTGCTATGTCCGGGTCACTAGCAAGAGTGATGATTCCGTTGGGTCCGGGCATTTTGAGCTTCATGTACCCGTAATGGGGTATAGCTTGAAAAATTGTGAATGCCCCTCGCCCTAATAGAGCGTGGTATCCGCTGCTGAACGGGTCCACTTGAAACGTGACCTCCTCGGACCTGTAATTATCCGGCGTGCCGAACACCACATCCAGTGCGATTTTTCCCGTACAGCACGCTTCCCAACTGGGGATTATTCCTCTAAAGGTTGTGTTGCTTCGCTCAATGCGGCTCCAATGTATTTCCATTTTTCGAAGGGTTTCCTCATAAATGAGGTTCAATCCGCTGCCACCATCCATGAGTACCTTGGTAAGGCGAAAGCCGTCCACTATTGGACTGAGGACCAATGCGGCTGGTGCTCGGGCTGTTCGGAATTTAGGTTCATCACTGGCATTAAAGGTAATAGCCGTGTCACTCCATGGGTTTATTGTTGCTACTTGGTAGACTTCGGCAAGGCTGCGGAGTGTTCGTTTCTGCATATTATTTGATGCGAAAGTCTCGAAGACTGTTAATACCGTACTGGTATCCCTGGGCTGGTGCTCTGTGAATTATGGAGTTAGAAGCTCCTCGCCACTTCTGGCCACCTGCTGGAGTATCCAACATGCTCTAAGGCTATGAGTTGGTGTGGCGCCCTCTGTACTATGAATTTTACAGGGTCCATTGAGCCATCCCTCCAGTACGGTTCCATGCCCTATAGAGGGTTTTTGCTTTTTGGTGTTTAACCCAGGTGCCTGGCGATAATGCACCCTTTTATTTCGGACTGGGGTTGTATTCAGGGCCGGATTGTCCCAAAATTTTATTTCGGTTTTCCAGGCGCTTTCCATCGCACAGTACTTTCGTACTATGGATGCCAAGTCGGCGAAGCGTGTAATTTCACGGCGACTTATGACGTTGAGGATTCCGTTGTCCGTGCAATTATTGCAGAAGAATGAAATTGCATCCTCCTCGCGGCAGTCCTCTACCCTGTTCATAACCAGGAGGAATCTGGCCCAGTAATGGTGTACTATTTCTGCGGGCTCTTGCCGAATTTGGGATAGATCCCTTATATTTGGGTGGGCGGGTGGAATTAAATTCGGAACCTTGCCCAATCTGAGACTCAGGGGCCAAGGAGTTTCCGAACTCGGAAGCTTGGGTTCTTGGATGTTGTCCAATGAATCTAGCCCGCTGCCTGACTTTAGGTTCAGGGCTTGAGTGACGTCCTCCCCTCCGCGAGTATCCGGCTTGGGGGGATCGGGGATCCGGACATAACTAGTCCTTAAGATAGATGAAGGCTTGCCGCATTGTTCCTCCACCACTGCGACGTGGTGGGTGACGTGGGGAGAGTTAATCTCTCTCGGATCGGGTTTAGGCCCAATCTGATCATAGTCTGTAGCGACTCCCAGGGCGGCGATGCGATCCAAGAGCTCGTTTAAGGAAGAGAGCTCCATCGGATATAACTGCTCGGCGAGTTCCGAGTTGACATGGAGATTGCTTTCGATGACCCGAAAACTCATCATCGGCGCGGCGGCCGAACATGCGGTCATAAGAAAACCGCCTAGCCGGAGAGTTTGGCCGATAGCCAAAGCTCCTTTAGCAACAACGTCGTCTTTAAAGATAGGATGAGGAATCCTTCCTGATGGAGACGGCACAACGGAACTCTCAATGAAATCACCAATGTCGGTGTCAAAACCGGTGGATCTCGGGTAGGGGGTCCCGAACTATGCGTCTAGGCGGATGGTAACAGGAGACAAGGGACATGATGTTTTTACCCAGGTTCGGGCCCTCTCAATGGAGGTAAAACCCTAATCCTTCTTGATTAATATTGATGATGTGGGTAGTACAAGAGTAGATCTACCACGAGATCAGAGAGGCTAAACCCTAGAAGCTAGCCTATGGTATGATTGTTGTTCGTCCTACAGATTAAAACCCTCCGGTTTATATAGACACCGGAGAGGGCTAGGGTTACACAGAGTCGGTTACAATGGGAGGAGATCTACATATCCGTATCGCCAAGCTTGCCTTCCACGCCAAGGAAAGTCCCATCCGGACACGGGACGAAGTCTTCAATCTTTTATCTTCATAGTCCAGGAGTCCGGCCAAAGGTTATAGTCCGGCTATCCGAACACCCCCTAATCCGGGACTCCCTCAGGGGCCCTCCCTTGCTCCTTTCCCCTCCTTTCCACTAAAGCCCATTAAGGCCCATATACCTCCCGGGGGGTTCCGATAACCTCCCGGTGCTCCGGTATTATCCCGATCTCACCCGGAACCATTCTGGTGTCCAAATATAGTCGTCCAATATATCGATCTTTATGTCTCAACCATTTCGAGACTCCTCGTCATGTCTGTGATCACATCCAGGACTCCGAACTACCTTCGGTACATCAAAAACACATAAACTCATAATATAACCATTATCGAACTTTAAGTGTGCGGACCCTACGGGTTCGAGAACTATGTAGACATGACCGAGACACGTCTCCAGTCAATAATCAATAGCGAAACCTGGATGCTTATATTGGCTCCCACATATTCTACGAAGATCTTTATCGGTCAAACCGCATAACAACATACGTTGTTCCCTTTGTCATCGGTATGTTACTTGCCCAAGATTCGATCGTCGGTATCTCAATACTTAGTTCAATCTCATTATCGGCAAGTCTCTTTACTCGTTCCATAATGCATCATCTCGTAACTAACTCATTAGTCACATTGCTTGCAAGGCTTATAGTGATGTGCATTACCGAGAGGGCCCAGAGATACCTCTCCGACAATCGGAGTGACAAATCCTAATCTCGAAATACGCCAACTCAACAAGTACCTTTGGAGACACCTGTAGAGCACCTTTATAATCACCCAGTTACGTTGTGATGTTTGGTAGAACACAAAGTGTTCCTCCAGTAAACGGGAGTTGCATAATCTCATAGTCATAGGAACATGTATAAGTCATGAAGAAAGTAATAGCAACATACTAAACAATCAAGTGCTAAGCTAACGGAATGGGTCAAGTCAATCACATCATTCTCCTAATGATGTGATCCCGTTAATCAAATGACAACTCGTGTCTATGGCTAGGAAACTTAGCCATCTTCGATTCAACGAGCTAGTCAAGTAGAGGCATACTAGTGACACTCTGTTTGTCTAAGTATTCACACATGTACTAAGTTTCCGGTTAATACAATTCTAGCATGAATAATAAACATTTATCATGAAATTGGGAAATAAATAATAACTTTATTATTGCCTCTAGGGCATATTTCCTTCATTTTCTTACTAGGGTCATCCCCGTGATTGTCTTGTGTGTACTCCATACCATCATATTCCGATTATGTCCATTCACCCTCGTCCTCTACTTCTCCTCCTCGACCAGTTCTACCACCCCCTTCTCCTCTTCCATGGACCAGTTCTACGTACCCCCATCCTATGCCTCGTCCCCCAGTATGCTTTCTGTCCTCCACCTCTCCCTGTACCCTACTACCTAGCTCTGGATGTGTCAAAGTTCTAGCTTATCTAGTCACCCGATTCATACTTTTTGGTTCATGAACCCATATCCACACTCTTCTATAACATGCCCCATTAAGCCAAAAGAAGCAAAAATTGAGAAGCTTTTCTTGTTGAGGAACAAACTTCGTCTTGGGGTATTGATCTTCTTCCCACTCAACTCCATTGGCATTGAACTTTCATTCAAAACCAACACCTTGATTCTTCCGGTGCCTTCCTTGCTCGCGTACAATTTCCTCAAATTGTTTACTTCCAGCAAGGTTCTTGTAAACACCTTTCTCTATAATTCCCTTCAATAAACTATTTTCTTGCTCAAGTGTAACTTGGATAAGCGAATCATTAGTGGAATCAAGAGAACTACTAGAAGCAACAATATCAGATTTAGCATGATTATTGTTACTACTAGAAGAAGAATCTTTCTTGCCATTGTTGCTAGATTTTACTTGTGGCATGTAAGTAGACAAGAGTAAACGCTTGGCAATGTAAGAAGAACTTTTCTTCCGAAGATCGTCATTGATGGCCTTTAAGAACCCATGTTCTTGCTCAAGATTGAGCTTCTCAAAGCGTAGCTTCTCATGAGTTTTTAAAAGTTCTTGATGATCTTCTAAAGTAGTTTCATGAGCTAACTTAAGAATGTTTAGTTCTTTAGTTAGACGCTCAATCTCCTTCTTATCATTGTCATTCGTTTCATCTTGATTAGCATGATTAATAGCAATTTCATCATAGTATTCATCTATTCATCACTAGAGTTGTCAACAAGTAAATCATCATCACCTAGCAAATCATCTTCATCACTATTGAAATCAACATACTCGGGGTGTGTCACCTTGGGTCCTTTAGCCATGAAGCATCTTCCAATTGCTTCATTTGGTGATTCAAATATGTCATAGGAGTTGGTTGACACAAGTGCTAGACCGGTAACACCTTCATCTTGAGTATATTCAGAGTCGAAGTGACAAGTTCTCTCGGAGTGGTGGTCGGAGTCGGAGCCGGATACCCATTCACCAACATGAGCTTGATGTCTTCGTTTTGTGTAGCTCCTTGATGACTTGTCCTTCCTTTCCGAATCCTTGCTCCCGTGAGAGGTTCTTTGTTCATAACGATCATCTCTACTCCTTCTCTCTCTTGGAGGTGATTCTTCTCTTCTACTTCTTCTTTTAGGTGAGTCTTCTTTTCTTTTGTATGGGGTCATACACTCATTGGAGTAGTGTCCGGGTCTTCCACAATTGTAGCAATTACACTCACGACTAGAAGATCTTTTGTCCTGGTAGAATCTTGACTTGGAGCTTCTCTCTTTGCTTCTACTCTTGTAGAATTTATTGAAGTTGTTCACCATTAAGCTCAATTCCTCATTGAAGACTTGTTTTTCACTTGATGTGGCAGGAGCATCACATGAGGCTTTATAAGCACCACTAGACTTGTTGTGAAGCTCTTCTTTATCCTTGAGTGACATCTCATGAGCAACAATTCTTCCAATGATTTCCGTTGGCTTGAGATCTTTGTAATCGGGCATCATTTGGATCAATGTGCACACGGTATCATATTTTCCATCCAAAGCTCCTAGGATCTTCTTGATGATGAATCCGTCAGTCATCTCTTCACTTCCTAAGTCGGCAATCTCATTTGTGATGAGAGCAAGCCTGTATTACATTTCAGCGACACCTTCACCAACCTTCATTTTGAACTTGTCAAGTTGACTTTGAAGCACATCCAACTTGGATTCCTTGACGGAGTCGGCACCTTCGTGCATATCAATCAAAGTATCCCAAATTTCCTTTGCATTCTCAAGACGACTGATTTTGTTGAATTCTTCGGGGCACAATCCCTTGAAGAGGATATCACAAGCTTGATCATTGTATTGCAACATCTTCAATTCCTCCGCGGTAGCTTCATGATTCGGTTCTCTCCCATCGAAGAATTCACCTTGCAAACCAATACACACAATAGCCCAAACGACGGGGTTATGTCTAAGAATATGCATTTTCATCTTATGTTTCCAACTAGCAAAATTAGTACCATCAAAGTAAGGACCTCTATGGTGGTAATTTCCCTCGCTAGACGCCATACTCTCCTAGGTTGTGAAACCAAGGCTGTGATCACCAAAGCTATGGAAATCAAGGCAAATGGAGACCAAAGCTCTGATACCATTTGTAGGATCGAAAGTATGTCTAGAGGGGATGATTAGACTACTTGACCAAATAAAACGTAGCCTTTTCCCAATTTTAATTCTTGGCAGATTTGAGCAACTTAGCACTAGTCAAGCAATCAACCTACACATGAAATTCTAAGAGTATAGCAGCGAAATGTAAATCATTGCATATGAAGGTAAAGGGAAGGACTTTGGAGGGAGCAAACGCAATGTTGACATGAAGATTTTTGGCGTGGTTCTGATAGGTGGTGCTATTGTACATCCACATTAATGGAGACTTCAACCCACGAAGGGTAACGACTGCGTGAGTCCACGGAGGGCTCCACCCATGAAGGGTCCACGAAGAAGCAACCTTGTCTATCCACCATGGCCATCGCCCACGAAGGACTTGCCTCACTTTGGTAGATCTTCACGAAGTAGGCGATCTCCTTGCCCTTACAAACTCCTTGGTTCAACTCCACAATTCGACGGAGGCTCCCAAGTGACACCTAACCAATCTAGGAGACACCACTCTCTAAGAGGTAATAGATGGTGTGCTGATGATGAACTCCTTGCTCTTGTGCTTCAAATGATAGTCTCCCCAACACTCAACTCTCTCTCACAGATTTGGGTCCGGTGGAAAGATGATTTGAGTGGAAAGCAACTTGGGGAAGGCTAGAGATCAAGATTCTTGTGGTTGGAATGGAATGTCTTGGTCTCAACACATGAGTAGGTGGTTCTCTCTCAGAAAATGAATGCAGGAAGTGTAGGCACATTCTGATGGCTCTCTCCACGAATGAAGAGTGGGTGGAGGGTATATATAGCCTCCACACAAAATCTAACCATTACACACAGATTCCCAAACTCGGTGATACCGAATGGTGAAACTTTGTCAGACAGATTAAGGTCAATATGTGAATGTTAGAGTTTTCGGTGGGACCGATATGATCAACTCGGTGTGACCGATGCGCTAGGGTTAGGGCATAACTTAATCTCGGTGAGAACGATCACATGAACTCGGTGAGACCGATTTCAGTAATAGGCACACAGGAAGTTGGTCAGGCAAACTCGGTGGGACCGAAATGTTACAAAAAGGAAACATGGAGTTTGCATTGCGAACTCGGTGGGACCGATCACTCATTTCAGCGAGACCGAAACGTTATGAAGGGAAACAGGGAGTTTGCAATCCCATCTCGATGAGATCGAGATCCCTATTGGTGAAACCAAAGTGATTAGAGTTTGTGGCAGTGGCTATGTCAAATGAACTCGGTTGCGCATGATAGATCAAATCGGTGGGGCCGAGTTTGACTTTTAGGTTTAAGACATATGTGGAAATGAGAAAGTGGTTGAGGGTTTTGGAGCATATCACTAAGCATTTTGAGCAAGTAAGCCGTTAAGCAACACCTCATCCCCTTTTAATAGTATTGTCTTCCCTATGGACTCAATGTGATCTTGGATCACTAAAATGAAAATGTAGAGTCTTGAGCTTGTTGCCAGTATGTGTCCTTATCATTTTGAGGGGTCCACATCTCTAGTCCATGCCATGCCAATGATTGAACTTTCTAAAATGATCATCTTGAAAGAGCATTAGTTCAATGAGCTATATGTTGTTAAGAATTATCAAAACCACCCAGGGATTAGTTGCACTTTCAATAGCATGTTCACTGACTGTGTAAGTCCGTGTTAATTTGAACGCAATTTATTTCCGTGCACGGCTGCTTGTCACAATATTACCGTTGCACATCTGGTATTAGTATGATCATGAACTTATTGTTATACGGACCTGATGAAAATCGATGAGATAATGGACTCCTAATTATTTTGTGAAAATATTATGAGTTATTCATAATTCTGTTGACCCTTGCTTCAGATATTTGTGGATCATAATGCTACTCTGCCATGGATATGTTTGTGGGAGTCTTATTCTGCTATATTTTTGGACAAAACAAATTGCAATCAGATTTCGCTACAGATTTGGAGTATCCAATTTAGCTTATAAGCATGGTTTCGAGTCATATGGGTTATCACTATGTAATTTTTAGTAATTTTGATTTAGGATGTACCCTTTTTGTCTCATGTCTCCACTAGATATCTTCATAAGTAACTATTGCTGGTTAATCATGGGAGGGGTATGCATACCTGTTAGCTACCTTCAATCCAGGATCAAGACAACCGAATCAGACATTCAAACATTTCAAGTATTCACCATCCAATTTTCTCTGTCCTATGTGTTACTTCCCACATGTTTCCTTTTTGGTCTTGCTCAAGAACTTGGCGACTTCTATGATTTCTAGCGTCTAGCCTTCATGTATTTACAATTAGTGTTTCTATGAAAAATACAATTTGTTGGCCCCGATGAATAACTGCTTATCTTTTTATCGTATATATAGTGAGACAATTGTGTACTCAATGGAGCCTCACCTAATGTGCAGTTGGTCCTTAAGCGAACAATGGAGGAAGGACATCTTTGAATTTTGGTGGGAGCTAGGAGGTTGGTGCAGGTTAAAGTTGCTGTCAACTAAGGTTGTTTAGTAGCTTATTAGTAGACTTGGTCAACGTTGTTTTGCTTCCACCAGCGCGTGTGTAATTTGAATCCTGAGGGGGAGGGGTCTATTTTGTAAACTCTTCTTAATGCAACAATATACATCTCTCCTGCATATTCAAGATTAATAATAATGAGACCAATTCCCTAATCCGTTTCTACAATATAGTTTTTTTATCAAATGAAACAATATATACTTTGAACTATCCAGGTGTAGCTTACCATCTTATCCTTGCAAAACTGTAAATTTGTTTGGATTCATACTAGGTTCTATTGAGCTAGAAAAAAAATTCAAAATTGTGTCATCTAGCATTTTGTTTTCTAGCTTTCTTGGAGATAATAATAAAATGTTGTGGATTGTGTTCTTGCATACTGGTTTTTTTGTAATTCTTGTGGAAACCAAAGCACACTATCATTCTCTAATCAGATTGTGTGCATTTTCCATAAAAATGTTTACTGGCCTCTTATGTGGCCCTGTTTAAATTCAGTTTTTCTGTTTGTGCGAACACAATTTTGGTTCATGCTTGCGACTGGAAATAGAAAGAGAACCCAATTTTGTGTTGTTTAATTGTGTGCAGAACACAATGTTTATTTGACATGATGCTTTAATTTGGATTTATGGGGCACATCTGCATGGCATTTTAATTTGGGATATTGAATGTTATTTCTCTGTGGAGCAGAATTAGCAGATGGAGTGGCAAGTTCTCATCTTGTGATGGTGACGATGAGTACTAGAAGTTTGGGGAACACTACGTCGTACAATTTGCGGAACAATCCATTTTATACATCTTTGAATGATAGTCAATTTTGTCGATCTTACCTATAGAGTGTCATAGTCCATGGGAGATCACAGTGAGTACATGTACTGGTTGCTCGAGATCGAGGAAGATGAGCGGAGAATTAACATTCTTCATGGAGGCAAACAACCACCGAGAGGTTAGTTCTTGCTATCCATCTTTTGGATTAGCAACATGTGTGTTGATTAACTTGGGTATGATTTTGATTAGTCAAGTAAGAAGATCATATTAGCCTTTGTACTATGATTTTGGACGTCAAGTACATCATTAGAGTTGTGATCTTCACACTGCTATTATGCACTATCAATTTATTGGTTTTTAGTTATTGATAAAACCTTAAATTTCTCACTGGGAGTGTGCACAATCCATTATCTCCATTAGTGATTTTACTTTAAATATTTCATACCACTGTGATGTAAGGTAAGTGCAGATAGTGGTGTTTATCTCTGCATTGTTATGTCCTAAGTTTCCGGTGAACATCACCTTAAATCAGTGGAAATATTTTCTTTATTTGACAAGGTGAGGTTAATCCTCTAATTAAATGATGCATTTGTCCCAAAGAGATGAGCAGAATGATTTTCTATTACGATACCAATGTGTGCAGAGAGCTGTTTACATTAGCATAGAAGAGTATGAAAAAGAGGGTTGAGGAGAACAAAGCTATTCCAGGGACTGCAGCTAGGATTCGAAAGGGCGTGTAAGTTCCTATTTCATCCTAAAAGATTGGAGATATGGGTCCATTCTAAACAAAAAAGAGTAGGCGACTATGATAGTGCGTTGTTGTCTACAAAAGTAAGGCATAGGCATAAGCAAGTTGATAATGAGATAGCATCGTAGTTGTTGACGTATCGTGTGTTGATACTTTATGTTTGTTTTTGTCGCAGTATCAACATTCCTTCACATCATGTAGAAAAAGACCCCTTCACATTCTGTGTTTGCTTCCTGTGAAATAGAGTACTATACTTAGTTGTTACCAATATTCTAATATTATACTTCGTAAAATTAACTTAGTATTGGTTCTTGTGTATTTCACACAGCGTCCTCTGCAACTCAAATTCAGGCAATACATTTTTCGCGTCAAGTTATATTGGAAAGGTGGTAAAGCATCTAGGAGGGCTGCCACCCATTTACAATTCGAGCCAACGATATGGAGAATGGCAAGCGTGCACGGCTGCGCGTATACCTAATTTTATTGAATCGTATCGAACCTGGCAGATTAGATGAAGCATCTATATATAGCCAGAGACCTTCCACCACTCCTGAAACTGTTGAAGAGAAAACAGCAGAGAGCCTCGTAGCTTATTTGTGCAGCAAAAATGAATTTGAGATCGATGATATACACCCTACATGTAGAGCAACATGACATAATTGCATCTGCTTGAAAAGAAAATAGATCCTTAAAGGAAAATGTGACGATGAGTACCAGAAGTATATCACACCAATGGTGTCGATGTACCTCCCACATATTCGGTCTCCGACATCGTCTTGCACTATCTCAAGCGTGTTGCTAGGAATGAGCTGAATGGAAGTGAATGAGCTTTTCACTTCTTGCGTATTGCTACTATGATTTTCACCTTTTTGCAAGTTGTTGGTTGGTCTATAAAGTGTATATATATATATATATATATATATATATATATATATATATATATATATATATATATATATATATATATATATATATAAGGAAAATCCATCCTACCACCCGGTGATAGTTACCCCACATGTCTCATATACTAGCATGTGTATTATATATACTATTTTATTATTTTAAATATGTTCGTATACTATATCTAAGATATTTCAAACCAAGTTACATGAAAAAATTGCATATGAGCCTATAGTTTTTGTTATATTTGTGAAATACGTACATATTTGTACGTAAAAAAGAGCATACTCAAAAAATGGTACATACTACCTAAAATTTATATATATACTATCTAATCATTGTTATATACTACATACTATACGTACATACTCTCGATTTTAACAGATACTACATACAACATACAAAACGCAAGTGGTGGTAACTACCACTGCTTGTAGGAAACATTTGTCATATATATATATATATATATATATATATATATATATATATCATAACTTTACTACTTGGCATGAGTGGTTAGCTATTTCAAAAACAATGAACAGTATATATCATAACTTTGGAGCATTTCATTCCATGATAACATGTATGAATCATACATAGAGCTAACGATTAGTCCTGTTGTTACTTCAGTTAGACTGAAGCTATTACAGTGGCAATGCTATGTAAGATAAGTAAGTGATAATTATACACATCAAGCCGGCCGATGATAATAAAACCACGTATAAATGAAAATAAGTACTTAACTCATGCATGAAGAACGGGCGCAGCAAGACGCGCGTCGTGCTCTAGTCAATATCGCGGGGGCGAAAGCCTATTTCGAGAGAGCTAACAGTTCTGATTTTCACGTGAGGGGAGTAGTAATTGCACCCAGTGGCGAATGAACTGGGCATGCTTTAATAGGCTTGAGTCTGCCCTCTAGAAATGCAAAATAGAAATTAGTAATTAATAATACATGTTTCTAGTAGTATTATGGCAAATTCTAGACTTCTTTGAACAAAAGAATTGAGACTTAATGGATTTTTCTTCACACCTTTGACTTTGAGTCTGCCCTGTATTTTCCTCCGAGATTCGCCACTGATTGCACCTACCGCATCTCCAGTTAATAATCTTCTCTCTCTGAGGAGCTATTAAAATGCGGGACATCCTTCAGAGTTATTGTGAAGTGAACCTCTCAAAATCGTGTATTCTCTTTAGTAAGGGCTGTCAAATGAATGGAGGGTGCTAATTATAGCCCACCTCGTGGGTCATGGACTGCCACTTCACGTGGTGCATTCTGATGAAAGCAATTTGCTACAGTGCTGGATTACCTTTCGAGCAATAAACAAATAAGGAAATGAGGCGACAGCGGTCGCAGCGGGTCCGCTGCACGTGACTGCTGCCGCTACCGCCAAGCGCTTTGTAGAAGACAGATCAAAAACCATCACATGCTGTGCGAATCCATCATTCCCTCGGCCTGTGACTCCATCCAGATCGATCCCAGTCCACAGAAACATCAATGGCGTCCGTGAAGCTCGCCGCCGCGCTCGCTCTTGTCGCCGTGTGCGCCGCGCTCGCGGCGACGCCGGCCACGGCGTTCCCGCCCGAGAGCTGCGCGACGCAGGGCAGCTACTTCATCAACTGCCTTCGGCGCGGGTTCGGCGAGAGGTGCTGCGCCATGGTGGAGAACCCCAGGTGCTTCTGCCAGGTGGAGCGGGAGGCCGAGATCCGGTGCGTGCCCGGGCGGAGCTGCCCGAGCCGTGGCATTGCCAAGGTCGTGAAGGTCGCCGAGATGCATCTCTCCTGCATGAGGAACCTCAAGTGCAAGCGTGCCTAAGCTTAGCTGCTTGCTTCATTTTTGTATGTTTTCTCTGCTTCCTCGCGATGTGCTGGTCGTATGGCCGTAACTATGTGTGGTTTGTTTCGTTTGGGTCGGCGGTAGCTGTGGTACTCTTTGAATGCTCTTCATCCGGTCCATCTTTGGACAAAGGTGGCATGGTTTCTATCATGTGAGTTGCTCTTGGTGATGAATCTGTGCTAGATTGTTATGGGTCAGTTTGTTGTTCACAGTGTCTTCTTCAAAATATGCATGTTTTCTTATGAAGTTGTGGGTGCAGTTAACTGATCTGTATTATGAGTATCCGATCTGCGATTTAAATCACGCATGTAACTGATATATACTATGCGTGTCATTCCGTATGCTTATGAGTATCATTCCATATATGAGCATCATCCTATATACTACTCACGAGTAGCATTCCATATGGAATTATTACATGCATGTAGTTGTGTAAAGTATGGCACCCTAATTATAGACTTGCGGTTTTCTAGAAGAACTATAGAATCACATTTTTTTTGCGAAAACACATGTAAATTTATTCAGACTCGCAACCATGGCAGATAGATTGTAGATTCAAGATCCAAGAAATTACAAGTAATTCCTACAACTAAAATTTACAATGAAATCTCTTGTAGACAGCTTCCCCGTGGTATCAATCTTTGTTAGATGGCATAGCGCCAATACTTTTGTAAATAGAGTGCAATTGCACTAGAGCAGTGATATTGCAACTCATTCACCTGCAAGAACTTTATCAACAATAAAGTTATCTAAAACCTTGAGTCGCCTATCCAGCAAGACGGGAAGCCTTGAGCAATGAAACTACTTGGGCCCGGGATGATCCCCTACAAGTGTAGACCGTCGAATCAAAAAATCATCACCATAATGTCGAGGAAAGATTCCAACAACCCGGAAAATCAAACAAACAAAAGCAACAAGAGACAATAGTATGAACTCATCAGATTGGAATAATTGACTCTGCGAGGACACACACCTCTCTGCCTTCATGACATGGCCACAAAGAACCGAAGTCATTTTATTCGCAAAAATACCATAAAGAATACTAGAAAATGTTTACAAATTAGAAAAATGCTAACGAATAAAAATTGTTCATGATTTTTGATTTTTTATGATATTGTGAAATGTTCATGAATTAAAGATGGAAAGGAAAATAAAAGGGAAAAACAGAACGAAAAAAATGGAAAAAATCAGGATAAACATGTGCAAAAAGAATTCTCATCATTCAACATGCATGGAGAAAAGTCCACCACAGCATGCAATCATTCATAATAAAAAACCAACTCAACATGCAAACATGCATGAGCATTTACATTCTATTATGATATTTCCATTATACAATAATCAAACACCACAAATCATATTTATTTCAGCTTTAGTTCTCATATTATTACTTCAAATAATCGGGGGAGGTTCCATAATCGGGGGAAGAAGCTTCTCGAAATAGCCCATAACACTTCTCTATTCCCGCTAGTGTGACGGCCCAGGAGAAGCATATTTAGCGAGCACTACTTTATCAGCGATACCTAGCAATTGCAGCCCTCCAAGACCCAAACAAGAATCCTAGAGGTTTTGTCTAATAAAACGCCACGGTAAACCCTATTTGGCGCTAACGGGCGCACCCCCTGCCGCGATTTCGGGCCGGCCCAGGTCCTTCCCTTCCCATCTCCTTTTCTGTCAAACGTGGAAAGAAAGGTGCGCTGGGGAGGATTCGAGCCTGCAACCTACAATGCACTTTAGCAACGCACCAACCACTCGGAACAACCAACCGCATGTGAGCAGATACACATTTTTCTACTTCTATTCTTTTCCCAGAACGCGACCGGGTTTTTTTTTTCTTATCATTTTTTCTGTTTCTTTTTTTCCTTTTCTTTTGCAAATGCGTGAACTTTTCTGAATTTTCGCAAAAAAATAAAATTGATGAATTCTTTTTTAGATTTGTGAACTTTTTTCAGAATGGATGATTCTTTTTTTCAAATTTGATGAACTTTTTTTCAAATCCGGTGAACTATTTTCAGTTTTTATGAACTTTTTTGGAATTTGATGAACTTTTTTTCAAATCCGGTGAACTATTTTCGGTTTTTATGAACTTTTTGGAATTTGATGAACTTTTTTTTCAAATCCGGTGAACTGTATTCAGTTTTTATGAACTTTTTTGGAATTTGATGAACTTTTTTTGAAAATCAATTAACTTTTTTTTCAAAATTATGAACTTTTCTGAAATTCAATGAACTTTATTTTTAAAATCATTTTTTTAATTCGATGAATGCTTTTCAAAATTGATGAACCTTTATCAAATTCGATGAATGTTTTTCAAATTTGATTTTTTTATTTTAAAATCTGTTAACATTTTTCAAATTTGATGAAATTTTTTTGTAAAGTCGATGAACTTTTTTTTTTGAAAGTCAATGAACCTTTTTCAGGTTTGTGAACTTTTTCTTCCAAAACGAAGATCTTTTTTCAAAATCCCGATATTTTTTTGAAATAATTCAAAAAAAAAAGTAATTGGTACCGTAGATGAATGATTATGTTCAATAAAATAGCACTGAAGCCTTGTTATTAAGCTCCTGCCTATGTTACTAGTCACGAACGGCAAGTAGCTCATCTGGCTGGTTGCACTTGTGTGTCATCACGTGGTGGTGTTTTGCGAGCTTTTCGCGTTCACTGATTTGCACTTTCCATGGGCTGGCCCAGCGCGGGGCGCTGCAGGCGCCAGGAGCGCCAACGGGCGCCTGCAGCGCCGTATAGGAGCTCCCAAACGCCACCCCGTTGGCTGGCCTGATGTAGAACCAACGGTCCAACATTTTTGTTCATTTGCACAACGTAATGACATTGAAATATTTTTGCACATACACGACTCTTTCTTTACCATCTCAGAAGGCGACTAGGGCCCCGCCGATCTGTGTCGGTGAGCCCGTGGATTTGCCTCTCTCCGCTAGTCGCTACGACGATTGATGGCGGGGAAAGGAATCATGGCGCTTCGGCTCCAGCTAGTCGATATGTTAGGGTTTTAGTCCTTGCAAAGGCAGTGCCCGGGTGGGTAGCTGTACTTCATCTTTGAGTTGGTCTTTCGGGTTTCAATCCTTATTGAGTTCGTCCGTCAGAGTGGATTAGATGGTGCTCCGACTTAGGTTCCTACTGACTCCACAGTGCGGCAAGGTTATGATTTCTCGTTGTGCGAACGCGACGACAAGATTTGGTGTTAGGTTCTTCAAGTTGATTCAAAGTTCAACGACGCCGATTGCAACTCCAGAACACTAGTGTTTAGGCACACGTGCACGATGACTTCTCCACTGTCGTCCACATGATTAGGCCGACTATGATATGGGAACAACAACAAGGGCGTGTCAGCGGCTCGTTCGGGTGAGCATTTATAATAGATTTGCCTTATTTTTTAATTTTTTGACATAAACCAGTGTCAACTTCCTATCCTTGGTAGTTACGTGCATGTTGTGTAAATGAAATATTATTAATAATTTAGTATTTCCTCCGATCCAAAATAAGCATCGCAGCTTTGAAATTAGGTTAGTTTGTTGCGACACTTATTATGGATCAGAGGGAGTAGTATATATATGCGTCCTTCAACATTTCACTACGAAAAGAAACATTAACTACATGGCAGGTCAATCATGTCCTAAAATTTCTTTGATGAGAAAAATGGGCAAATCCTAACTGACCCTCATTGTGTTCTCCAAAAAAAGCCAGCATTTCGCATATAGGCAGCTCATGCACGATTTGTTTTGGGCCGGCCCATTTTGAGAGCAAACACTACAACATGATAATGAAAGAATTCCATTTTTCACTCCCAAGTGCGTCCCGAGGGACAAATACCCCATGAACTCGAATTTGATATGATTTTCACTCCCAAATCCTCAAAGCGGATAAAGCTCCTCCTTCAGTGCTTTTACTGCCGACTTGTCAGATTTTAGGTGGTTTTGAAAGATGATTAGGCATTTGACTCTTGACGTGGCACCGACCAGTTTTCTTTGCATCAGACCAGTTCATCCTTGCTCCATTCTTTTTTCTTCATTTGCAATGGTTGTCATTGTAGACCATGGCAACAAGGACGCTGTCGTAGAGGTTGTTGCAGTCAAAATCCTCAACCATGTTTTGGGAACCTTCTAGAATGTTTCGGTCTAGCATTTTTTCTCTATTTTTATACCATTTTGTTTGGATTTTTTTTGAAAAAAGTTGGACTTTAAAAAAATGTTCATGATCCAAAAACTTTCAAAATTGTCGAGCACAAATGAAAAAATCATGAAACTTTTTAAACCATGTTATTTTTTTAAAAATGTTATTTTTTTTAAAATGATCAACAAATATTAAAAAATGTTCACATTTTTTTTGAAAAAAGGGTCATAAAACATTTAAAAAAGGTTCACGTTTTTTTTAAATTGAGGAATACCTTCGGCGTGTGCATCAGTTGATGGATGCATCCATATTATTAGAAGTCGCAACAGAGTCTTACATCCAAAGAAGCTCAAAAACCGAGCAAAAAAGGAGAAAATAAATATGTAAAGTGCCACAACCGGCAATAAAGCGCCACATCCGGCGATAGAAAACAGGCTACGATACCTATACACCTAGCCTATTATTAACTGGCCATCCAAATCAGCTGAAGATGACCTGTGCTACCGTATCCCAGCGTTTGCACCCAATAACCATAGGCCCCCTGTAATCCGCATGAGTGAGTAACGACCACATACGGATCCAAACTATAGCTCTGTAGATAACCTGCAAAAAATTGGTGAATGTTGTACCATTAAAAATCATATCATTTATAGTGTTCCATATAGCCCACAATAAAGCACATATCCCTATCCGAATATGTTTAGCTATGTGTATGTCTACTCCATTAAGCCACGTCCCAAATAACGTGTCTATGCTCATTGGAGGTTGGATGTTAAAAGCTATATGAATAGATCGCCATAACAATTTTGCAAGTGGACACTCGAGAAAGAGGTGTTTAATCGTTTCGTTTTGATCACAAAAACAACACCTGGGGTTACCAACCCAATTCCTTTTCAGCAGATTATCTTTGGTCAAGATGACTCCTTTGTGGACGAACCACATAAAGATCTTGATGCGGAGTGGAACTTTAATCTTCCAGATGCGCAGAGACCTCGACAATGGTCCAGAGTCAATTAAGTCCAAATACATGGATTTCACAGAGAATAATCCATTTGTGGTTAACTTCCAACAAATTTTATCTGCCTGGTCTGAAAGTTGAACATCCATCTGAAGGAAATATGCCCTAGAGGCAACAATAAAGTTATTATTTATTTCCTTAATTCATGATAAATGTTTATTATTTATGCTAGAATTGTATTAACCGGAAACTTAGTACATGTGTGAATACATAGACAAAACATATAGTCCCTAGTATGCCTCTAGTTGACTAGCTCGTTAATCAAAGATAATTATGTTTCCTAATCATAGACATGTGTTGTCATTTGATGAACGGGATCAAATCATAGGAGAATGATGTGATGGAAATGACCCATGCGTTAGCTTAGCATTATGATCGTGTCAGTTTCATTGCTACTGATTTCTTCATGACGTATACAAGTTCCTCAGACTATGAGATTATGCAACTCCCGAATACCGGAGGAACACTTTGTGTGCAACCAAACGTCACAACGTAAATGGGTGATTATAAAGGTGCTCTACAGGTGTCTCCGAACGTGTTTGTTGGGTTGGCATTGATCGAGATTAGGAGTTGTCACTCCGTGTTTCAAAGAGGTATCTCTGGGCCCTCTCGGTAATACTCATCACTATAAGCCTTGAAAGCATTGTGACTAATGAGTTAGTTGTGGGATGAAGTATTACGGAACGAGTAAAGAGACTTGCCGGTAACGAGATTGAACTAGGTATGATGATACCGACGATCGAATCTCGGACAAGTAACATACCGATGACAAAGGGAACAATGTATGTTGTTATGCGGTTTGACCGATAAAGATCTTCATAGAATATGTAGGAACCAATATGAGCATCCATGTTCCGCTATTGGTTATTGACCAGAGACGCGTCTCGGTCATGTCTACATAGTTCTCGAACCTGTAGGGTCCACACGCTTAACATTCGATGACGATTGGTATTATGAGTTTATGTGATATGATGTGCCGAAGATTATTCGGAGTCCCGGATGTGATCACGGACATGACGAAGAGTCTCGAAATGGTCGAGACATAAAGATTGATATATTGGAAGGCTATGTTTGGACACCGGAAAGGTTCTGAGTGGTTCAAGCATTTTTCCGGAGTACCGGGAGGTTACCGGAACCCCCCGGGGAGTCAATGGGCCTTAATGGGCCATGGTGGAAGAGAGGAGGAGGCGGCCAAGGTGGGGGAGCGCCTCGCCAAGCCCAATCCGAATTGGGAAGGGGGTCGGCCCCCCTTTCCTTCTCTCCCTCTCCCTCTCCCTTCTTCTCCTACTCCAACTAGGGAAGGGGGGAAACCTACTCCTACTGGGAGTAGGACTCCCCCCTGGGCGCGCCATAGAGGGCCGGCCCTCCCTCTCCTCCACTCCTTTATATACGGGGGAGGGGGCACCCCATAGACACATAAGTTGATTTGTTTAGCCGTGTGCAGTGCCCCCTCCACAGATTTCCACCCCGGTCACATCGTCGTAGTGCTTAGGCGAAGCCCTGCACCGGTAACTTCATCATCACCGTCACCACGCCGTCATGCTGATGAAACTCTCTCTCGACCTCAGCTGGATCTAGAGTTCCTGGGACGTCACCGAGCTGAATGTTTGCAGATCGCGGAGGTGTCGTACCTTCGGTGCTAGGTTCGGTCGGATCGGGAAGACATATGACTACATCAACCACGTTGTCATAATGCTTCCACTGTCAGTCTATGAGGGTACGTAGACAACATTCTCCCCTCTCATTGCTATGAATCACCTAGAGATAGATCTTGCGTGATCGTAGGAATTTTTTTGAAATTACTGCATTCCCCAACAGTGCATCCGAGCCAGGTCTATGCGTGGATGTTATATGCACGAGTAGAACACAAAGAGTTGTGGGCGATAATAGTCATACTGCTTACCAGAATGTCATACTTTGATTCGGCGGTATAGTTGGATGAAGCGGCTCTGACCGATATTACGCGTACGCTTACGCGAGACTGGTTCTACCGACGTGCTTCGCACACAGGTGGCTGGTGAGTGTCTTTTCTCCAACTTTAGTTGAATCGAGTGTGGCTACGTCCGGTCCTTGCTGAAGGTTAAGACATCACACTTGATGAAAAATCATTGTGATTTTGATGCGCAGGTAAGAACGGTTCTTGCTAGAAGGCTGTAGCAGCCACGTAAAACTTGCAACAACAAAGTAGAGGACGTCTAACTTGTTTTTGTAGGGCTTGCTATGATGTGATATGGTCAAGACATGATGTGATATAATTTGTTGTATGAGATGATCATGTTTTGTAACAAAGTTATCGACAACTGGCAGGAGCCATATAGTTGTTGCTTTATTGTATGCAATGCAATCGCCATGTAATTGTTTCACTTTATCACTAAGCGGTACCGATAGTCGTAGTAACAATAGTTGGTGAGACAACAACGATGCTATGATGGAGATCAAGGTGTCGCATTGGTGACGATGGAGATCATGATGATGCTTCGGTGATGGAGATCATGAGCACAAGATAATGATGGCCATATCATGTCACATATTTTGATTGCATGTGATGTTTATCTTTTATGCTTCTTATCTTGCTTAGTTCGACGGTAGCATTATAAGATGATCCCTTACTAAAATTTCAAGGTATAAGTGTTCTCCCTAAGTATGCGCTGTTGCGATAGTTCTTCGTGCTGAGACACCACATGATGATCGGGTGTGATAGGCTCTATGTTCAGATACAACGGGTGCAAGCAAGTTTTGCACATGCAGAATACTTGGGTTAAACTTGACGAGCCTAGCATATGCAGATATGGCCTCGGAACACTAGAGACCAAAAGGTCGAGCGTGAATCATATAGTAGATATGATCAACATAGAGATGTTCACCATTAAAACCTACTCCATCTCACGTGATGATCGGACATGGTTTAGTTGATATGGATCACGTGATCATTTAGATGACTAGAGGGATGTCTATCTAAGTGGGAGTTCTTAAGCAACATGATTAATTGAACTTTAATTTATCATGAACTTAGTCCTGATAGTATTTTGCAAATTATGTTGTAGATCAATAGCTCATGTTATAGCTTCCCTATTTTTTTATATGTTCCTAGAGAAAACTAAGTTGAAATATGATAGTAGCAATGATGCAGACTGAGTCCGTGATCTGAGGTTTATCCTCATTGCTGCACAGAAAAATTATGTCCTTGATGCATCGCCAGGTGACAGACCTATTGCAGGAGAAGATGTAGACGTTATGAATGTTTGGCTAGCTTAATATGATGACTACTTGATAGTTTAGTGCACCATGCTTTACGGCTTAGAATCGGGACTTCAAAGACATTTTGAACGTCATGGAGCATATGAGATGTTCCAAGAGTTGAAGTTAATATTTCAAGCAAATACCTGAGTTGAGAGATATGAAGTCTCCAACAAGTTCTATAGCTAAAAGATGGAGGAGAATAGCTCAAGCAGTGAGCATGTGCTTAGATTGTCTGGGTACTACAATCACTTGAATCAAGTGAGAGTTAATCTTCCAGATAAGATAGTGATTGACAGAGTTCTCTAGTCACCATCACCAAGTTACTGGAACTTCATGATGAACTATAGTATGCAAGGGATGACACAAATGATTCCCGAGCTCTTTGTGATGCTGAAATCGACGAAGGTGCAAATCAAGAAAGAGCATCAAGTGTTGATGATTGACAAGACCACTAGTTTCAAGAAAAGGGCAAAGGGAAAGAAAGGGAACTTCAAAGTAGAATGTCAAGCAAGTTTTCACTCCCGTAAAGAAGCCCAAAGTTGGACCAAAGCCTGAAACTGAGTGCTTCTACTGCGAAGGAAGTGGTCACTAGAAGTGGAAATGCCCTGAATATTTGGTGGATAAGAAGGATGGCAAAGTGAACAAGGGTATATTTGATATACAGGTTAATGATGTGTACCTTAGTAGTGTTTATAGTAGCCCCTGTGCATTTGATACTGGTTCAATTGCTAAATTAGTAACTCGAAATAGGAGTTGCAGAATGAACAGAGACTAGTTAAGGGTGAAGTGACGATGTGTGTTGGAAGTGGTTCCAAGATTGATATGATCATCATCCCACACTCCCTATACTTTCGAGATTAGTGTTAAACCTAAATAAATGTTATTTGGTGTTTGCGTTGAGCATGAATATGATTAGATCATGTTTATTGCAATACGGTTATTCATTTAAGACAGAGAATAATTGTTATTCTGTTTACATGAATAAAATCTTCGATGGTCATACACCCAATGTTGATGGTTTATTGAATCTCGATCTTGGTAATACACATATTCATAATATTGATGCCAAAAGATGCAAATTTGATAATGATAGTGCAACATACTTGTGGCACTGCCATTTGGGTCATATCGGTGTAAAGCGCATGAAGAAACTCCATAAAGATGGACGTTTGGAATCACTTGATTATGAATCATTTGATACTTGCGAACCGTGCCCTATGGGCAAGATGACTAAAACTCCATTCTCCAGAACAATGGAACGAGCTACTGACTTATTGGAAATAATACATACCGATGAATGCTGTCCAATGAGTGTTGAGGCTCGTGGCGGGTATCATTATTTTCTTACCTTCACAGATGATTTGAGCAAATATGGGTATATATACTTAATGAAGCACAAGTCTGAAACATTTGAAAAGTTCAAAGAATTTCAGAGTGAAGTGGAGAATCATCGTAACAAGAAAATAAAGTTCTACGATCTGATCGTGGAGGAGAATATTTGAGTTACGAGTTTGCCTTCATTTAAAACAATGTGGAATAGTTTCACAGCTCACGCCACCTAGAACACCATAGCGTAGTGGCGTGTCCAAACATTGTAACCACACTTTATTGGATATGGTGGGATCTATGATGTCTCTTACCGATTTACCAATATCATTTTGGGGCTATGCATTAGAGACAGCTGCATTCACTTTAAATAGGGCACCATCAAAATCCATTGAGATGGCGCCTTATGAACTGTGGTTTGGCAAGAAACCAAAGTTGTCGTTTCTTAAATTTTGGAGCTGCGATGCTTATGTGAAAAAGTTTTCAAACTGATAAGCTCGAACCCAAATCAGAGAAGTGCGTCTTCATAGGACACCCAAATGAAATTGTTGGGTACACCTTCTATCACAGATCCGAGGGCAAGATATTCGCTGCTAAGAATGGATCCTTTCTAGAGAAGGAGTTTCTCTTGAAAGAAGTGAGTGGGAGGAAAGTAGAACTTGATAAGGTAATTGTACCTTCTCCCGAATTGGAAAGTAGTTCATCACAGAAATCAGTTCCAGTGATTCCTACACCAATTAGTGAGGAAGATAATGATGATGATCATGAAAATTCAGATCAAGTTACTACAGAACCTCGTAGGTCTTCCATAGTACGGTCCGCACCAGAATGGTACGGTAATCCTATTCTGGAAGTCATGTTACTAGACCATGATGAACCAATGAACTATGAGGAAGTGATGATGAGCCCAGATTCTGCGAAATGGCTTGAGGCCATGAAATCTGAGATGGGATCCATGTATGAGAACAAAGTGTGGACTTTGGTGGACTTGCCCGATGATCGGCAAGCCATAGAATATAAATGGATCTTCAAGAGGAAGACGGATGCTGATAGTAGTGTTACAATTTACGAAGCTCGACTTGTCGCAAAAGATTTTTGACAAGTTCAAGGTGTTGACTACAATGAGATTTTCTCAACTCTAGAGATGCTTAAATCTGTCCAAATCATGTTAGCAATTGCCGCATTCTATGATTATGAAATTTGGCAGATGGATGTCAAAACTGCATTCCTGAATGGATTTCCGGAAGAAGACTTGTATATGATGCAACCAGAAGGTTTTGTCGATCCAAAGGGTGCTAACAAAGTGTGCAAGCTCCAGTGATCCATTTATGAACTGTTGTAAGCCTTTTGGAGTTGGAATAAACACTTTGATAGTGTGATCAAAACATATCGTTTTATACAGACTTTTGGAGAAGCCTGTATTTACAAGAAAGTGAGTGGGAGCTCTGTGAGCATTTCTAATATTATATGTAGATGACATATTGTTGATTGGAAATGATATAGAATTTCTGGATAGCATAAAGGGATACCTGAATAAGAACTTTTCAATAAAAGACCTCGGTGAAGCTGCTTACATATTGGGCATCAAGATCTATAAAGATAGATCGAGACGCTTAATAAGAATTTTCAATGAGTACATACCTTGACAAGATTTTGAAGTAGTTCAAAATGGAACAGTCAAAGAAGGAGTTCTTGCCTGTATTGCAAGGTGTAAAGTTGAGTAAGACTCAAATCCCGACCACGGCAGAAGACAGAAAGAGAATGAAAGTCATTTCTATGCCACAGTCATAGGTTCTATAAAGTATGTTGTGTTGTGTACCAGACCTATTGTTTACCTTGCCATGAGTGTCAGTGTCAAAACCGGCGGATCTCGGGTAGGGGGTCCCGAACTATGCGTCTAGGCGGATGGTAACAGGAGACAAGGGACACGATGTTTTTACCCAGGTTCGGGCCCTCTCGATGGAGGTAAAACCCTACTCCTGCTTGATTAATATTGATGATATGGGTAGTACAAGAGTTGATCTACCACGAGATTAGAGAGGCTAAACCCTAGAAGCTAGCCTATGGTATGATTGTTGTTCGTCCTATGGACTAAGACTCTCCGGTTTATATAGACACCGGAGAGAGCTAGGGTTACACAGAGTCGGTTACAATGGGAGGAGATCTTCATATCGTATCGCCAAGCTTGCCTTCCACGCCAAGGAAAGTCCCATCCGGACACGGGACGGAGTCTTCAATCTTGTATCTTCATAGTCCGGGAGTCCGGCCAAAGGTCATAGTCCGGCCATCTGGACACCCCCTAATCCAGGACTCCCTCAGTAGCCCCTGAACCAGGCTTCAATGACAACGAGTCCGGCACGCAAATTGTCTTCGGCATTGCAAGGCGGGTTCCTCCTCCGAATACTTCATAGAAGATGTTGAACACAAGGATAGTGTCCGGCTCTGCAAAATAAGTTCCACATACCACCGTAGAGAGAATAATATCTGTACCAATCTAATCTGCTGTCATATTCCGTAGCGTGACATCACGCCACGGCCAAGCCTTTGTTCATTTTACCGTTCCACCTCAGCGCGTTTAGCGAGGCGGTTTCCTTGGCACGTCTTTTCAAAGCAGAGATCGTGTCCCCTTATTCCGGGATTCTCATCAATACGGGCGTGGGTAACCCAACCGCGCCATTAACCGCGGCGCTTGGGAGATAAGCGAGTTTTATTAGGCCGGTGGGGGCTCGTAGTTTCGGCCGCCCATATCAGGGGATAAGGATCTACCCTTTCCATTTACGCCTTCTTCCTCCTTTGCCTAAACGTCCCTGCGCACTCGAGCTCCAACGCCCAAGCCCGCACTTCCCACCTCAACCTACTCCAATCATGTCCGGAGCGGGAGGTAGATGGATGGCCTCCTCCGTCACGGAGGGGCAAATCAAAAAGTTGAGGAAGGCCGGATACTTGTCTGACGACATCGCGCACCGGCTTCTAGATGAGGGGCAAAAAACCCCATCCCTTTAACAGGACTGGCAGAAGAAGGCCGGACAGATCAACTGTCCGGCTCCCTTGCCCAAAGACCCAGCAGACGCTCGCTTGAGAAGCTGCTGGTTCTGGCACCTCACGTGGTGCCGGAGAAGAAAGCCAAGAAGAAGGCCACGGGGACTCGAAAGAGTTCCTGGTGCCTGGTGGTGTCGGATTCATCGCCTGACAACCCCGAAGCACCCGCCGCCTCTGAGGACAAGGAGGAGGAAGAAGAAGAAGCCTCTCCCCCTCCAACGGGGGGAGGAAAGAAAAGGAAGGCCGCCCCAACTGGGGAGGCCGGAGGGTCCAAGAAGGGGAGAACCCTCCTAACGGACTACACCTCCGATGCCGAAGACGGCGGGGAGGAATGGCCATCCAGGGTCAAGACCCTGGCAAAATCGTAAGTATCCGGATATCCGAATAACTTATGGCGCTCCTCTATTATTTGGTATTTTCTGACGTCGAATTTGATCATGCAGTCCGCCCAAGGCTTAGCTCGATGATTCAACGAGCGGCTCCTTAGATTTGTCGGATGTGAATAGTGCTTCACTTCCGACGTCCTCCTCCCCTCTCCCTACGGACGACGCCGCGGTGGAGTCCCAAAAGGTACTAAGCCAGGAGGAGGTGGTCCTGGAGGCGCCGCAAGGCGACCTCCCGGACTCCAGGCCCAAAGGGGGTAAAGCCCCAGAGGGATCCAAGTCCGGCCCTGGGCCGGACACTGCTCTGGAACCATCAACGATTCCAGAGTCCGACAGGCGGCGCCTTCGTAAGAAGGGCAAGCCTACGACGCCGGCGACCTCCGTCCACCCGGAGGCGCCGGACAATTTGCTGGAGGTGCTTAACGGCGCCTCCATCGACGAGGAACACCGCACTGTTTTGAGTGCAGTGATTCAGAAGGTTCAGTCCGCCAAGAGCGGGCTGACAGAAGCCTATACAAGCCTGTTAACAGGCTTTGAGGTATGTATTCAAAACATATAAAAATGTTACCGCATAGACAATAGCCCCTGATGCTCAGTTTGGTGTTCGGAAAGAAAAGCCGAGCTGAGGATCTAAAAAAGATATACGCAGGAGTCTAACATAAATATGTCAATATGGGAATGCAAGCTGCGCTGCTGACCTCTGCCGCACTGACTGCGGAGGTCAATGCATTGACGGAGAGCCTCGAGCGGTCTGAGAACGAGCTCGGCCGTGCCAAGAAGCAGCTCGAGGACAAGGAGGGTATGTAATACCGCATGTATATAAAGAAATACTTGGTTGCAAATAACGACAGGACCAACGCAAACGTTGTAGGGGCCACGACCAAGGTGGCGACCCTGAAGAAAGTGGTGTCCAAGGCCGAAAACAGTGCAGCCTTGGAGCGCACCGAGCGAGAAGCAGGAGGCGCGGGTGGCGGAGGTGCGGCAAGAGCTCCAGGCTCTCGTGGAGAAACCCGAGAGTTTGGAGCGTGACTCGAAGACTCGAGAGTCCGAGCTCGCCTTGGCTCTTGAGAGTGCCAAAACCGCTAAGGACAAAGCCCAGAAGGCCCTCCAGGAGATCGAGGCGATGAAGAAGATAGTGGCGGGTAAGGCATTCTTTATGCAAAGCAAGAATATAAAAGTAAATTATCTGTTACTTACCCGAATCCGGAGCTCTCCAGGAGCGTTCGTCGATCTGCCCCGTAGTGTGTCTGATGCTGCCGCATTCTACCGAGATGAGGAGGGGAGCTCGATGGAAAAGGTGTTCTGGTTTCAATATGCTGAGGCCGGACATCCGGTGCCCCTGAGCGACCAGCTGAAGCAGCTGGTCGTACTCCACAAGGTGGCCGAACAGGCCATGAAGGGCCTCATAGTTCGATTGTGGCCTAGAGAAGCCATGCCTGGGAGTTACTTCAGTCTGGTGCGGCGGCTGGTGGACGCTTGCCCGTATATTGAAGTCGTCAAGCGCTTTGTCTGTATTGAAGGTGCCCGTCGGGCCCTCGCCCATGCTAAAGTGCACTGGGGCAAGCTGGACGCTGAGAAGCTATTGATGGACGCGCCACCGCCGGGCAAGGAGTATCGCATGCCCGAGATGTATTATAAGGGCGTCCTGGAGGGTGCCCGCCTTATAGCGGGTGAATGCTCCAAAGATGTAATTTTTGAGTAGACTCGCATCTGTTATCCTGTATGCTGAAAACTTTTGTTCATATGCGTTAAGCAACGCTTGTTAATTTAAAATATTACCTTCTGTGCGGCCGTTTATCAAATCTGAGAGATGCAAGTCGTCGGCTTCTACCCCCATGCCACGAGTGCTGGGGTGTTCGGGATAACCCTGAGCGCTCTTGTTCCCATTCTTGGGTCCATCTAGGGAGGCGTTCAGCACAACGAACCAGGCCATCGGACTTATAATGCTTTATCACTCTCACTTAGCCATAGAATTCTATAATTTTAAATTTCGGCGAAGCCCCTAGTATTCGGAAGACCGAGTTCGGGGCGCTATCCACGCCTAGGCCGGATAAGTCCGGTTCCTCGCTCTAAGCGGCATAAGTCTTTAAGGACTCGAAAAACCTCGCGAACAGCGACTGGTCTCTCGCACTATCATGACAGTCAGTTTTAGCTTTCTCTACTAAGGTGTTAACCCAGCTCAACTGGGGCACAATCGCAGTAGTTCTCCCAGCGCTACCTTAGCCAACATTGCGGAACATAAGGTACCAAAACATGGGAGCCGGGCAAACCCAACTATTGACCCAAGACATGATTCGGAGCTGATGCATATAGTGCTATAAGTTCGGGGTGCCGCACTCATGAGATTGTTCGGTCTTCTCGCACCATGTTATGGGGTGCTTAAGCCCCTGTGTATTTGCCGTACCCAGGTGTACGGTTGCATAATTTCATGACTGAACACATTTGTATAAAAATAGTTGAATACAATAATAGATAAAAGCTATGTATTGTTTATTATTAAAAAAGGGCTTCTATGAAAGCAGAACGATACAAATAGTGCGATAAGCAAGAGATGGGATTATTTGACATGTCCCCCTCCAGGGGCAAGCTGCGGGACTTTAAGTAAAACAGGTATTAAGCTCGTTATAGAGACCACCTAGACATTTGGCGCGGCTTGTTCTCTCCCTGGCTGTTGCATCATGTGTTCGGCAAGTGTATTGCCGGACAGGCCTTCCGAATAGTTGGATCCTGAAAGTATATAAAAAAAGAAACGACAGAATAGGGAGCCCCTAGGTGCGGTTGAGCCGCATTCTAGGCGTGCCGTGGTTGTGCCCTTCCCCTTATTTCCATGGTATTTCCAGAGCGTAATTATGTACGCGTGGTATCGATATCACCATCTGGCGAGGGCTGGGGTTGGGGCCGCACTGCTATGCTTGCTTGGAACGTGCCAGCCGGTTTTGTTGTAGGTTACTTCGGGCGCGCTTGACGTTGTCCAGACGTTTAACACCCGGATTGGAGAATTGCCTTGAGAGGCTACTCTGTACTTCCGCCGCAAGGGCTGCCGTGTGCTCCTCCATTCGGATAGAGCGTTCGGTGTTTCCATTTACCGTGATGACTCCGCGAGGGCCTGGCATCTTGAGCTTGAGATATGCGTAGTGCGGCACCGCATTGAATTTTGCAAATGCGGTTCGTCCGAGCAGGGCGTGATAGCCACTGCGGAATGGGACTATGTCGAAGATTAACTCTTCGCTTCGGAAATTATCCGGGGATCCGAAGACCACTTTGAGTGTAACCGAGCCTGTACAGCTGGCTTCTACACCTGGTATGACGCCTTTAAAGGTTGTCTTTGTGGGTTTAACCCTTGAGGGATCTATACCCATTTTTCGCACTGTATCCTGATAAAGCAGGTTCAGGCTGCTGCCGCCGTCCACGAGGACTCTAGTGAGGTGAAATCCGTCGATGATTGGGTCTAGGACCAATGCGGTGAATCCACCGTGACGAATGCTAGTGGGGTGGTCCCTTCGATCAAAAGTGATCGGGCAAGAGGACCATGGGTTGAACTTTGGGGCGACTGGCTCCAACGCATAGACGTCCTTTAGAGCACGCTTCCGCTCCCTTTTGGGGATATGGGTTGCATATACCATGTTCACCGTCCGCACTTGTGGGGGGAAGCCCTTCTGTCCTCTGTTGTTCGGCGGCCGGGGCTCCTCCTCGTCATCGCTATGCAGCCCCTTGTCTCTGGTTTCGGCACTTAACTTGCCTTCCTGCTTGAACACCCAACAATCCCTGTTGGTGTGGTTGGCTAGTTGTTCGGGGGTGCCGTGTATCTGACACGAGCGATCGAGTATCTGGTCTAAACTGGATGGGCCCGGAGGGTTTCTTTTGAATGGCTTCTTCCGCTGACCGGGTTTAGAGCCTCTGAATCTAGCATTGACTGCCGTATCCTCAGTATTGTCGCCGTTAATGCGGCGCTTGTGCTTGTTGCGACGTGACCTGCCATTGTTGTCCTTGGTATCCGAATTGCTAGGGCTCTTGGTTATGTTATTGCTATGGGCTAGCCAGCTGTCTTCTCCCGCATAAAAGCGGGTCATGAGTGTTGTGAGGGCTGCCATAGATTTCGGCTTTTCCTGCCCTAGGTGCCGGGCAAGCCATTCGTCTCAGATGTTGTGCCTGAAGGCTGCAAGGGCCTCGGCGTCCGGACAGTCGACTATTTGATTTTTCTTGGTTAGGAACCGTGTCCAGAATTGTCTGGCCGATTCCTCTGGCTGCTGGATTATGTGGCTTAGGTCATCGGCGTCTGGTGGTCGCACATAAGTGCCCTGGAAGTTGTCAAGGAATGCGGATTCCAGGTCCTCCCAGCAACTAATTGACTCTGCTGGCAGGCTGTTAAGCCAATGCCGAGCTGGTCCTTTAAGCTTGAGTGGGAGGTATTTGATGGCGTGTAGACCCTCACCACGGGCCATGTGGATATAAAGGAGATAATCCTCGATCCATACCGCGGGATCTGTTGTGCCATCGTATGATTTGATGTTTACGGGTTTAAAACCCTCGGGGATTTGATGATCCATTACTTCGTCTGTGAAGCATAGTGGGTGTGCGGCGCCCCTGTACTGGGCTATATCGCGACGCAGCTCGGATGAGCTTTGTCTGTTGTATTCGGCCTGGCCGTATTTATCATATCCGGCGTGACGGTTATCGTCACGTGATGTGGGGCGCCCACGCGATCTGTAGATCGATCTTGTTTGCCTTGCCTTATCCTCCAATATGTCTCGCAGGTCTGTTGCGTTTCCCCGTGCTCTGGTATTCTTAGAGCGGCGCCGGGGTGCGGCTTGTATTGAGGGCCGAAAGGCCTCTCTGTCGCGGCCACGGGGTGGCCGATCGGGCGCATCGTACGCTGGTGATGTAGGTTTAGTTGCTTCCTCCTCTAGTTGGGGTAGCAGCCTGCGCTTTGGGTAACTCTTGGAGGGGCGTTCGAGTTTATACTCTTCGGCCGCCAGGACTTCAGTCCATCTGTCGGCTAGCAAGTCTTGGTCAGCTCTAAGCTGCTGCTGTTTTTTCTTGAGGCTGCTCGCCGTGGCCATAAGCCTGCGTTTGAAACACTCTTGTTCGACGGGATCCTCTGGCACGACGAATTCGTCGTCGTCGAGGCTTGCCTCGTCTTCGGAGGGAGGCATATAATTGTCGTCCTCGACCTCTCTGTCCGCCGCTCTCTCATGAGGGCTGGCTCCTTCGTCCTCCTGCGCTGAATCCTGCTGGAGGGGGTTGTCTTCGGCACTGTCCGGGGTGTTGATGTCTCCGGTGCCGGATTCGCCGTTCTTGCTTTGGCGGGATTTAGAGCGGCGCCGCTGACGTCGGCGCTTGGGTTGCTTCTTGGAGGAGTCGTCCTCCGCTTTTTCATCGCCATCCCCTGCTTTGGGGGTGTCCACCATGTATATGTCATATGACGAGGTGGCCTTCCAGTGCCCTATAGGTGCTGGTCCTTGGTCGTCTCCTTCATCGGCGTCCATACCATCGATGTCTTCGGAGTCGAAGTCGAGCATGTCGGTTAGATTGTTGAAAGTGGCTACAAAGTGGGTGGTGGGTGGGTTTCGAATTTCTTCGTCGTCCGCATCCCAACCATGCTGGCCATAGTTCGGCCAGGGCTCTCCTGACAAAGAGAGAGACTTTAGTGAATTCAGGATCTCGCCAAAGGGCGAGTGCTGAAAGACGCCCGCGGCGGTGAACACCATGAGCGGAGCCCAATCGGGTTCGACCGGAAGGGGTGCGGAAGATTCGGAGTCCGGAACGGAGTCCGACACCTTGGAGTCACGGGCCTGGCAAAGGACTAGGCTGGTATTCAGCTCTATCGCCATAGAGATTGCGGCTCCTGGGGCGGCGTCCAACCGACCGTCCCCGACTGGCGTAGCCGGCTCCGAGCTGGTGGTCGAAGCGGGCACCTGAGCGGCGCTCCGGGCGCTGTCCAGCGGCAGAGCTAGATCATGCCCAACGTGACAGTGCGGCGCGCTCGGCCGTGGCTCGAATCCATCGAAGACCAAGTCCCCGCGGATGTCGGCCGTGTAGTTTAAGCTTCCAAACCTGACCTGATGGCCAGGGGTGTAGCTTTCAATCTACTCCAGATGGCCAAGCGAATTGACCCGCAGTGCGAAGCTGCCGAATACGAAGATCTGTCCGGGGAGAAAAGTCTCACCCTGGACCGTGTCGTGGTTGATGATCGAAGAAGCCATCGGGCCTAAGCGTGACGACACAGAGGAGCTCTCAATGAAAGCACTAATGTCAGTGTCAAAACCAGCGGATCTCGGGTAGGGGGTCCCGAACTGTGCGTCTAGGCAGATGGTAACAGGAGACAAGGGACACGATGTTTTTACCCAGGTTCGGGCCCTCTCGATGGAGGTAAAACCCTACTCCCGCTTGATTAATATTGATGATATGGGTAGTACAAGACTTGATCTACCACGAGATCAGAGAGGCTAAACCCTAGAAGCTAGCCTATGGTATGATTGTTGTTCGTCCTATGGACTAAGACTCTCCAGTTTATATAGACACTGGAGAGGGCTAGGGTTACATAGAGTTGGTTACAATGGGAGGAGATCTTCATATCGTATCGCGAAGCTTGCCTTCCACGCCAAGGAAAGTCCCATCCGGACAGGGGACGAAGTCTTCAATCTTGTATCTTCATAGTCCGGGAGTCCGGCCAAAGGTCATAGTCCGGCCATCCGGACACCCCCTAATCCAGGACTCCCTCAATGAGTTTGGCAAGGGGGTACAATGGTGATCTAAGAGTAGATCACTGGACAACGGTCAAAATTATCCTTAGTGAGGACTAAGGAAATATTTCTCGGTTATGGAGGTGATAAAGAGTTCGTCGTCAAGAGTTACGTTGATGCAAGCTTTTACACCGATCCAGATGACTCTAAGTCTCAATCTGGATACATATTGAAAGTGGGAGCAATTAGCTAGAGTAGCTCCATGCAGAGCATTGTAGACATAGAATATTTGCAAAATACACACGGCTCTGATTGTGACAGACCCATTGACTAAATTTCTCTCACAAGCAAAACATGATTACACCTTAGTACTCTTTGGGTGCTAATCACATAGCGATGTGAACTAGATTATTGACTCTAGTAAACCCTTTGGGTGTTGGTCACATGGCGATGTGAACTATGGGTGTTAATCACATACAGATGTGAACTGTTGATGTTAAATCACATGGCGATGTGAACTAGATTATTGACTCTAGTGCAGGTGGGAGGCTGAAGAAAATATGCCCTAGAGGCAACAATAAAGTTATTATTTATTTCCTTAATCCATGATAAATGTTTATTATTCATGCTAGAATTGTATTAACCGGAAACTTATTACATGTATGAATACATAGACAAAACATATAGTCCCTAGTATGCCTCTACTTGACTAGCTTGTTAATCAAAGATGGTTATGTTTCCTAACCATAGACATGTGTTGTCATTTGATGAACAGGATCACATCATTAGGAGAATGATGTGATGGACATGACCCATCCATTAGCTTAGCATTATGATCGTGTCAGTTTCATTGCTACTGCTTTCTTCATGACTTATACAAGTTCCTTAGACTATGAGATTATGCAACTCCCAAATACCGGAGGAACACTTTGTGTGCTACCAAACATCACAACATAAATGGGTGATTATAAAGGTGCACTACAGGTGTCTCCGAAGGTGTTTGTTGGGTTGGCATAGATCGGGATTAGGATTTGTCACTCCGTGTTTCGGAGACGTATCTCTGGGCCCTCTCGGTAATACTCATCACTATAAGACTTGCAAGCATTGTGACTAATGAGTTAGTTGTGGGATGAAGTATTACGTAACGAGTAAAGAGACTTGCCGGTAACGAGATTGAACTAGGTATGATGATACCTACGATCGAATCTCGGGCAAGTAACATACCGATGACAAAGGGAACAACGTATGTTGTTATGCGGTTTGACCGATAAATATCTTCGTAGAATATTTAGGAACCAATATGAGCATCTAGATTCCGCTATTGGTTATTGACCGGAGACGTGTCTCGCTCATGCCTACATAGTTCTAGAACCCGTAGGGTCCGCACGCTTAACGTTCGATGACAATTGGTATTATGAGTTTATGTGATATGAGGTATCGAAGATTGTTTGGAGTCTCCGATGTGATCACGGACATGACGAGGAGTCTCGAAATGGTCGAGACATAAAGATTAATATATTGGAAGGCTATGTTTGGACACCGGAAAGGTTCCGAGTGGTCCAGGCATTTTTCTGGAGTACCTGGAGGTTACCGGAACCCCCCGAGGAGTCAATGGGCCTTAATGGGCCATGGTGGAAGAGAGGAGGAGGTGGCCAAGGTGGGGGCACCCCCTCCAAGCCCAATCTGAATTGGGAAGGGGGCCGGCCCCCCTTTCCTTCTCCCCCTCTCCCTCTTCCTTCTTCTCCTACTCCAACTAGGGAAGGGGGGGGGGAACCTACTCCTACTGGGAGTAGGACTCCCCCCTTGGGCGCACCATAGAGGGCCGACCCTCCCCCTCCTCCACTCCTTTATATACGGGGGAGGGGGGCCACCCATAGACACACAAGTTGATTGTTTAGCCGTGTGCGGTGCCCCCCTCCATAGATTTCCACCTCGGTCATATCGTCATAGTGCTTAGGCGAAGCCCTGCGCCGGTAACTTCATCATCACCGTCACCACGCCGTCGTGCTGACGAAACTCTCCCTCGACCTCAGCTGGATCTAGAGTTCATGGGACGTCACCGAGCTGAACATGTGCAGATCACGGAGGTGTCGTACCTTCGGTGCTAGGATCGGTCGGATCGTGAAGATGTACGGCTACATCAACCGCGTTGTCATAACGCTTCCGCTTTCGGTCTACGAGGGTACGTAGACAACACTCTCCCCTCTCGTTGCTATGCATCACCTAGAATAATCTTGCGCGATCGTAGGGATTTTTATGAAATTACTGCGTTCCCCAACACCATCAACCTGTGGACCAGATGTAACCAAGCATTCCAACGTTTCCCTACAAGAGATCTCCTAAATTGGATGTTAAGTGGTACTGAATTTAATATTGTGGTGACATAATGCTCCTTACGTTGCACAATATTATATAGGGGAAGGGTATTGTAAAGCTAGAGGCGTCTCCCCTAGCCATGTGTCCTCCTAGAATCTAGTAGAGGTACCACTACCAATTAGGAACTTCACCCGCTGGAAGAAAGTTACTTTTTTCTTCATTAACCCTTTCCAAAACAGTGAGTCCGTTGGCCTTGCATTCACCTGGGGCAAAGTCTTAGTATGTAGGTATTTATTCTGTAAGATTTGTACCCACATGCCTTCATTCTCCGTAGATAGTCTGTATAGCCATTTTCTAAGCAAACATCTATTCTTTACCTCTAAATTCTTGATCCCTAACCCACCCTGGTCTTTTGGTCTGCACATGATATCCCATCTAGCCAGTCTATATTTCTTCTTGGCCTCATCGCTTTGCCAGAAGAATTGGGATCTATAAAAGTCTAATCTTTTTTGTACCCCTACCGGCACTTCAAAGAAAGATAGGAGGAACATCGGCAAACTCGTCAAAACTGAGTTAATCAACACCAGCCGCCCTCCGTAGGACATTAGCTTGCCCTTCCAGCAGCTTAATCGTTTTTTGAATCTATCTTCTATACATTTCCATTCTTTGTTCGGTAACCATCTATGATGGATTGGGATCCCGAGATAACTAAAAGGTAAGGATCCCATTTCAAAACCGAACAAGTTTATTTAATTGTCTTGTTCTTCTTTAGCTCTTCCAAAGCAGAACAGTTCGCTTTTATTGAAGTTGATTTTGAGCCTAGACAGTTGCTCAAAAAGGCATAGAATAAGCTTCATATTCCTAGCTTTTGTAAGATAGTGTTCCATGAAAATAACAGTATCATCTGCGTATTGTAGGACAGAGACGCCCCCCACTACGAGATGGGGAACGAGACCTCCTACTTGGACACTCTCTTTAGCCCGACTAATAAGTACTGCCAACATATCCGCTACAATGTTGAACAGCACAAGAGACATGGAATCTCCTGGTCGTAACCCCTTACGTGTCTGGAAATAATGACCTGTGTCATCATTTACCTTTATCCCGCACTGCCTTTATGTATGAAAGAATCCACCTGAGATCTCCAGGCTTCGTTGAAGCCCTTCATACGTAAGGCTTGCTAAAGGAAGGGCCATTTGACCTTATCATACGCCTTTTCAAAATCCACTTTGAATACAACCCCATCTAGTTTCTTCGAATGGATTTCGTGTGATGTTTCATGTAGGACTACCACCCCTTCTAGGATTTGTCGTCCGGGCATGAACGTAGTTTGAGTGGGCTGGACGACCGAATGGGCTATCTGTGTCAACCTATTCGTGCTAACCTTTGTAAAGATCTTAAATCTTACATTGAGAAGACATATCGGTCTAAACTGCTCAATGTGAACAGCTTCCACCTTCTTTGGCAAGAACGTTATTGTTCCAAAATTGAGGTGAAACAAATTTAAGTGGCCTTCGAATAAATCATGGAACAAAGGCATAAGATCACTCTTTATTATATGCCAGCATTTTTGATAAAATTCTGTCGGGAACCCATCTGGCCCGAGCGCTTGATTATGCTTCATTTGCTTATAGCATCAGACACCTCTTTATCAGTGGAAGGGGCAGACAACACCTCATTCTCTTATAAGTTGAGTTGCGGTATGTCCCCGATCACATTCTCATCAAGAGAAACAAAACTTTCTTCGGGTGCTCCGAAAAGTTTCTTATAATATTTGAAAATGTATAGTTTTAGGTTCTCATGTCCTATAATTGTACCCTCATCTTGGTTTAGATGTATTATCTTTTTCTTTCTATGCTTCCCATTAGCAATCATGTGGAAGAATTGTGTATTATCATCCCCTTGGACAATCTTAGAAACCTTTGCTCTAAGCGCCCATTTCATCTCCTCCTCTCTCATAAGGGCTTGTAACTTTTTTTCGGCCTCATTCTTAATATCTCTCTCAGAAGTAATAAGAAGTATGGATTCCGCTTTCACATCAAGTTCATTAATAATTCGTGTCAATCTTTCCTTTTCCACTTTATAGATACCACTTTGTTGTTTGGCCCAGCCTCTTAAAAACTGGCGTAGATGTCTAATTTTGTTTTGCCATCTCTCAACACTAGAAGATCCTCCCATGTCTCTGGCCCATTCAGCCGCAATGAGCTCCATGAAGTCCTCCCTCTCAAACCATCCTAATTCGAAAGAGAAAGTATTTTTGTTTCCCACGTGAGTCGCTTCCCCGGAATCAACTAGTAGTGGGGTATGATCAGAGATGGCCCTCTGTAGGGCCTGAACCGTAACCAACGGAATTTTTGTTCCCACTCAACACTAGTGAGAACCCTGTCCAATTTCTCATAAGTAGAAATTGGCAAAGAATTGGCCCACGTGAATTGCCTACCAGTGAGGTCAATCTCCCTCAAATCGAGACTTACAATTATCATATCAAACATGAACGACCATCTTCCATCAAAGTTGTCATTATTTTTTTCCTCTTGTCTTCTAATGATATTGAAATCTCCCCCCACCAAAATGGGTAACCTTTCATCCCCACAAATTCTCACCAGATCTGCAAGGAATTCCGGTTTAAGCTATGGTTGTGCCGTACCGTATACGGACACCAAAGCCCATCGGAAGCCGTCAATTTTAGACCTTACACGAAATTTCATAGCAAAATCACCGTGGACCACATTCAGCACCTCTAAAGTTTCGCACTTCACCCCAAGTAGTATACCTCCGGATCTTCCCCTTGGAGGTAAACAGTGCCAGTCAAAATCACCCCCCCCCCCTAAAATGGTGTTGAGAAATTGGGAGGTGAAATTATCTCTACGCCTCTCCAATAAAGCCATAAAATCTAATTTTTGTTCTACTGAAGTATCGCTAAGGAATCTTCTTTTAGCCAAGTCCGCTAGACCTCTGCTATTCCAGAATATCTCTTTCATATTTCAGCATGGAATTTTTTTTTGTTTAACTCTCGCACTCCGACGCACCGCCAATGTAAGATAAACCTTCCTCTTCCAGGTTTTTTTCTGGTCTATCGTTCATCTCCTCAGCATGTTGAGCATCGGTGTCAGGAGTGGCCTCTGGCTGCAAAGGGGCCACATACCCCTCTGAAACCATATCCTCATCCATTCCGAAATATATGAATTTAGCCTACCAAAATGTCATAGGAGTATATTTTAGAACGGAGGTAGTAGTAGATTACCAAAAGATGCCCACAGTTTGGTAATTTACTACTCTCGAGCTGTTGAACAGTGCAATATTTTTGTTATGTGTGTTTTTCTTTTTGCGCCGAATCTCGCACGGACTCCTACCGTATCGTGCGCAATAGCCTGAAGAAAGAAAGGGTCACGTGGACTTCCCTCTTCTTGCATTCTGACGTCGCAGCAGATTGCATATTTATCAATTTTCTTATTAAATACACCTATCCATCTGGTACGTTTACAAGCTTCTATCTACTAGTACGAGTCTTTGACTTCCAAAGCCAGCCTATAAATACTGCATATCCTCTGACATAAAAGTTCTTGCTTCATAGCAAACCAAGTGGAGAAAGAAAAGAAAGTTTACTTGAAACTTCGCGCAACACCACCCACCGATCATGGGTGCAAGAAATGCTATCATGTGCTTGCTGTTGATTCTTGTATTGTTCCCGGATCATGGCTCCGCAGGTTAGTGCTCCTCCCTCCGTCTCAGTGACAAACGACTACAGGTTCTTCATCATGGATATTCATACTCATACATGCGTGTTAATTCATTGCAGGATGCTGGGTGAATATCAATGGCGGCCCACTCTGCATAGGCTTTCTGTGCAAGGCGACCTGCTTGATTGCGGAGAAGATGTTTAATTGCGTTCTCAAGGAACACAGGTGCGAGGGGCCACCGTTCAATAGCGAATGCATGTGCTATCTCTGCGACAAATAATCGGTTGACATGGGAGCTGAAGATAGCCTCATGATTACAAAGGGTCAAAGAAAGGGAATGAATAATTTCTAGTACTAGAAATAAGTATCCTCCAATCCGATGTAGTTTCCTGCATTCTCAAATGCCGTGTCATCAATATTCATGCATACTCCAAGATTTCGCTGCAAAACAACAACAGGCATGTGGATGGCATGTCAATCGATTTACATTTCGTGGAACGAAATGGCAGCTTTCTTCCTCACTGCACTTGAGCTAGTTTCACGGACATCATATTTTTTTCCTGTCAGAGTTATAGGTAGTCGACAACAGAACTAACGGGAAGTTTGATGACTGTCCTCTATCAGAACTTGTCCAGGAATAGGATGGGCATGACTGGTAAGAAAAAATACGGTACATGAGGAGGACGGACAACTAGCCGCAGTATGCGATTATCTCTGTTAGAGCATCTCGAATAGGTGATGTAGATGTATAAATACCTACTTTTTACATCACTTAGATCTAATAACACCCCTCCAACAGATGATGTAGTTGTAGATTTTTTTCTCAGAATTTACTCTAGTTGTATTTTGCATCACTTGGTGATGCAAATATTCACCACCGACCGCGCGGTGATGTAAAACGGCCGCCCACTGCGCGAACGCTAACTGCCTCTGGACCCCCCCCCCCCCCAACCCCCAACGCCGCCCGCCCACCGCACCCGGCCGCCGGCAGATCCGGCCTTTCCACCACCGCCGCCGCCAGATCCGTAGCTTTCCCACCGCCACACGCCTCGGAATCGCCATATTTGAAGCCACCACCGCCCAATTCGAAACTTCTCCGCCACCGTCGTCGCCCCACCGCCACCCGATTCGCAGCTTCTCCGCCTGCCACCGCCAATTCAAAGCTTCTTCATCCCCCCACCGCTGATTTGAAGCCGCACTCGCGCTGTCGCCATGCCGCTGAAGAAGGTCTCGAAGAGCAAGACTGGCTACTTCGGGGTGCGGGAGAAGCCGTCTGGGATCGGTGCCGAGATCCAGTGCGACGGCTATCGCTACTGGCTCGGCACCTTCAAGGACCCAGAGGAGGCTGCACGTGTGTACGACATCCCCGCTTGGCATTTCGGCCGGTCGAGGCACAAGATGAACTTCCCGGAGATCAAAACCTGGGAGGTTGCGGAGTTCATCGGGCCAAAGTATCTTAAGATACGACGGATGGACGAGGAGGGGGAGGAGGAGTAGTAGTAGGAGGAGGAGAAGAAGAAGAAGAAGAAGACGGTGAGGATCACCATTGCTCCCGGTGAAAGTGACAAAGCGGCGTTGGCGAGGTTCATGCGGGATCATTCGGAGTATGTCTAGGCCAAGCAGGAGCTCCATTGGAAGTGTGACGCCGAGCAGAAGAAGAAGAAGGCGGTGAAGAAGGAGGACGAGGCCAGCCCCTCAACGGTGATCCCCGTCGAGTCTGACTTGTTAGGTTGGGATGGCTATGAGGAGGAGGAGTTCGAGACGCTCGATGACTCAAACAACCCTAGCAAATAGGAGTTCTGGAAGCGACTAGAAAACGATGATGACTAGTTTTATGTTTTATGTAGTTCAAGTAGACTAAGAGGAGTAGTAGTTTGGTGTGATGTGGTAGTTTGAACTATGTTTTTTTGTTTTGTTTTATGAACTATGTTTGCTTCAAATGAACTTAGTATGTTTGAATTTCTGTTTGAAATGATGTAGTAGTTCAACTTGTTTTACATCACCTATTGGAGCACTAATTTACATCATCTACCGTACATTATCTCTTGGAGTTGGCCCTTTTTTGGTGATGTAAAAAACATTTTTTGTGATGTATATTTTACTCCAACCACTTTTTGGTGTATAAAATACATCATCTATTGGAGATGCTCTTAGTTGCAATTATTGCTGGTAAATTTGAGAGCAAAAGAATGGGATCACCCCGTTAATTATTGTTGACTGCTAATTGCAGCCTTATCTTGAATATCAGAGTAAACTGTAAGAAGATGCTTTTAACAAAAAATTGTAAAAAGAAACATTTCTTGGAATTGGAGAAAGAAACAAACTAAGGGAACTAGTGTTTTGTCTTTCATTTGATGCAGAGGCCTGGGGTATTCCTCCTCAAAAAAGGGAACCAGGGTTACTCGTTAGGGCATCTATAGTTGGACTCAACAAATCCGACCCTGCGGGCATGTCTAGACATGTCCGCGGACAGCTGCGGCCTGACTCTCATTTGTTCCCCATTCCAATCACAACCTTTATATGAAAACTCTCAAATCCATACTAATCATGCAATGTTTCATTTTATCATACATAGTACATGTTTACATGGAACAAACAAATTACCTTGGTCTATTCGCCATCATAAGAGATGTTGATGACCCCTGGTTGTACAGACCGACCTCGTGGTCATCGACAACAGGGAGAAGCTTTGGCTCCTCTTCCTCGTCGTCGAGGTCCACAAAGAGCCGCTCCCACCTCACATAGGTGAGGTGGATGCGGTGGCGGTTTTCCACCACCTCTCGCTCGGATTGGTTCGAGTCAAGGATGGCCGCTTGCTCCGCCTCGAACTGCACCGCTGCCTCCATGACTTGGGCATGTTGGAACCCCACCTCCTCCTCCATGCCAAAGCCATAGATCTCAAACTCCATGCACGACGCCTCCTCCTCCATCGGTACTTCCTCCTACTTCGCCGCAATTTGAGTGCCGTGAAACTCTTCGGTCGCGATCTCCGCCCGACGCTCGAGAGTGAGCATCTTGTAGTAGGTTATTTTCTATCGGACCATGCCAACGACGAGGTCGAAGCAGAAGGGGAAACGAACGGGGGAAATGGTGGCAGCGTAGACGAATGGGAGTTGATGTAAATGTGGTGTCTAGGGTTACCCTTGTCGTCCGACTTAAATAGTTGGTTTTGGTCCCTCGGGCGGTGCATCAAAGCGGTAACATGAATGCATCCTCACCTAATTAGGGAATGAACCCCCACGGACCGGACCAATGGGTTTTCTCTTAGGTCACGCACATCAGTTTGATATGGTGCTGGTGTCCGTATGTGTCCATATCCACCCCTTATGGACTGGATATGAGGAGTGCATGACATCTTGTGCGTTTGGGATGGATGTGAGGGTAGTTAGGTGTTGATTTTGTGACCGGCTGTCTGCTGGACATTTGGGGAGAGGAGGGATGGTTATGGGGTCCGGTTATAGATTTTTTTAAGGGGAGGGGTGGGTGTTTTTTTGGGTTCGATTGTAATATTTTTTTGAGAGTTACGCTAAGATTTACTCCCTCCGTATCAAAATACAAGACGTTTTTTATACTCCTTTTGTATTAAAAAAGTCTTATATTTTGATAGAGAGGGAGTATTAATCAGTGTTGAGAGGGATACAACATGGGTCCGATGGAAAACGAAGCCACGTGTGGCGACCCTGATCAAGTGAAATCACATACTTAGTAAGACTACATAATTCGACTCTCTGCCTTCAAAACTAAAAGAAAAATTTTGGAAATTCTTGATTCTATTAACTATCTCCCTAACTATAGGACTATGAAGACTTTTGGTACCATTCTTTACATCGGGCGCTACCCCCTTGGAGTCACATGAAATAACGAGCCTTTTGATACATGAATCCCTCGCCAGTGCTTGCCCTTCTCTGCATGCCAAAGCTTCCAAGGTTAGAAAACCACCACCGACAAGCCTAGATAGACCCCATGATGATCACGACACACTGCTGATGCTAACCCCTGGCCATTGCTTGATACCCCTCTGTCGACCATAATTTTCACATACCCTACCGAGGGTGCCCTCCAGGTTCATACCCACGCCACTCCTTGGTATCCTCATGCTGACGCCCTTTGAGCTTATTAATTGGATGTTCTCAATCTCTTGGATGTATCGCTTAATGAGGATGTTAGTCCTAAGTGTACTTTGAACAATATCTTCATGGATGGCCATTCTTCAAGCTATCCAAATGGTGCATAGTGCCACTACCACTTTCAAGAATTTGGGGTGGGGTAGCGAGTCGATCATGTAGAATAGTCAGTTCTTCGCTCCCCGCTCACTTCACTCCACTGTGTGCTCTGTACTAAACTTCCATCAAAGAGGAAAGGATAGGGGCTATTGTTGGTCCACGCATGAGAGCTCCTCTATGTCTTTCCGGAAATTACTTTGACTCATAAAGGTGAAAATAGATGATATCCTGAGGCCTAGTTGAGATTTGGCAGCTATAGGCTCAAAGGGCATAGACAGGCTACTGGTACTTTCTTTAGCTAACTAAAGTCCAACTTCCTTTACCGAAAGTAGATAACATAGTTTTGTCCTCGCGTGGTTGAAGGAGATGCTGCTGCCGGATGGAATGCTTCCAAGGCACTAGGCCGACATGTCTCCAGCTTGTGTTTCAATCACGGGTAACGCAGTCGAGCAACCTGCACCCGTCTGGCCCGATGGCAAGAAAACAGGTATCAAGAGATGGAAGTGAAACAAGAACTATTGATCGATTTGGGTCTTGCCTTTTTGGATTCGGATTCCTCGCATTTGATCATCCCGCCTTTCCCTGAAAAAGTTGAGGTCTCTCTGGACTTCTCTTTTGCCTCTCTCCTAGATTCTGAAAAAGGGAGGTAGAGGGCCTCTCGACAGGAGTGATTCCTTGAAAAGAGATTATTCCCAGCATCCTCGAGTTCATAGTCAAACTCACCTTCATCCACATTTCATGTCTCCACGAGTCCTCAATACCACACAAAATGGCACGCATTAGAAGTAGGAATTTTCTATGGTGGCGCACATCTTCAGTTGGGATACAATGTTGAGCGCCTCCATAGGAATGTCTGTATCTTTGTAGGGACCGGTACTTTCCAAAGAGACTTGCACCGCATCTCCTCCATGGAACTACCAGACGAACCTAAAGTTCCCGCGAGCAACCCCCTCTCCTCTTTTGGTGACTATAAGAATTCTATAAGCTGATGTCACAAAGAAAGAACCCTTCTTCTCATAGTTGCATCCCAAAGTCCTCCATATTATTTGTGCATAAGGGAATACCCAAAATAAACTTTGCATTAGCGGCCAAAAAAAATTCTGCTCCAATACTTCTTTCTTCCATGACATACTTGTTGGGTCTATCAAATCACTCATCATCATGGCTGGATTGCTTCCCAGGCTCACAATTGGCTTCATAATTCCTTCTCTGGGCAACCAAAATTTTGGGCCGGATATGAGTGGACCGGCCATCCCCTATCCTCCCGATTAGCCCAAGGTTCAACACACAACATCCCTCTGTAACAAGTAACAACACACCATATATGGGAGGGATCTCCCCAACTCCGCATCTAGAATAGATTTTCCTGAAAAGTAAGTGCCTTGCAAATTCTTAACAAGGAGTCCAGATATACTAGCAATCACCATGCTTGCTTGGCTAACAAAGCGATGTTGAACATCTCTATATCACGAAATCCCAAACCTCCCATAAACTTTGGTTGCGCCATTGCTTTCCAAGAGACCCAATTTACCTCGTGTTCACCATTCTTTCTCCCCCACCAAAAATGTCTGATCATTTTATTAAGATGCTCACAAAGACCTCCGAGGAGCTTAAAACAAGACATGGAGAAAACCTGAATTGCTTGTGCCACTAATTTTATGAGGACCTCCTTGCCCGTGAGACATTATTTTTTCAATCCGTCCTTTGATCTTACCCCATAGGGCATCTTTGAGGTACTTAAAAGGTCTCATCTTTGACATACCAATAGCAGATGGCATACCAAATATTCCCATTCAACGTTTCATTGGGTAGCTACAAAATATACTTCTCCTACCCTCAGACAGTTTCTAGACGTCCTGCTACCTCTTGAGCACTGCGTTGGATTTCCCCGAAGAGGAGAGGATGATGCAGTAAAGTAGCGTAAGTATTTCCCTCAATTTTTGAGAACCAAGGTATCAATCCAGTAGGAGATCACGCACGAGTCCCTCGTACCTACACAAAACGATAGCTACTCGCAACCAACGTGATTAGGGGTTGTCAATCCCTTCACGGTTACTTACAAGGGTGAGATCTGATAGAGATGATAAATAATATTTTTGGTATTTTTGATATAGAGATGCAAAGTAAAAAGTAAAAGGCAAAGTAAAAAAAAAGCAAGTAAATAAAGTAATGGAGATTGATATGATGAGGATAGACCCGGGGGCCATAGGTTTCACTAGTGGCTTCTCTCAAGAGCATAAGTATTCTACTGTGGGTGAACAAATTACTGTTGAGCAATTAATAGAAAAGCGAATAATTATGAGATTATCTAGGTATGATCATGTATATAGGCATCACGTCCAAGACAAGTAGATCAAAACGATTCTGCATCTACTACTATTACTCCACTCATCGACCGCTATCCAGCATGCATCTAGAGTATTAAGTAAAACAGAGTAATGCCTTAAGCAAGATGACATGATGTAGAGGGATAAATTCATGCAATATGATAAGAACCCCATCTTGTTATCCTCGATGGCAACAATACAATACGTGCCTTGCAACCCTTTCTGTCACTGGGTAAGGACACCGCAAGATTGAACCCAAAGCTAAACACTTCTCCCGTTGCAAGAACTACCAATCTAGTTGGCCAAACCAAACGGATAATTCGAAGAGACTTGCAAAGATAACTCAATCATAAATAAAAGAATTCAGAGAAGAATCAAATATTGTTCATAGATAAGCTGGATCATAAACCCACAATTCGTCGGTCTCAACAAACACACCGCAAAGAAGATTACATCGAATAGATATCCACAAGAGAGGGGGAGAACATTGTATTGAGATCCAAAAAGAGAGAAGAAGCCATCTAGCTAATAACTATGGACCCGAAGGTCTAAAGTAAACTACTCACACTTCATTAGAGAGGCTATGGTGTTGATGTAGAAGCCCTCTGTCGGAGTCAAAACCGGCGGATCTCGGGTAGGGGGTCCCGAACTGTGCGTCTAGGCGGATGGTAACAGGAGACAAGGGACACAATGTTTTACCCAGGTTCGGGCCCTCTTGATGGAGGTAAAACCCTACGTCCTGCTTGATTGATATTGATGATGTGGGTATTACAAGAGTAGATCTACCACGAGATCAAGGAGGCTAAACCCTAGAAGCTAGCCTATGGTATGATTGTTGTTCGTCCTATGGACTAAAGCCATCCGGTTTATATAGACACCGAAGAGGGCTAGGGTTACACAGAGTCGGTTACAATGGTAGGAGATCTACATATCCGTATTGCCAAGCTTGCCTTCCACGCCAAGGAAAGTCCCATCCGGACAAGGGACGAAGTCTTCAATCTTGTATCTTCATAGTCTTGGAGTCCGGCCGATGATGATAGTTCGGCTATCCGGACACCCCCTAGTCCAGGACTTCCTCAGTAGCCCCTGAACCAGGCTTCAATGACGACGAGTCCGGCGCGCATATTGTCTTCGGCATTGCAAGGCGGGTTCCTTCTCCGAATAATTTATAGAAGATTGTGAACACCAGGATAGTGTCCGGCTCTGCAAAATAAATTCCGCATACCACCCTAGAGAGAATAATATTTACACAAGTTCAATCTGCTCACGTATTTTGTGGCGTGACGTCACACCACTACCAAGCCTTTACTCGAATTGTTTTTATTGTACCACTTCAGCGCGTTTTAGCGAAGTGGTTTCCTTGGCACGTCTTGTTGAAGCAGAGATCGTGTTCCCCTTATTCCAGGATTCTCATTAATACAGACGTGGGTAACCCAACCGCGCCTGTTGCCACGCCCCCTCCATCGAAGGCGGGTTCCAAACGGTCATGGGGACGGCTCTTGGTATTCTCCCTCTTTATAATGAGACCAAGGCCTGTTCTTTTTTCTTCAACCCTCAATCGAATCCGCCCCTTGCCCCGAGTTCCAACACCCAAGGCTCCAGATTTGGGTACTTTCGACCTTCGACAATGTCCGGCTCCGACCTACGAGGCCGGTGGATGCCCTCCTCTATCACGGAAGAGGACGTGCTCAAGCTAAGAGACACCAGGTACTTAACCTATGAGATTTCGCATAGGTTGCCTACCCAAGGGCAAGTTATTCCTACTCCCGAGCCCGGCGAGAGTGTCGTGTTCGTGTCTCACCTCCGTCGGGGTTTAGGCTTCCCAATGGATCCCTTCGTTAGTGGGCTCATGTTTTACTATGGGTTGGAATTTCACGACTTGGCTCAGGAGTCCATCCTCCACATCTCATCATTCATTGTCGTCTGCGAAGCCTTCCTCCGCACTACCCCCCACTTCGGCTTGTGGCTCAAAACCTTCAATGTGGAGCCAAAGATGATTGCGGGGCGTCAGGCAGAGTGCGGCAGGGCGGTTATAAACAAGAGGGCCGATGCTCCATGGCCCGAGGGCTCTTTTCAGGAGGAGCTCGGTTTGTGGAAACAGGAGTGGTTCTATATCACCGCTCCCAGGTGCAGCACGCAGAGGCCGCCGCCCGTCTTTTGCCCGGGCCCTCCACAACGGCTGACGTCATGGGTCAACAAAGGGCTTGACTGGGGGCCGTCCAAAGACGTACCCCTATTGCAGGGCCGGGTTCGAGACCTCCAGGAAGGGGAGATCAATCTGGTCGTAGTGACACAGGTTATGGTAATTCGGCGCCTTCTGCCCTGCAAACGTCGCCCCCTCCGCCTGTGGGAATTTAATCCGGAGGGACCACGAGCTCTCCAACACTTCATGGGTTTGACACCCGTGGAGATGTACGAACTGTTCTTCGGATCACAAGAGATGCGTCTGGACTTGACCGAGGACGCTGGCCTAAGCTGCAGTCGCCCGGATACTCAAGTAAGTAGCCCTGTGTCCGGACACATTGTCCATTTATTTATCATGGGTTTGCCTTTTAACTAGCTATCCCTTGGACAGGAGTGGATAGCGCAAGCAAAATTGATACGGTGTCTGGCCCCCCTCCCTGGGACCACGCCGGATCCCGTGTTAATTAAAATGTTGGAGGTTGCACCTTCGAAGGAGGGCAAATGGGGGCACAGGGAAACTACCACCTCTTCGAAGGAGGCTTGCAGTGAGGGGGGAAACGAGGGTCCCTCCCTCCAGGGGGAGAAGAGGACCGCTTCCGAAGACCCGGAGTCCATGGCCTCAAAGCAGGGAAGGAAATCACCGGAAGGTCCCGTGCCGGGAAGAGCCCCGGCCGCACAATCTCCCCAAAAGAATTAGCCCTCCAGCGAGCCGTAAGTAAAAAGGGGGGTTTTGTAATAGGGGACATCCCTACTTTATTTCTAAGGTTAATCGAAGTTTTCACCTTGTAGTTCGGATCTCAGCCCTTCTCAGCAGAGCTCATCTTCGGGGGACCTTCGTCCGGAGATGATGGAGAGCGAAACGCCTCCATCTGCCGCCCCATCGGGCGGGGCGGACGACCCTGAGGTGTCGTCACGGAGGGTCTCCCCGAGTCTGGCGGGGCCAGGGAGTTCGGCACCCACTGGAGTACGGCCGTTGGAGCTGCAGGATTTTCTCGAGAGGGCGTCTATCTCAGAAGATCACCGCACATTAATGAGTATGGTGATTGAAAGGATCTCATCCGCCGAGAGTGGGTTGTATGAGGCCGTCGGAAGCTTGCTGACGGGGTTTGAGGTACGCAAAAAATGACATACCTTTTGACAGTTTTGCACATGGAGTGCGCCCTGTATAGATAGTAGCCCTGAGACTTGGTATGCTGTCGAAAGTGACAGTGTGCCGAGGATCATAATCTCAGTTATAGAATGTCGCCTTTCCTATGCAGGTGGTGGAACGATCGGTGGCTAGCCGGACTGATGGAGCTGCCGAGCTGAAGCGGCAACTCGACATTGCGGATGCGGACATCGCGCTGGTCAATAAACAACTTGACGAGTCACAAGGTAAGTGGTTGCTCCACGGTCACCGAGTAAGGGAGCTGATGCCCGTTCCTTACAATTTGTATGCTTGATGCAGATGGTGCCGCTGCTGTGGAAGACCTTCAAGCAGAGCTTGCTCGAGCCAAGGAGCAAGCCAGGAAAAGTGATGCGGCTGCCTCGAAGGCAGCGGAAGAGCTAAAAGCCGAAAAGGCTGTTCACTGCCGAAGCAGGGAGGAGATGGCCGGAATGGCCGTGAGATTAAAAGATGCTACCGACCGCTATGAGGTTCTTGAAAGAGAACGCCGAGTGGAGCAAGTGGACCAGAAGAAAGCCGTCGCCGAAGCCAAGGATGCCCGTAGTGCGATGCGGGCTATGAAGGAGGAACTGCGTCAGGCCGGAGACATTGCGGCTGGAAAGCCCTTTCTGCTGCGTAGGAAGTTCACGGATCTGAAGTATGCTCAGTTGGGCCAATTGTGTGGTGCGGAGGATCCTTATCTGGATTTGGCGGCGAGTGCGGCGGACGCAGTCGTGCACTTCCGAAGCCAGAAGGATCACGAAATGGAAGAGATTTTCTGGTCTCAATTCCATAGTCCGGAGCATCCACTTCCGTTGACTGATCGGTTGGCAGAGTGGGCTGAGCTGAATAGGTTGTCCGGACTTGCCATGACGGATGTGGTGGCTCATCTGTGGCCAGAAAGGCCCAAGCCGGAGAGTTATTTTGGCTTGTTGCAGCAATTCCTTGGGGCGGTGCCGCATATCGAGGCGATGAAGCGGTCGGCATGCATAGAGGGTGCATGGATGGCTCTTGCCCGTGTTAAGACATACTGGGCAGAGATGGATGCCATCGCTGTTGCATCCCGGGGTTTGGACAAAAGCCGATTACCCGCCGAGCACTATTTTGAGGAAGTCCTGCCGGGCGCTCGTTTAATAGAGTCGCAGTGCTCGAAAGATGTTATGTTCAAATGACATGTATGATTTGTGAGATCATGTTTATAATGTAACAACTTTTTATACTTGTGCGTTCAAGTATTGAAGTATCTCCTGTGCGGCCGTATATGTATGTATAACCTGAAAGATGGCAGTCTTTGGCTTCAGCCCCCACGCACATGGTGTTGGGGTGTTTGCAAAAGAAAAGCGCTTTTTCACACTTAATCCAATGTCTTGGTCCTTTGAAGGAGGTGATAGCATAGCAATCTAGGCAACCGGACTATAATGCTTTATCACTTTCACTTAGCCATAGGAGCTCAAAGGTGGGGCTACGATATAGCCCCTAGAGGCACCGCGGTCTCCGAACTCGGGGCGCGTATGTGCCTGACCGGGAAGCGGTCCTTCGTCAAAGCGGGGGAATTCTAAACATTCCAGTAGTCGATCGAGTGGTTGACCAGTCTCTCGCTATATCATGACAGTCAGTTTTCGGCTTTCTCTACTGAGGTGCTCGCCCGGCCGAACCGGAGCACAATCGCAGTAGTTCTCCTGGTGCCGCGTTAGCCGATGGAGCGGAACGTAAGGCAGCAAAACACAGGAGCCGGGAAAACCCAACATTTGACCAAAGACATGATTCGGAGCTGATGCATATAAGGCCTAACTCGAGACACTGAACACTCCCTGAGGTATTCGGTCTTTATGATACCAGGCAGAACAATGCCCTAAGCCCCTAGTGTCCAGGTACGGGCGAGAACTTCTGACGCGGCCGATGCCAAAACGCCAGCCTCCTCCTCGGTTATGGTAGGAAACCGGGGGATGTGTATCAACAAGAGACAGTAAGAAAGGTTTACGCAGGGTCTTAATCTGAAAAGAATCCTTACAACGGTCCCTGCTGCACGTCTGCGCCTGTGTCTCCGTTGTGTTGTATCCTAGATGGGTGTAGCACGTGCTTCATTTGTAAAAGAGAAGAACTTAGTTTGGAAAAAATATCGTGCAAAAGATGTATTTAAAATAAAGTATTATAAAGTTGAGCTTTATTGGCTCTCATTATTTATACGTGCAGCCCCTTGTAAAGAGGTATGCGGCTAGGAAGCCCCTTGTTTATTTATGCCGGACTCGCCTAACCGTGTCCGAGGTCTGAATGACCTGTTTTTAGGGGCTTTGACCAGCAAGGTCGGATTAGTGTGCGGCTGTCAGAGCAGTCTCACGTTTTCCGTGGTCGAGGAACACTCAGAGTTACTCTTTAATGAGATTATGCCGCGTGGACCGGGCATTTTAAGCATAAGAGACGCGTAATGCGGTATTGCGTTAAAGCGGGCGAAAGCTTCACGTCCCAGTAGTGCTTGATGGCTACTTTTAAATGGGGCGATATGGAAAATGAGCTTTTCGCGACGGAGGTTGTCGGATGAACCGAACACGACCTCTAGTAGTGCAGAGCCTGTACAATTGGCGTAAAGGCCAGGCGTCACTCCTTTGAAGGAAGTGCTGCTATGGTGAATTTTGGTAGGGTCTATCCCCATTCTGCGGATGGTGTCCTGGTATAGCAGGTTTATATTGCTGCCACCATCCATTAGGACTTGTGTAAACTGTAGTCCCTCGATTATGGGATCCAGTACCAAAGCAGTCCCTCCTGCGTTTCGAACACTTCTGGAGTAATCCTCATGGTCGAAAGTAATTGGTTTAAACATCCAATTTCGGGACTCTGCTGGGGTGGACCGTGCGGCGCATATTTTAGCAGGTGCCGCACTATTTTTCCCTGTTATGACATGAAGTGAGTTCACTGTTTTGACTTCTCGTGGGAAAGTCTTATGTTTTCCGGCGTGCTGCTTGTGGGGTTCGTCGTCGTCTTCGCTTGGTGTGTCGAGCCCCTTGTGTTCGGCGTTAAGTCGGCCGGACTACTTGAAGACCCAACAATCTCTGTGGGTATGGTTTGCAGGCTTCCCGGGGGTACTATGTATTTGACATATCCTATCCAAGATTTTGTTTAGGTTGGATAGCTCATCACTGTTGTCATTGAGAGGCAGTGTTTTATTATTCGGCCGAGAGCTTTTGAATCCGGCGTTGACCGCCGTGCTATTTGGGCCATTTTCCTTATTCCGGCGCTGATCTTTTCTGCGTCGTGATTTCCCATTTCCATCCCTGACCTCGGATGTACTCGGGTCGCTGGTGCTGCATCTTGCCAGCCAGCTATCTTCCCCCACGCAAAAGCGGGTCATGAGGCTTGTTAGCGCGGGCATTGTTCTTGGTTTCTCCTGGCCGAGGTGTCTGGCGAGCCATTCGTGGGACTGTTGTTTTCGCTGGGGATGGGTTGCTTGTCCAATTCATCCTGTTCGGATGGTTGCTTGGTGGCATGTTCGTCGTCCACTGCTTCGCCCTGTTCTAAGGCCGGGTCAATATGGGTGCCGTTGTTATCGAGGCGGGACTTCGGGCGGCGCTTGCGTCGCTGTTTTGGTTGTTTGTCGAGGGAGTTGTCCTTCGCCACGTCCCATTGTTCCTTGTTATCGCTTTCTTTTGGCGTATCCACCATGTATACGTCGTGAGTTGAGGTGGCTTTCCAGTGCCGAGTAGGCGCTGGTTCTTGGTCGTCTCCGGCATCGTCATCCATACCGTCGATGTCTTCGGAGCCGAAGTCTAGCATGTCGGTTAGATCGTCGACAGTGGCTACTAAGTGGGTGGTGGGTGCGCTTTGAATTTCTTTGTCGTCCGCATCCCAACTGTCCTGACCGCAGTCCGGCCAGGGCTCTCCTGATAATGAGAGATACTTTAGCGAACTCAAGATGTCGCCGAAAGGTGAGTGCTGAAAGATGTCCGCAGCGGTGAACTCCATGATCGGTGCCCAATCGGATTCGATTGGAGGGGGCGCGGGAGGTTCGGAGTCCGGCAAGGAGTCCGGCACCTCGGAGTCACGAGCTTCATGAGGGACTAGGTCAGTGTTCAGCTCCGTCGCCGTAGAGGTTGCAGCCCCCGAGGCGGTGTCTAGCCACCCGTCCTCGATCTGCGCAGCCGGCTCCAAATTGAGGATCGGAGCGGACTCGTGTGCGGCCTCCAGGGCACTGTCCGGCTGCAGAGCTAAATCATGCCCATCGTGACAGTGCGGCGCGCTCGGCTGTGGCTCGAATCCATCGAAGATCAAGTCCCCGCGGATGTCAGCCGTGAAGTTTAAACTTCCAAATCTGACCTGACGGCCAGGGGCGTAGCTTTCGATCTGCTCCAGATGGCCAAGCGAATTGGCCCGCAGTGCAAAGCCGCCGAATACGAAGATCTGTCCGGGGAGAAAAGTCTCACCCTGGACTGCGTCGTTGTTGATGATCGAAGAAGCCATCGAGCCTATCGGTGACGACACAGAGGAACTCTCAATGAAAGCACCAATGTCGGTGTCAAAACCGGCGGATCTCGGGTAGGGGGTCCCGAACTGTGCGTCTAGGCGGATGGTAATAGGAGACAAGGGACACGATGTTTTACCCAGGTTCGGGCCCTCTTGATGGAGGTAAAACCCTACGTCCTGCTTGATTGATATTGATGATGTGGGTATTACAAGAGTAGATCTACCACGAGATCAAGGAGGCTAAACCCTAGAAGCTAGCCTATGGTATGATTGTTGTTCGTCCTATGGACTAAAGCCATCCGGTTTATATAGACATCGGAGAGGGCTAGGGTTACACAGAGTCGGTTACAATGGTAGGAGATCTACATATCCGTATTGCCAAGCTTGCCTTCCACGCCAAGGAAAGTCCCATCCGGACACGGGACGAAGTCTTCAATCTTGTATCTTCATAGTCTTGGAGTCCGGCCGATGATGATAGTTCGGCTATCCGGACACCCCCTAGTCCAGGACTCCCTTACCCTCCGTGGTAGATGCCCTCTCTGGTGGAGCTCCGGAACAGGCCCCAAGATGGGATCTCGCGGATACAGAAGGTTGCGGCGGTGGAATTAGGTTTTTGGCTCCATATATGATCTGACGGGGGTACGTAGGTATATATAGGAGGAAGGAGTACGTCGGTGGAGCAACAGGGGGCCCACGAGGCAGGGGCGTGCCCAGGGGGGCGCCCTCCACCCTCGTGACCGCCTCTGGCACTTCTTGGAGTAGGGTCCAAGTCTCCTGGATCACGTTCGGTGAGGAAATCACGTTCCCGAAGGTTTTACTCCGTTTGGACTCCGTTTGATATTCTGTTTCTTCGAAATACTGAAATAGGCAAAAAACAGCAATTCTGGGCTGGGCCTCCGGTTAATAGGTTAGTCCCAATAATAATATAAAAGTGGAAATTAAAGCCCAATATAGTCCAAAACAGTAGACAAAGTAGCATGGAGTAATCAAAAATTATAGATACGTTGGAGACGTATCAAGCATCCCCAAGCTTAATTCCTGCTCGTCCTCGAGTAGGTAAATGATAAAAAAGAATTTTTGATGTGGAGTGATACTTTGGCATAATTTCAATGTAAATCTTCTTAATTGTGACATGAATATTCAGATCCGAAAGATTCAAGACAAAAGTTCATATTAACATAAAAGTAATAATACTTCAAGCATAAAAAATTAAAGCAATCATGTCTTCTCAAAATAGCATGCTTAAAGAAAGTTATCCCTACAAAATCATATAGTCTGGCTATGCTCTATCTTCAACACACAAAGTATTTTAATCATGCACAACCCCAATGACGAGCCAAGCAATTGTTTCATACTTTAGAAATCTCAAACCTTTTCAACTTTCACGCAATACATGAGCGTGAGCCATGGACATAGCACTATAGGTGGAATAGAATGGTGGTTGTGAGAAGACAAAAAAGGAGAAGATAGTCTCACATCGACTAGGCATATCAACGGGCTATGGAGATGCCCATTGATAGATATCAATGTGAGTGAGTAGGGATTGCCATGCAACGAATCACTAGAGCTATAAGTATATGAAAGCTTGACAAAAGAAACTAAGTGGGTGTGCATCCAACTTGCTCGCTCAGGAAGACCTAGGGCACTTTTGAGGAAGCCCATCATTGGAATATACAAGCCAAGTTCTATAATGAAAAATTCCCACTAGTAAATGAAAGTGACAACATATGAGACTTTCTATCATGAAGATCATGGTGCTATTTTAAAGCACAAGTGTGGAAAAAGGATACTAGCATTGTTCCTTCTCTCTTTTTCTCTCATATTTTTTTCCTTTTTTTATTTTGGTGGGCTTCTTTGGCCTCTTTTTTTTATTTGGGCTTCTTTGGCCTCTTTTATTTTTCATAAAGTCCAGAATCTCATCCCGACTTATGGGGGAATCATAGTCTCCATCATCCTTTTCTCACTGGGATAATGCTCTAATAATGATGATCATCACACTTTTATTTTTCTTACAACTCAACAATTACAACTCGATACTTAGAACAAGATATGACTCTATATTAATGCCTCCGGCGGTGTACCGGGATATGCAATGAATCAAGAGTGACATGTATGAAAATTTATGAAGATGACCTTGCCACAAATACAATGTCAACTACATGTTCATGCAAAAAGCAATATGACAAAAGTAATGTGTGTCATATGAACGAAATGGTGGAAAGTTGCATGGCAATATATCTCAGAATGGCTATGGAAATGCCATGATAGGTAGGTATGGTGGCTGTTTTGAGGAAGGTATATGATGGGTGTATGATACCGGCGAAAAGTGCGCGGTATTAGAGAGGCTAGCAATGGTGGAAGGGTGAGAGTGCGTATAATCCATGGACTCAACATTAATCAAAAGAACTCATGCACTTATTGCAAAAAATTTGGAATCATCAAAAACCAAAGCATTAAACGCATACTCCTAGGGGGATAGATTGATAGGAAAAGACCATCGCTCGTCCCCGACTGCCACTCATAAGTAAGACAATCAATAAACAAAATTGTGCTCCGACTTCATCACAGGCGGTTCACCATACATGCATGCTACGGGAATCACAAACTTCAACACAAACATTCTTTAAATTCATGATCACCCTAACTAGCATTGCTTTGATATTATCACCTCCATATCTCAAAATAGTTATCAAGCATCAAACTTATCTTAGTATTCAACTCACTCAAAATAAAGTTTCACATATCTTGAATACCAAGTATATTAACATTAAGCAAATTACCATGCTATCAATAACTCTCAAAATAATTTAAGTGAATCATGAGAGATTAATAGTTTCTTTAAAACAAATCCACTACCGTGCTCTTAAAGGATCTAAGTGAAGCACTAGAGCAAAAATTATCACGCTCAAAAGATATAAGTGAAGCACTATGAGCAAAAACTATCAAGCTCAAAAGATATAAGTGAAGTACATAGAGTATTCTAGCAAATTCCAAATCATGTATGGCTCTCTCAAAAGGTGTGTACATCAAGGATGATTGTGGCAAACTAACAAGCAAAGACACAAATAATACAAGACGCTCCAAGCAAAACACATGACATGTAGTGAATAAAAATATAGCTCCAAGTAAATTACCGATGGAAGTAGACGAAAGAGGGGATGCCTTCCAGGGCATCCCCAAGCTTTGTCTTTTTGGTGTCCTTGGATTATATTGGGGGTGCCATGGGCATCCCCAATCTTAGGCTCTTGCAACTCTTTGTTCCATAATCCATCAAAAGAATTCACCCAAAACTTGAAAACTTCACAACACAAAACTCAATAAAATCTCGTGAGCTCCGTTAGTGAAAGAAAACAAAAGACCACTTCAAGGTACTGTAATGAACTCATTCTTTATTTATATTGGTGTTAAACCTACTGTATTCCAACTTCCTTATGGTTTATAAACTAATTTATTAGCCATAGATACATTGAAATAAGCAAACAACACATAAAAAACAGAATCTGTCAAAAACAGAACAGTCTGTAGCAATCTGTAACTAACGCAAACTTATGGAACTCTAAAAATTCTACCAAAATAGGAAGTACTGTAAAATTTGTTTATTGATCATCAGCAAAAATAATCAATGCAAAAAAACGTTCCTGTGATTTATTGAATTTTTTCTCGTGAGCGCAAAGTTTCTGTTTTTCAGCAGAATCAAATCAACTATCATCATAGCTTATCCTATAGGTTCTACTTGGCACAAACACTAATTACAACATAAAACCACATCTAAACAGAAACTAGAAACAAAATTTAACACTAAACAGGAACAAAAACAAAGAACACAAAATAAAATTGGGTTGCCTCCCAACAAGCGCTATCGTTTAACGCCCCTAGCTAGGCAGAAAAGCGAAGATAGATCTAAGTTTTGCCATCTTTGGTAGGCAATCCATAAGTGGCTCTCATGATAGATTCATATGGTAGTTTTATTTTATTTATAGGGAAGTGTTCCATACCCTTTATCAAGGGAAATTGGAATCTAATATTCCCTTCCTTCATATCAATAATCGCACCAATCGTTCTAAGGAAAGGTCTACCAAGAATAATAGGACATGAATGATTGCAATCTATATCAAGAACGATAAAATCTATGGGCACATAATTCCTATTGGCAAAAATAAGAACATCATTAATTCTTCCCATAGGCTTTTTAATAGTGGAATCCGCAAGATGCAAGTTTAGAGAGCAATCTTCAAAGTCACGGAAATCTAGCAAATCACACAAAGTTTTGGGAATAGTGGAGACACTAGCACCCAAATCACACAAGGCATGAAACTCATAATCTTTAATTTTAATTTTGATAGTAGGTTCCCACTCATCATAGAGTTTTCTAGGGATAGAAACTTTCAACTCAAGTTTTTCTTCATAAGATTGCATCAAGGCATCGACAATGTGTTCGGTAAAGGCCTTATTTTGACTGTAAGCATGAGGAGAATCTAGCACGGATTGCAACAAGGAAATACAACCAATCAAAGAGCAATTTTCATAATTAAATTCCTTGAGATCCAAAATAGTGGGTTTAGCAACATCAAGATTTTTATTTCTTTCAATCCCACTTTCATCAATTTCATCGTCAAGATCTAGAAACTCAGAATTCTTAGGACGCCTTCTAGGTAAAGGAAGATCATATTCAGTTTCATAAAGATTCATATTGCAAAACAAGGATTTAATAGGGGACACATTAATAACTTTTAGATCTTCATCTTGATTTTCATAGGAATCGGAAGAACACGCTTTAATAAAGGCATCTTTGGAAGCACGCATCCTAGCGGTTCTTTCCTTGCACTCATCAATGGAAATTCTCATAGCTTTGAGAGACTCATTGATATCATGCTTAGGAGGAATAGATCTAAGCTTTAAAGAATCAATTTCAAGAGAAATTATATCAACGTTCCTAGCCAAATCATCAACGTTAAGTAATTTTTCTTCAAGCAAAGCATTAAAATTCTTTTGTGAATTCATAAACTCTTTAACACTACTCTCAAATTCAGAGGGAATCTTATTAAAATTTCCATAAGAGTTGTTGTAGGAATTTCCATAATTATTAGAAGGATTACTAGGATAAGGCCTAGGATTAAAATTCCCTCTATACGCGTTATTTCCAAAACTATTCCTTCCAACAAAATTCACATCCATAGATTCATTATTATTCTCAACCAAAGTAGATAAAGGCATGTCATTGGGATCAAGAGAAATATTTTTAGTAGCAAACATCTTCATAAGTTCATCCATCTTTTCACTCATAACATTGATTTCTTCTATAGCATGCACTTTTTTACTAGAAGTTCTTTCGGTATGCCATTGAGAATAATTAGCCATAATATTGTCAAGCAATTTTGTAGCATCTCCTAACGTAATTTCCATAAACGTGCCTCCCGCGGCCGAGTCTAAAAGATTTATAGAAGCAAAATTTAATCCGGCATAATTTTTTTGTATGATCATCCATAAATTCAAACCATGAGTAGGGCAATTGCGAAGCATCAATTTCATTCTTTCCCAAGATTGGGCAACATGGTCATGATCGAGTTGTTTAAAATTCATAATATCATTTCTAAGAGTGATGATCTTAGCGGGAATAAAATACTTAGAGATAAAAGCATCTTTGCAGTTGTTCCAAGAATCAATACTATTTTTAGGCAAGGATGAAAACAAAACTTTAGCACGATCTCTAAGTGAAAACGGAAATAACTTTAATGTGACAATATTATTATCCGTATCTTTCTTCTTTTGCATATCACACAAATAAACAACATTGTTTAGATGAGTAGCGGCATCTTCGCTAGGAAGGCCGGCGAATTGATCTTTCATAACAAGATTCAGCAAAGCGGTAATGATTTCACAAGACTCATCATTATTAAGAGGAGAAATCGGAGTACTAAGGAAATCATTATTATTGGTATTCGAGAAATCACACAATTTGGTATTATCTTGCGCCATGACAACAAGTAATCCAACACACAAGCAAAGGCAAACGAGAAAAAGGCGAAAGAGAAAGAGAGGAGGATATTGGGAAAGAGAGGGCGAATAAAATGGCAAGGGTGAATTGGGGGAGAGGAAAACGAGAGGCAAATAATGTAATGCAAGAGATAGGGATTGTGATGGGTACTTGGTATGGTTGACTTTTGCGCAAACTCCCCGACAACGACGCCAGAAATTCTTCTTGCTACCTCTTGAGCACTGCGTTGGATTTCCCCGAAGAGGAGAGGATGATGCAGTAAAGTAGCGTAAGTATTTCCCTCAGTTTTTGAGAACCAAGGTATCAATCCAGTAGGAAATCACGCATGAGTCCCTCGTACCTACACAAAACGATAGCTACTCGCAACCAACGCGATTAGGGGTTGTCAATCCCTTCACGGTTACTTACAAGGGTGAGATATGATAGAGATGATAAATAATTTTTTTGGTATTTTTGATATAGAGATGCAAAGTAAAAAGTAAAAGGCAAAGTAAAAACAAAGCAAGTAAATAAAGTAATGGAGATTGATAGGATGAGAATAGACCCGGGGGCCATAGGTTTCACTAGTGGCTTCTCTCAAGAGCATAAGTATTCTACGGTGGGTGAACAAATTACTATTGAGCAAATTACTGTTGAGCAAGTGATAGAAAAGAGAATAATTATGAGATTATCTAGGTATGATCATGTATATAGGCATCACGTCCAAGACAAGTAGATCGAAACGATTCTGCATCTACTACTATTACTCCACTCATCGACCGCTATCAACCATGCATCTAGAGTATTAAGTAAAACAGAGTAACGCCTTAAGCAAGATGACATGATGTAGACGGATAAATTCATGCAATATGATAAGAACCCCATCTTGTTATCCTCGATGGCAACAATACAATATGTGCCTTGCAACCCTTTCTGTCACTGGGTACGGACACCGCAAGATTGAACCCAAAGCTAAACACTTCTCTCATTGCAAGAACTACCAATCTAGTTTGCCAAACCAAATGGATAATTCGAAGAGACTTGCAAAGATAACTCAATCATACATAAAAGAATTCAGAGAAGAATCAAATATTGTTCATAGATAAGCTGGATCATAAACCCACAATTCATCGGTCTCAACAAATGCACCGCAAAAAGAAGATTACATCGAATAGATCTCCACAAGAGAGGGGAAGAACATTGTATTGAGATCCAAAAAGAGAGAAGAAGCCATTTAGCTAATAACTATGGACCCGAAGTTCTGAAGTAAACTACTCACACTTCATCGGAGAGGCTATGGTGTTGATGTAGAAGCCCTCCGTGGTAGATGCCCTCTCCGGCGGAGCTTCGGAATAGGCCCCAAGATGGGATCTCGCGGATACAGAAGGTTGCAGCGGTGGAATTAGGTTTTTGGCTCCGTATATGATCTGACGGGGGTACGTTGGTATATATAGGAGGAAGGAGTACGTCGGTGGAGCAACAGGGGGCCCACAAGGCAGGGGGTGCGCCCAGGGGGGGTGCCCTCCACCCTCAGGACCGCCTCTGGCACTTCTTGGAGTAGGGTCCAAATCTCCTGGATCACGTTCGATGAGGAAATCACGTTCCCGAAGGTATTATTCCGTTTGGACTCCGTTTGATTTTCCGTTTCTTCGAAATACTGAAGTAGGCAAAAAACAACAATTCTGGGCTGGGCCTCCGGTTAATAGGTTAGTCCCAATAATAATATAAAAGTGGAAAATAAAGCCTAATATAGTACAAAACAGTAGACAAAGTAGCATGGAGTAATCAAAAATTATAGATACGTTGGAGACGTATCACGTCCCTTGCTGAAAAAGATTGATGATTTAGCAGGGTTAACACATTGCCCCGACACTTGACAATACGACTCCACCAAGTTTGACACCTCAGCCACCTCCACAACATTTTCCCTTGAAGAACAACATGCTATCATCTGCAACTAATAGATGGTTTACCGGCGGTGCCGAAGGAGCCACCTGTATAGATGGTTGTAGATGCTCTTAGGGCATCTCCAACACGGATCCCAAACCATCCGCACGCGGGCCTGTATCAGTCCTTCGAGCAGTCCGGACGCACTTTTCCCCGAAAACCGGAAGCAAAGTTGGGAGGGGGTGCGGCCATCCATACAGCTACCAAGTAGTACTCTGACACCCCCGGCCCACTAAATCCCCCCTCCACAGTCCCATTTTCTTTCATTTCTCCCCTTCCCCACTACTTTGCATCCACACCATCCTCTTCTGATGTCGTCGTTGTACCTCTACGGTTGGCACACCGGCATTGCCAGACCTTCGCAAGCAGCACAGGCATGCACACTCACCTTTCACGATGGCATCGTCCACCCAGGACCCATTCGTAGTCAGGTACAATCCACCGCCCCCTATCAACGTCGTCCATGGCGGACACCACTAATGAAAATATGCCCTAGAGGCAATAATAAAGTTGTTATTATTATATTTCCTTATTCATGATAAATGTTTATTATTCATGCTAGAATTGTATTGACCGGAAACTTAAATACATGTGTGGATACATAAACAAATACCGTGTCCCTAGTGAGCCTCTACTAGACTAGCTCATTGATCAACATGTGGTTAAGGTTTCCTAACCATAGACATGGGTTGTCATTTGATAACAGGATCACATCATTAGGAGAATGATGTGATGGACAAGGCCCATCTGTTAGCTTAGCATATGATTGTTCAGTTTATTGCTACAACTTTCTTAATGTTAAATACATGTTTCTTGGACCATGAGATCATGCAACTCCCGGATACCGAAGGAATACTGTGTGTGCTATCAAACATCACAAAGTAACTAGGTGATCATAAAGGTGCTCTATAGGTATCTCCGAAGGTGTCTGTTGAGTTGGCATGAATCGAGATTGGGATTTGTCACTCCGTATGATGGAGAGGTATCTCTGGGCCCTCTCGGTGCTTGCAAGCAAAGTGACTAAGGAGTTAGTTATGAGATGATGTATTACGGAATGAGTAAAGAGACTTGCTGGTAACGATATTGAACTAGGTATGGAGATACCGACGATCGAATATAGAGCAAGTAACATACCAACAGACAAAGGGAACTAAGTATGTTGTCACAAAGGTTCGACCGATGAAGGTTTTTGTAGAATATGTAGGTACCAATATAAGCATCTAGGTCCTGCTATTGGTTATTGACCAGAGAGTCATCTCGGGCATGTCTACATCATTCTCGAACCCGTAGGGTCCGCACGCTTAACATTCATTGATGATATAGTGTTATATGAGTTATGTGAATTGGTGACCGAATGTTGTCTGGAGTTCCGGATGAGATCACAAACATGACAAGGAGCTCTGGAATGGTCCGAAGATAAAGATTGATATAAAGGACTATACTATTAGGTCACCGGAAAGGTTTCAGAATGTACCAGGTATTTATTGGATCACCGGAAGGGGTTCCGAGAGGCCCCGAGAGGTTATTGGGCCATATGGGCCAAACAAGGGGAGCCCACCAGCCCACAAAGGGCTGGCGCGCCACACCTCTGGCCTCCGGCCTTGGGGAGAAAAGGAAGGAGGAGATTCGGCCTCCCCTTGCCTTCCCTCTCCTCCCCTTTCCTTCCTCCCGAGAGCAAATAAGGAAGGGGGGCGTGGCGAGGGCAGGAGCCCAAGGGGGCTGCTGACCCTCTTGGGGGTGCCCTAGGCTTCCTCCCCTCCTCCCCCACCTACATATATGAGAGGGAGAGGGGAAACACACACCACAATCCCCAAGTCGCTTGTGGCACCTTGTCTCCCTCTAGTTCTAGTTCCTCCTCCGTCCACGTCCGTTGTGCTTGGCAAAGCCCTGCGTATAGTTTCACCACCACCGTCACCACGCCGTCATGCTTCCGGAACTTATCTACTACTTCATCTCCCTTGATGGATCGAGAAGGTGAGGATGTCATCGAGCTGAACGTGTGTTCAATGCGGAGGTGCCATACATTCAGTACTTGAGTGAAACGGGTCGTGAAGGTGTACGACTACATCAACCGTGTTGATAAACGCTTCCGCTTAACGGTCTATGAGGGTACGTAGAAACACTCTCCCCTCTCGTAGCTATGCATCTCCATGGATAGGTCTTGCGTGTGCATAGAATTGTTTTGTTTTCCATGCAACGTTACCCAACAGTGGCATCATGAGACATGTCTATGCGTAGATTATATGCACGAGTAGAACAGAAAGGAGGTGTGGGTGGTGATGTTCATATTGCTTACCACCAATTTCTTATTTTGATTCGGCGGTATTGTGAGATGAAGCGGCCCGGACCAACCTTACATGTCCACATACGTGAGACTGGTTCCACCGACTAACATGCAACTTGTTTTGCATAAGGTGGCTGGCGGGTGTCTGTTTCTCTCACTTTAGTTGAATCGAATTTGACTACGGCTGGTCCTTGAAGAAGGTTCAAATAGCAAACTTGATAATCACCGTTGTGATTTTGCATAGGTAAGAACGGTTCTTGCTAGTTGCCCGTAGCAGCCATGTAAAACTTGCAACAACAAAGTAGAAGACGTCTAACTTGTTTTTGCAGGGTATGTTGTGATGTGATATGGTCAAGACGTGATGTGATATACGTTGTTGTATGAGATGATCATGTTTTGTAATATCGACAACCGGTAGGAGCCTTAGGGTTGTTTTTTAATTATTGTATGACCCGCGTGTTGCTACTTCTTGAGCTTGCATTGGTTTTTCCTTTGAAGAGGAAAGGGTGATGCAGCAAATTAGAGATAAGTATATCCCTCAGTTTGAGAACCAAGGTATCAATCCAGTAGGAGACAACGCACAAATCACCGAATACCTGCACAAACAATCAAACAAACTTGCACCAAACACGATAAAGGAGTTGTCAATCCATTTACAGTTACTTGCAAAAGTGAGATTTGATAGAGATAGATAAATGATAAAGTAAATATTTTTGGTCTTTTTGGTTTATAGATCGGAAAGTAAAAGACTGCAAGAATAGTAGATCAGAAACTTGTATGATGGAAAATAGACCTGGGGGCCATAGGTTTCACTAGAGGCTTCTCTCAAGATAGCAAAAAATATGGTGGGTGAACAAATTACTACCGAGCAATTGATAGAAAAGCGCAAAGTTATGATGATATCTAAGGAAATGATCATGAATATAGGCATCACGTCCGTGTCAAGTAGACGAAATGATTCTGCATCTACTACTATTACTCCACACATCGACCACTATCCAGCATGCATCTAGAGTATTAAGTACATAAAGAACAGAGTAACGCATTAAGTAAGATGACATGATGTAGAGGAATTAACTCAAGCAATATGATGAAAACACCATCATTTTATCCTCGATGGCAACAATACAATAAGTGCCTTGCTGCCCCTACTGTCATTGGAAAAGGGCACCGCAAGATTGAACCCAAAGCTAAGCACTTCTCCCATTGCAAGAAAAACCAATCGAGTTGGACAAACCAAACCGATAGTTTGAAGAGAATTACACAGATATCAAATCATGCATATTACAATTCAGAGAAGATTCAAATACTATTCATAGATAAGGTGATCATAAATCCAAAATTCATCGGATCTCGGCAAGCACACCGCAAAAAATTATTACATTGAGTAGATCTCCAAGAATATCGAGGATAACATGGTATTGAGAATCTAAGAGAGAGAAGAAGCCATCTAGGTACTAGCTATGGACCCGTAGGTCTGTGGTAAACTACTCACGCTTCATCGGAAGGGCAATAGAGTTGATGTAGAAGCCCTCCGTGATCAAATCCCCCTCTGGCAGGATGCCCGAAAAGGCCCCTAGATGGGATCTCATGGGTACAGAAGGTTGCGGCGGCGGAAAGTGTTTTCGTGGATGCCCCTGTTGGTTTGGGGATATATGGGAATATATAGGCGAAATAATTAGGTCAAGAGGGTCATGGGGGGTGCACAAGGGTGGGGGGCGCGCCCTACTCCCCTGGGCGCGCCCTCCATCCTTGTGGCCGCCTCGTGGCTCCTCCGACTTCATCTCCAAGTCTCCTAGTTGTCTGCTGGTCCAAGAAAAATCATCGCGAAGGTTTCATTCCGTTTGGACTCCATTTGGTATTCCTTTTCTGTGAAACTCAAAAACAAGTAAAAAACAGGAACTTGCACTGGGCTCTAGGTTAATAGGTTAGTCCCAAAAATAATATAAAATAGCAGATTAATGCATATAAAACATCCAAAATAGATAATATAATAGCATGGAACAATCAAAAATTATAGATACATTGGAAACGTATCAAGCATCCCCAAGCTTAATTCCTGCTCGTCCTCGAGTAGGTAAATGATAAAAACAGAATTTTTGATGTGGAATGCTACCTAACATATTTATCTATGTAATTTTCTTTATTGTGGCATGAATATTCAAATCCATAAGATTCAAAACAAAAGTTTAATATTGACATAAAAACAGTAATACTTCAAGCATACTAACAAGGCAATTATGTCTTCTCAAAATAACATGGCCAAAGAAAGCTTATCCCTACAAAATCATATAGCCTAGCTATGATCTATATTCATCACACAAAATATTTGAATCATGCACAACCCCGATGACAAGCCAAGCAATTGTTTCATACTTTTGATGTTCTCAAACATTTTCAACTTTCACGCAATACATGAGCGTGAGCCATGGACATAGCACTATAGGTGGAATAGAATATGGTGGTTGTGGAGAAGACAAAAAGAGGGAGATAGTCTCACATCAACTAGGTGTATCAATGGGCTAGGGAGATGCCCATCAATAGATATCAATGTGAGTGATTAGGGATTGCCATGCAACGGATGCACTAGAGCTATAAGTTTATGAAAGCTCAAAAGAAAACTAAGTGGGTGTGCACCCAACTCACTTGCTCACGACGACCTGGGGCAATTTGAGGAAGCCCATCATTGGAATATACAAGCCAAGTTCTATAATGTAAAAAATTCCCACTAGCATATGAAAGTGATATCATAGGAGACTCTCTATCATGAAGATCATGGTGCTACTCTGAAGCACAAGTGTGGAGAAAGGATAATTACATTGCCCCTTCTCTCTTTTTCTCTCATTTTTTTATTTCGGCCTTTCTCATTTTTGGCCTATTTTTTTTCATCTGGAGTCTCATCCCGACTTGTGGGGAAATCATAGTATCCATCATCCTTTCCTCACTGGGACAATGCTCTAATAATGAAGATCATCACACTTTTATTTACTTATAACTCAAGAATTACAACTCGATACTTAGAACTAAATATGACTCTATATGAATGCCTCCGATGGTGTACCGGGATGTGCAATGAATCAAGAGTGACATGTATGAAAGAATTATGAAAGGTGGCTTTGCCACAAATACGATGTCAACTACATGATCATGCAAAGCAATATGACAATGATGAAGCGTGTCATAATAAACGGAACGGTGGAAATTTGCATGGAAATATATCTCGGAATGGCTATGGAAATGCCATAGTAGGTAGGTATGGTGGCTGCTTTGGGGAAGGTATATGGTGGGTGTATGGTACCGGCGAAAGTTGTGCGGTACTAGAGAGGCTAGCAATGGTGGAAGGGTGAGAGTGCGTATAATCCATGGACTCAAGATTAGTCATAAAGAACTCACATATTTATTGCAAAAATCTATTATTATCGAAATGAAGTACTACGCGGCTCCTAGAGGGATAGATTGGTAGGAAAAGACCATCGCTCATCCGCGACCACCACTCAGAAGGAAGACAATCAAAAAATAAGTCATGCTCCGACTTCATCACATAACGATTCACCATACGTGCATGCTACGGGAATCACAAACTTTAACACAAGTATTTCTCAAATTCACAATTACTCACTAGCATGTCTCTAATATCACCATTTTCATATCTCAAAACAATTATAAAGGACCAAACTTCTCATAGTATTCAATGCACTTTATATGAAAGTCTTTATTATATCCCTCTTGGATGCCCATCATATTAGGACTAAATTTATAACCAAGCAAATTACCATGCTGTTTAGAGACTCTCAAAATAATATAAGTGAAGCATGAGAGTTCATCAATTTCTATAAAATAAAACCACCGCCGTGCTCTAGAAAGATATAAGTGAAGCACTAGAGCAAAATTGCCTAGCTCAAAAGATATAAGTGAAGCACATAGAGTATTCTAATAAATCATGATTCATGTGTGTACCTCTCAAAAGGTGTGTACAACAAGGATGATTGTGGCAAACTAAAAAGCAAAGACTCAAATCATACAAGACGCTCCAAGCAAAACACATATCATGTGGTAAATAAAAATATAGCCTCAAGTAAAGTTACCGATAGACGAAGACGAAAGAGGCGATGCCTTCCGGGGCATCCCCAAGCTTATGCTCTTGCCACTCCTTATTCCAGAGTCCATAAAATCCTTACCCAAAACTTGAAAGCTTCACAACACAAAATTCAACAGAAAAATCTCATAAGCTTCGTTAGTATAAGAAAATAAATCACCACTTGATGGTACTATTGTGAACTCATTCTTTATTTATATTGGTGTAATATCTACTGTATTCCAACTTTTTCATGGTTCATACCCCCCGATACTACCCATAGATTCATCAAAATAAGTAAACAACACAAAGAAAACAGAATATGTCAAAAACAGAACAGTCTGTAGCAATCTGTAACTCTCGAATACTTCAGTAACTCCATAAATTCTGATAAATTAGGACAACCTGGGAAATTTGTGTACCAATCTAGAGCAAAAAGAATTAGATCAAAATCATGCTTCTGTGAATTATGAAAATTTATTTTCTTGGGCACAAAAGTTTCTGTTTCTCAGCAAGATTAAAACAACTATCACCGTAAGCTATCCCAAAGGTCTTACTTGGCATAAACACTAATTAAAACACAAAACCACATCTAACCAGAGGATAGATGAATTATTTATTGCAAAACAGGAACAAAAAGCAAGAACAAAAATAAAATTGGGTTGCCTCCCAACAAGCGCTATTGTTTAACGCCCTTAGCTAGGCATAGAGATTTCAATGATGCTCACATGAAAGACAAGAATTGAAGCGCAAAGAGAGCATCACAAAACACGTGACAAACACATCTAAGTCTAACATACTTCCTATGCATACGCATTTTATCGGCAAACAAATTATAAAGGCAAGAAAAAACTAGCATATGCAAGGAAGAAAAAGGAAACGATAGCAATCTCAACATTAAGAGAGGTAATTTAGTAACATGAAAATTTCTACAACCATATTTTCCTCCCTCATAATAATTACATTTAGGATCATAAGCAAATTAAACAATATAGCTATCACATAAAATATTCTCAACACGATCAACATGCATGAGAAGTTGACACTCTTCCAAAATAGTGGGATTAACATTAACTAGAGTCATGACCTCTCCAAACCCACTTTTATTAAAAAATTCATAAGATTGAACATTCTCCAAATATGTGGGATCTAAAGTTAACACTCTTCCAGACCCACTTTCAATATTATTGCAAACACTATTATCAATCTCATATTCATCATGGGGCTTAAATAAATTCTCAAGATAATAAGAAGAATCACCCCAATCATGATCATTGCAACAAATAGTGGACATAGCAAAACTAGCGTCCCAAACTTAGGGTTTTGCATATCATTAACACAATTGTCATCAATGGAATTTATAATAACAACATTGCAATCATGCTTTTCATTCAAGGCACTATCGTGAATCACTTTATAATTTTCTTCTTTCAGCACTTCATCACAATTTTCAGATTCACGAATTTCAAGCAAAACCTCATAAAGATAATCTAGTGCACTCAACTCACTAGTAATTGGTTCATCATAATTGGATCCTTTAAAAAGATTAGCAAGTGGATGGGGATCCATAAAATTTTAGCAAGTGAAGATGCAAGCAAAAAGAAGGCACATGGTAACACAAGCAAACAAAAGATTGAATGGAAGAAGGGCGAATAAAAAGGCAAATCTTTTTGAAAATCGTTTTAGAAGTGGGGGAGAGGAAAATGAGAGGCAAATGGAAAATAATGCAATGTAAGAGATGGGAGTTTATGATGGGTACTTTGTATGTCTTGACTTGGCGTAGATCTCCCCGGCAACGGCGCCGGAAATTCTTCCTGCTACTTCTTGAGCTTGCGGTGGTTTTTCCCTTGAAGAGGAAAGGGTGATGCAGCAAAGTAGAGATAAGTATTTCCCTTAGTTTGAGAGCCAAGGTATCAATCCAGTAGGAGACAACGCACAAATCACCGGATACCTGCACAAACAATCAAAGAAACTTGCACCCAACGCGATAAAGGGGTTGTCAATCCCTTCACGGTTACTTACAAAAGTGAGATCTGATAGAGATAGATAAATGATAAAGTAAATATTTTGGGTATTTTTGGTTTATAAATCAGGAACTAAAAGATTGCAAGAATATTAGATCGGAAACTAATATTGTAGATCGGAAACTTGTATGATGGGAAATAGACCCGGGGGCCATAGATTTCACTAGAGGCTTCTCTCAAGATAGCAAATAGTACGGTGGGTGAACAAATTACTACCGAGCAATTGATAGAAAAGCGCATAGTTATGACGATATCTAAGGAAACGATCATGAATATAGGCATCATGTCCATGTCAAGTAGACCGAAACGATTCTGCATGTAGTACTATTACTCCACACATCGACCGCTATCCTGCATGCATCTAGAGTATTAAGTTCATAAAGAACGGAGTAGCACAAAGTAAGATGACATGATGTAGAGGAATTAACTCAAGCAATAATATGATGAAAACCCCATCTTTTTATCCTCGATGGCAACAATACAATGCGTGCCTTGCTGCCCCTACTGTCACTGGGAAAGACACCACAAGATTGAACCGAAAGCTAAGCACTTCCCCCACTGCAAGAAAAACCAATCTAGTTGGCCAAACCAAACCGATAGTTCGAAGAGAATTACAAAGATATCAAATCATGCATATAAGAATTCAGAGAAGATTCAAATAATATTCATACATAAGATGATCATAAATCCACAATTCATCGGATCTCGGCAAACACACCGCAAAAAAGTATTACATCAAATATATCTCCAAGAACATTGAGGAGAACATGGTATCGAGAATTAAAGAGAGAGAATAATCCATCTAGCTAGTAGCTATGGACCCATAGGTTTGTGGTAAACTACTCACACTTCATTGGAAGGGCAATAGAGTTGACGAGAATCCCTCCGTGATCGAATCCCCCTCCGGCAGGACGCCGGAAAAGGCCCCTGAATTGGATCTCACGGTTACAGAAGGTTGCGGCGGTGGAAAAGTGTTTTTGTGGATGCCCCTGTTGGTTTGGGGATATATGGGAATATATAGGCAAAAGGATTAGGTCAAGAGGGTCATGGGGGCCCCACAAGGGTGGGGGCGCGCCCTACTCCCCTGGGCGTGCCCTCCGTCCTTGTGGCCGCCTCGTGGCTCCTCCGACTTCATCTCCAAGTATCTTGGTGGTCTTTTGGTCCATGAAAAATCATTGTGAAGGTTTCATTCCATTTGGACTCGTTTGGTATTCCTTTTCCGCGAAACTCAAAACAAGGAAAAAACAGGAACTGGCACTAGGCTCTAGGTTAATAGGTTAGTCCCAAAAATAATATAAAATAGCATATTAATGCATATAAAACATCCAAAACAGATAATATAATAGCATGGAACAATCAATCATTAAGCGCCATGTAATTGCTTTAGTTTATCGCTATGCGTTAGAAATAGTTGTAGAAGCAATATTTAGCGAGACAACCCCGACACAATGATGGATATTAAGGTGTCGCGTCGATGACTACGGAGATCATGATGTTGCTTTGGAGATAGAGATCAAAAGCACAAGATGATGATGGCCATATCATGTCACATATTTTTGATTACATGTGATGTTTATCCTTTATGCATCTTATTTTTCTTAGAATGACAGTAGCATTATAAGATGATCCCTTCACTTAATTTCAAGATAAAAGTGTTCTCCTTGAGTATGCACCATTGCTAAAGTTCTTCATTTTGAAGCACCTTTGTGATGATCGGGTGTGATAGACTCTACGTGCACATACAACGGGTGTAAGCCAGTTTTGCACATGCAGAATACTTGGGTTAAACTTGACGAACCTAGCATGTACCGACATGATCTCGGAACACTAGAGACCGAAAGGTCGAACATGAGTCATATAGTAGATATGATCAACATAGAGATGTTCACCATTGAATACTACCCCATCTCAAATGATGATCGAACTTGGGTTAGTTGATTTGGATCATGTATCACTTAGACAATTTAAGGGATATTGATTTAACTAGGAGTTCATTAGTAATTTGATTATTTGAACTAAAATTTATCATGAACTTATTCTTAATAGTTTTCCATATCTATGATGTAGATTAATGGCCCGTGCTACCGTTCCCTTGAATTTAAATGCATTCCTAGAGAAAGGTAAGTTGAAACATGATGGTAGCAACTACACAGACTGGGTCTGTAACTTGAGGATTATCCTCATTGATACATACAAGAATTATGTCCTTGATGCACCACTAGGTGACAGTCCTACCGCAAGAGCTAATGTAGACATTATGAATGTCTGGCAAGCTTGATCTGATGACTACTCAATAGTTCGGTGTGCCATGCTTTACGACTTGGAACTAGGAGTTCAAAAGGAATTTGAACGCCATAGAGCGTATGAGATGTTCCAATAGCTGAAATTGATATTTCAAGCAAATGCCTGGGTTGAGAGATATGAAGTCTTCAACAAGTTATTTAGATGTAAGATGGAGGAGAATAGTTCTGTTAGTGAACACATACTCAGAATGTCTGGGTACCACAACCACTTGACTCAGTTGGGAATTGATCTTCCAGCTGAGACTCTTATTGACATAGTTCTTCAGCCACTTCCACCAAGCTATATAGGCTTTGTGATGAACTATAATATGTAAGGGATGGAGAAAACAATTTTCAAGCTCTTCACAATGCTTAAGGCCGCAGAGCTGGAAATCAAGGAGCATCAAATGTTGATCGTTAACAAGACCACCAATTTCAAGAAAAAGGGCAAAGGAAAGAAAGGGAACTTCAAGAAGAACGACAAGCAAGCTGCCGCTCCCGTGAAGAAACCCAAAGATGGACCTAAGCCTGAAACTGAGTGCTTCTACTGCAAAGGAAATGGTCACTTAAGCGGGACTGCCCCAAGTATTTGGTGGATAAGAAGGATGGCAAAGTGAACAAAGTTATATTTGATATACACGTTATTGATGTGTTCCTTACTAATGCTCGTAGTAGCGCCTGGGTATTTGATACTGGTTCGGTTGTTCATATTTGTAACTCGAAATAGGAGCTGCAGAATAAACGAAGATTGACTAAGGACGAGGTGATGATGCACATCGGAAATGGTTCCAAGGTTGATGTGATTGTCGTTGGCATGCTACCTCTACATCTACCTTCGGGATTAGTTTAGACCTCAATAATTGTTATTTGGTGCCATCGTTGAGCATGAACATTATGTCTAGCCCTTGTTTATTGCAAGATGGTTATTCATTTAAGTCAGAGAATAATGGTTGTTCTATTTATATGAGTAATATCTTTTATGGTCATGCACCTTTAAAGAATGATCTATTCTTGTTGAATCTCGATCGTAGTGATACACATATTCATAATATTGATGCCAAAAGATGGAAAGTTGATAATGATAGTGCAACATACTCATGGCACTGCCGTTTAGGTCATATTGTTGTAAAGAGCATGAAGAAACTCCATGCGGATGAACTTTTGGAATCACTTGATTATGCGTCATTTGATACTTGCAAACAATGCCTTATGGGCAAGGTGACTAAAACTCCGTTATCCGGAAGAATGGAGCAAGCTAATGACTTATTGGAAATAATACATACTCATGTATGCGGTCCGATGAGTGTTGAGGCATGCGGTGGGTATAGTTATTTTCTAACCTTCACAGATGATTTAAGTAGGTATGGGTATATCTACTTAATGAAACACAAGTCTGTAACATTTGAAAAGTTCAAAGAATTTCAGAGTGAAGTGGAGAATCATCGTAACAAGAAAATAAAGTTTCTATGATCTGATCACGGAGGCGAATATTTGAGTTACGAGTTTGGCCTTCATTTAAGACAATGTGGAATTGTTTCACAACTCATGCCACCTGGAACACCATAGCGTAATGGTGTCTGAACGTCATAATCGTACTCTATTAGATATGGTGTGTTCTATGATGTCTCTTACCAATTTTCCTTTATCATTTTGGAGTTATGCATTAGAGACAGACACATTCACGTTAAATAGGGCACCATCCAAATCTGTTGAGACGACACCGTATGAACTATGGTTTGGCGAGAGAACTAGGCTGCCATTTCTTTAATTTTGGGGACGCGATGCTTATGTCAAACAACTTCAGCCTGATAAGCTCGGACCCAAATCAGAGAAGTGTGTCTTCATAGGATACCCTAAAGAGACCATTGGGTATACCTTCTACCACGGATCCGAAGGCAAGATCTTTGTTGCCAAGAATGAGTCCTTTCTAAAGAAGGAGTTTCACTCAAAAGAAGTGAGTGGGAGGAAAGTAGAACTTGATGAGGTAATTACACCTTCTCTCGAATTGGGAAGTACACACCAGGGAAAACCATTTATGTGATGCATACACCGACTAGAGAGTAAGGATGGCAATGGGTCGGGTTTGGATCGGGTTGAACAAAATCAAATCCATATCCATATCCATGAAGATAGTCTTTGCCGCCCATGAAAAAATCGATGGGTGAAAAATTGTGTCCATGTCCAAACCCGATGGATACCCATACCCACTAGATATCCATTGGGTCCTCTCAAGACATGTAAATAAGGCATAACACAATATTAACATAAGCTCTTCCATTATTGACCTTGTGGCAGGCTAAGGCTTCACTTATTGTAATACATCAACTTCTGGTAAATCAATGTCCACTAATAACCTAATATCATTCAGTATTTTTTTCTAAAAGATGAGAATGACGAGTCATTTAACGAGGAGATAAAAATAAGGGAAGGGGCGCTGGAGTATGTTAGTGGGGATTGAATGTCAACTAATAAAAGTTAAGGTGGGGATTGTGCAATTTCTTTTACATGTTTTACGTAAGGAAGTGTAAAATTGCAGTGGGACATGTGACTGTGCGTAGGGATAGCAGATTTTTGCCCATTAATGCATACTATCGGGTCGGGTTTGGATATACCCATGGGTACAAGATTTTACCATGACCTACCCATGAGCAATCGGGTCGGGTTTGGGCGTCGCCCATGGGCACAAAAGCATATCCAAACCCTATCCATTCGGGTCGGATATTTATGGGTATCCATGTCCATGAGAAAAATTGCCATCCTTACTAGAGAGGAAGCTAATGACGATGATCATGAAACTTCAGATCAAGTTACTATTGAACTTCGTAGGTCGACCAGAACATGTACCACACCAGAGTGGTACGGTAATCCTATCCTGGAAGTCACGTTATTAGACCACGGTGAACCTACGAACTATGAAGAAGCTATGATGAGCCCAGATTCCGACAAATGGCTTGAGGCCATGAAATCTGAGATAGGATCCATGTATGAGAACAAAGTGTGGACTTTGGTGGATTTGCCCGATGATCGGCAAGCCATTGAGAATAAGTGGATCTTCAAGAAGAAGACGAATGTTGATGGTAATATCACTGTCTACAAAGCTCGACTTGTCGCAAAAGGTTTTCGACAAGTTCAAGGGGTTGACTACGATGAGACTTTCTCACCCGTAGCGATGCTTAAGTCTGTTCGAATCATGTTAGCAATTGCCGCATTTTATGATTATGAAATTTGGCAAATGGACATCAAAACTGCATTCCTTAATGGATTTCTTAAATAAGAGTTGTATATGATGCAACCAGAAGGATTTTTTGATCCTAAGGGTGCTAACAAAGTGTGCAAGATCCAGTGATCCATCTATGGAATGGTGCAAGCATCTCGGAGTTGGAATATACGCTTTGATGAGGTGGTCAAAGCATATGGTTTTATACAGACTTACGGTGAAGCCTGTATTTACAAGAAAGTGAGTGGGAGCTCTGTAGCATTTCAGATATTATATGTGGATGACATATTGTAGATTGGAAATGATATAGAATTTCTGGATAGCGTAAAAGGATACTTGAATAAGATTTTTTCAATGAAAGACCTCGGTGAAGCTGCTTATATATTGGGAATCAAGATATATAGGGATAGATTGAGATGCTTAATAGGACTTTCACAAAGCACATACCTTGACAAAGTTTTGAAGAAGTTCAAAATGGAGGTAAGGTGTAAAATTGAGGCAGACTCAATGTCCGACTACGACAGAAGATAGAGAGAAAATGAAAGTAATTCCCTATGCCTCAGCCATAGGTTCTATTATGTATACCATGCTGTGTACCAGACCTGATGTGTGCCTTGCCATAGGTTTGGTAGGGATGTACCAAAGTAATCCAGGAGTGGGTCACTGGACAGCGATCAAGAATATCCAGAAGTACCTGAAAAGGACCAAGGATATGTTTCTCGTTTATGGAGGTGACGAAGAGCTCGTCGTAAAGGGTTACATCAATGCTTGGTTCGACACAGATCCGGATGACTCTAAGTCACAAACGGGATACATATTTATATTGAATGATGGAGTTGTCAGTTGGTGCAGTTCTAAGAAGAGCGTCGTGGCAGGATCTACATGTGAAGCGGAGTACATAGCTGCTTCAGAAGCAGTGCATGAAGGAGTCTGGATGAAGGAGTTCATATCTGATCTGGGTGTAATACCCAGTGCATCGGGTCCAATGACAATCTTTTGTGAAAACACTGGAGAAATTGCCATAGCAAAGGAGCCCAGGTTTCACAAGAGAACCAAACACATCAAGCGGCGTTTCAACTCCATTCGTGAATATGTCAAGGATGGAGACATAGAACTTTGCAAAATACATACGAATCTGAATGTGGCAGACCCGTTGACTAAACGTCTTCCATGGACAAAACATGATCATCACCAATACTACATGGGTGTTAGATTCATTACTATGTAATCTAAATTATTGACTTTAGTGCAAGTGGGAGACTGGTGGAAATATGCCCTACACGTAATAATAAAGTTGTTGTTATTATATTTCCTTATTCATGATAAATGTTTATTATTCATCCTAGAATTGTATTGACCCGAAACTTAAATACATGTGTGAATACATAAACAAATACAGTGTCCCTAGTGAGCCTCTACTAGACTAGCTCGTTGATCAACAAATGGTTAAGGTTTCATAACCATAGACATGACTTGTCATTTGATAACGGGATCACATCATTAGGAAAATGATGCGATGGACAAGACCCATACGTTAGCTTAACATATGATTGTTCAGTTTATTGCTATTGCTTTCTTAATGTCAAATACATGTTTATTCGACCATGAGATCACGCAACTCCCGGATACTAGAGGAATACCTTGTGTGCTATCAAACATCACAACATAACTGGGTGATCATAAAGATGCTCTACAGGTATCTCCGAAGGTTTGTGTTGAGTTGGCATGAATCGAGATTGGGATTTGTCACTTCGTATGACAGAGAGTATCTCTGGGCCCTCTCGGTAATACAACTTGCAAGCAAAGAGACTAAGGAGTTAGTTAGGAGATGATGTATTACGAAACGAGTAAAGAGACTTGCCTGTAACGAGATTAAACTAGGTATGGAGATACCGACGATTGAATCTCGGACAAGTAACATACCAAGAGACAAAGTGAACTACGTATGTTTTCATAAAGGTTCGACTGATGAAGATCTTCATAGAATATGTAGGGACCAATATGGGCATCCGGGTCCTGCTATTGGTTATTGACCGAACAGTCATCCCAGTCATGTCTACATCATTCTCGAACCCATAGGGTCCGCATGCTTAACGTTCTTTGATGATATAGTGTTATATGAGTTATGTGACTTGGTGACCGAATGTTGTTCACAGTCCTGGATGAGATCACGGAAATGACGAGGAGCTCTGGAATGGTTTGGAGGTAAAAGTTGATATATAGGACGGTACTATTTGGTCATCGGAAAGGTTTCGGAATGTACCGGGTATTTATCGGATCATCGGAAGGGGTTCCGGGAGGCCCCGGGAGGTTATTGGGCCATATGGGCCAAACAAGGGGAGCACACTAGCACACAAGGGGCTGGCACACCCCACCTTTGGCCACCGGCCTTGGGGATAAAAGGAAGGAGGGGAGTCAGCCTCCCCTTGCCTTCCCTCTCCTCCCCTTTCCTCCCCCTCGAGAGCAAATAAGGAGGGGGGGGGGGCAGGGCAGGAGCCCAAGGGGGCTGCCGACCCTCTTGGGGGCGCCATAGGCTGCCTCCCCTCCTCCCCCACCTATATATATATGAGAGGAGGGAGAGGGGCAACACTACACACCATGACCCCCAAGCCGTGTGCGGTGTCCCTTCTCTTTCTAGTTCTACTTCCTCCTCCGTCCACGTTCGTTGTGCTTGGCGAAGCCCTGCAGATAGTGATACGTCCATTTTGTATCATGTTTTACTACTGTTATTTATGATGTTTTTATGCATAATAATGCTTTTTGGAGCAATTCTAATGCCTTTTCTCTCATAGTATGCAAGGTTCACACAAAGAGGGAGAATACCGACAGTTGAAATTCTGGACCTGAAAAAGCTACGTCAGGATACCTATTCTGCACAACTCCAAATGAGCTGAAACTTCACGAGGAATTTTGTTGGAATAAATAAGAATTATTGGAGCAAATAAGTACCAGAGAGGGCCCACTAGGTGGGCACAACCCACGCGCCCTGGTGGGTTGTGCCCTCCTCGGCCCACCTCTGGTGCCCATCTTCTGGTATATAAGTCATTTTGACCTAGAAAAAAATTAGGAGAGGACTTTCGGGACAAAGCGCCACTGTCTTGAGGCGGAACTTGGGCAGGAGCACTTTTGCCCTGCGGTGGAGCGATTCCGCCAGGGGAACTTCCCTCCCGGAGTGGGAAATCATCGTCATCATCATCACCAACAACTCCCCCATCTTGGGGATGGCAATCTCCATCAACATCTTCAACAACACCATCTCCTCTCAAACCCTAATTCATCTCTTGTGTTCAATCTTTGTACCGGAACTGTAGATTTGTACTTGTGGGTGACTAATAGTGTTGATTACATATTTTAGTTGATTACTATATGGTTTATTCAGTCGAAGATTATATGTTCAGATACATTATGCAATTTAATACCCCTCTGATCTTGAGCATGATTATCGTTTCTGAGTAGTTACTTTTGTTCTTGAGGTCACGGGAGAAATCTTGTTGCAAGTAATCATGTGAACTTGATATGTGTTCGATATTTTGATGGTATGTATGTTGTGATTCCCTTAGTGGTGTCATGTGAACGTCGACTACATGACACTTCAGCATACTTGGTCCTAAGGGAATGCATTGTGGAGTAGTTATTAGATGATGGGTTGCGAGAGTGACAGAAGCTTAAACCCTAGTTTATGTGCTATTCCGTAAGGGACTGATTTGGATCCAAAAGTTTAATGCTATGGTTAGATTTATTCTTAATACTTTTCTTGTAGTTGCGGATGCTTGCGAGGGGATTAATCATAAGTAGGAGGTATGTTCAAGTAAGAACAACACCTAAGCACCGGTCCACCCACATATCAAATTATCAAAGTAGCGAACACAAATCGAACCAACATGATGAAAGTGACTAGGTGAAATTCCCATGTACCCTCAAGAACGCTTTGCTTATCATAAGAGACCGTTTTGGCCTGTCCTTTGCCTCAAAAGGATTGGTCTACCTTGCTGCACTTTTGCTACCATTACTGTTACTTGCTTGTTACAAATTATCTTGCTATCAAACTACTCGTTACTTATAATTTCAGTGCTTGCAGACATTACCTTGCTGAAAACCGCTTGTTATTTCCTTCTGCTCCTTGTTGGATTCGACACTCTTACTTATTGAAAGGACTATAATTGATCCCCTATACTTGTGGGTCATCAGATAGTATCACCACCACCAAAACCCCGTCGTCGTGCTGTTGGAACTCACATACTACTTTGTCTCTCTTGCTGGATCAAGAAGGCGACGATGTCATCGAGTTGAACGTGTGCTAAACGCGGAGGTGTCGTACGTTCAGTACTTGATCAGGACGGATTGTGAAGGTGTACGACTACATCAACCACGTTGATAAATGCTTCCGCTTAATAGTCTACGAGGGTACGTAGACGCACTCTCCCCTCTCGTAGCTATGCATCTCCATGGATAGATCTTTCGTGTGCATAGAATTTTTTGTTTTCCATGCAACGTTACCCAACAACCATGCCCAGTAGGTGTTCGGTCAAATGCCATTTAGCTAGTTTCCGAATGCCACGTCATATATTTAGAGTACGAAGGGTGGCGGGGTACTTGACCATGGAGAGATGAGTTGTTATGCAGTGCATGGTTGGCCGTATCCGCGGATTTCATAGGCAGGAGCAAGTGGAGCCTTCTGGCAATGCGTGCATGATTCGTTTCACGTGTGAAACCATATTGCGCACTAGGACATGCACATCATCCAACAACACAATGTGAGGTCGTTATCGTATCGATGATAAGCCATCTAGACCTTCGTCGCCAAATTTTGTGACGCGGTTGGTCGGCTGGAGTTAAGGTGGCCATTGCGCACAACAGAGGAGGATATCGTAAATTTTGCTTCTTGCTCAACTTGCTGATCGAACCGTTCACTCAATGTTGCTCTACACATTATGAGGCCTGCAAGCGCTGTTGTGGTGTAGCACATGATAAAGGGACGACCATTTACGCGCACACACACTGTTGAATGAAACTGAAGGGGCGGTATGTGTGAGACGACATGATCCGTTCACGAAAAAGTTGTTGAACATCCAGTTGTACTAGTCTTTTTTGTGTGCTATGAATGATTTTTGCTATTTTTATCCGAACTTTGATGAAATCCGCCGTGTTTATATGAATTTTGTCCCGTAAGTTGAACACTATTTGAAATGTAAGCGGACATTTGTAGCTAGCATTGGATGGTCGGCTCCCGCATTCGTGTCCACGGACGGATGCCGGAGCAAATTTGTCGGTCAGCGCTCAAGATGCCATTATACTTTTTTAGCGTAAGATGCCCTTATACTTCTCGTTCACATATGGAAAGTGGACCTTGAGAGGGTTTCGAACATTTTGGGCCTGTTCACCCCCACCTCCACCCATTTTTCTTTAAAAAAGGCAGCCCGGTGTATGTAGCTTCTGCTTGCGCAGGGTCCGGTGAAGGATCCGACCACTTTGGGTCTTTAGAGCATCTACAACCGGACTTTGCAAATCCGGCCCCGCAAACGCACGGGACAGTGACCGGTCACGCCTCAAATTAGCAACTCTGCATCCAAATTTCTCATATTCTGACCCCTAGATCCATACAAAGCATGCAAAAAAATCCTACGTATTATATACTACATGCTACCCTAGCTAATCTTCTTCATCGGAGATGTCCATGACGATGGTGCCGGGCGCCGACTGGAAGGGCGGGTAGGAGGGCTCAGACTCATCCTCCTCCTACTCGACCTCATCCATATAGGCGAGCATCTCCGCCTCCTCTATGGCCTGTTGCGCCTCCATCTCCTATCGGCGACGACGTCTGGCCTCGGCAGCCGACTCCGAGTGGAGGGAATCAAGGATGGGCTGCTTCTCCTCCTATAGATCCGCGTCGCCAACTTCCCCCTCATCTTCCTCTGGCTCTTCCTCCTCCTCCTCTTACTCCAACTCCTCCGGATCCACTGCATCTGGAGGTAGCCCCGCAGCGATCTGGGCTTCGCGCCTTGCCCTGATCTGCTCAAGGAGCTCGACCCGACGCTCCAGTGTTAAAAATGGCTCGATCCTCACCCAGCGGCGTGGGGCATGGCTACTAGGCTGACGAGGGGAGTGAAAAGTGTCAGCAACGACACACAGGTAGAGGAAAATGTGGATGGAAGGGTTTCGGTGCCGCCGGTCGACTTAAATATCCAGGCTAGGCACTATGTGTCCTGCCGGAGCGGCGCCACGCCGCGACACCAGTCTGACGGAGAAGACGAGCTTCACACTGCCAGTTTTCTGTGTGTTTTCGCTGGGACCCCGTCGCCAGTCCGACGTGGCAGACGTGCATGGGCATGCCCGGGCGCCCCTATATTCGTCCCATATTTGGACTGGATATGAGGGTGCCGGTCAGCCGGATGTTTGAGGCCCATTTGATGGGCCTTCCGTGTCGAAAAATCGCGATGGCCGGGCTGTCCGGGCTAATGAGGCGGATTTTTTTGAGGGATTAATTTCTTTGAGCGATGCTTATCTTGTGCTAACTCACATGTGCACATACACGTCATGATGGATGATGTGTACATTTACCATACACACAATTTCTTTGGTTTGTGTCTCTTTTGTGTAGGTACCCATAAATACGTGTCAACCTCGCAATCCCATGAGTTGACAAAACGAGCTCTAGAGAGCAATGATGACTTGGCGCAATGACTTCGCACATTTCTTCTACATGTCCCTCACATGGTTATGGCTTATTGTCCATTAAGTATCATTTGCCCATATTGCCATGTTCACTTTGCATGATATGCTCATTACTATGCCTTTGCCATGCATTTGTGACCCATGCTTTGCTTTACACATGATGATTGATTCTCATACTTTTATGTGTATTTGCAAGCTTGGTGGAGATATTGCTTGTTGTTGCCATGTTCCATTTGTGACCCACCCCTATGATGATACTGTGATCTTGCTTTCTGTCCGTGCTTGTGATATGTCATGTGCATTGTCTATGCCAATTATTTGCTCACATGACATGATTGCCATGATTTACTTGTAACAGCCTGGATTTTGGCCCTTTTCTTTTTCCTTTGTTTTATTTGGTTTTTGCTCTGTTTTTCTTTTTGGAGTGGTTCTGTGGCCTTGCCACCTGGGAAATCCTCCTCAATTCCTCCTCCCAAGTGGCTCATCATTCTCAAAACCTTGCCAAAGATCATGTCACTTCACTCCTTGACCAAACCCTAAAATATTTTTCTAGGGAAAATTCCTTTTTCATTAAAGGAATAACCCTATATGCCCTAGGTTGTGAAGAAACCTATATTTCTGCCCATCCAAAAATCCCCAATTAATTCTCATAATTCCTTTGGGTCATATATAGCTCAAATATGCCCAAACATTGCCTTGGCCAGTTGAAAAATAATTCCCAATATTCCTTTTTCTATTCTGCCCTGAATGGCACTTTGTGAAGGAAGTGTCATTTATATTTCTCCTACTGGCTTCCAACATTTTTGGGAATGTTTATATGTCCAAATAATTGCCCCATGCACAAGTTCAAATTTATTTGCCTAGCCAATCTTCCTCAGTGAATTTTCAAAGTTTCTGTCAAACAAAAGGATTTGTGAAGGAAGTACTAGCTAGGAGTATCCAAATGAGTTGAACTTTTGCACACTCCTTACTGTGCTCATTTTAACCCCCTCCAGCCATTTTCTGACCCATCCAATCATCTATGTGAGCACAGGAGCAAATCTTTGATTTTGGCAATATTTTCAGGTTGTGAAGCAAGTATATTTTATATTGCTTGACAAATGCTGATAAATTACCAGATCATTCTTATACCCATAAAACATCTCTCCACCCAATTTGGCATCATTTCATTGAGCCATTTGACCACCAAAATTATTCCAAGTTTCTGGACAGAAATGATGTTTGTGAAGCAAGTGCCATTTTGGCTTGTCCATTTGGCATGAGCTTTTTACAGCATCTTCATATGACCAAATGACCCTGCCTTGCCCAATCTTAGCCCAAGTTGACACCATATGTGAGAGCATCATCATGATCTTCATTTCTGACCAGATTATGTGGTTGTTAAGCAACTACATTAAATCTTTATCCAAATCTTCTCAAAGTTACCAGGATGAAAGTCCTTCTTACCCTATCCCACGCAGACAACTCCATTGCTCCCAAAACCCTTCCTGTTGATCACCAGTGCTCACCCAAGTTTACTGCAGTAAACTTCAGAAGGTGATTACCATTTAACCATAGCCGTTTTCACCAAACTACCACCACAGTTGAAACCACCCTTCGAAGGACTTACCACTAGACAACATTTGCCAGCCATTTGGCCCTTCTTGATGCCAGTGCATGTGGTGACCACAACAATGGCATGCCTGTGCATGCGTTCTGTGTGTAGTGGCCGCGTCCAGTGGTTGTTTGTGCTGGACCCCCTCCTCCTCTCCTCGTCTTCACGCTCGTGAGCGTGTCCACCAGCTGGACTGTATCGTCGCCATCCCCCTTGACTCATCTCCCTCTCCCGAAGCCTCCTCGTCGGCGCTCGGTGCCGCTCGCCCACAGGAGCTCTATGGCCGACAGCACATTAATGGCTCCTGACCTCTTGCTCTGCCCCTCCCTTGGCCATCTCTTCCCCGTGAGCTCTCCCTTGTGCCCTCCCCGTTGTTTACCCCCGAGCTCGAGCGCGCGAGCACGCGTCCGCGGTGCAGGACATGCATCCGCGGCGGTGCCAGCTCGGCCTCCTCGCCCCGCGCCTATATAAGGCCTCGCCCGAGCCCTCTGAGCTCTCCATCGACCTCCTCACCCTCCTCTGGTCCCTCCTAGCTACTCACCCGAGCCGGAGAAGCTCTCTTTCCCTCCCCTCGTCGCCAAGGTCATCGCCGGCGCCGCTCAAATTCAAGCGCACCAGCGCCTGCCTATCCACCTAACCACCACCAGCGAGATCCCCTCACTCCGGCGACCATCCCCATGCCCTTTCCCCCTCGCCGAAACCATTGTGGCCATGAACCCATCTCCACCCGTAGCTCCCCTCCACCATGGCCCCTATCCTCCTCGACCTCGAGGTCCCCGACGGCAGCGCCACCCCCAGGTGGATGCGCCTCTTCGCCCCGAGCTCTTCGGTAGCCCGGGCGCCAAAAACGGTGGCCGGGGCAGCCGGGGGTCGTCGCCGAAGCGCGCTGCCTCCTCTGGCGCTCGGGCGACTGCGGGGTGGGCGAAGAAGAAGCCAGCCAGGCGGGCCCCTGATCCCGCGTGACCCCACCTGGCAGCCGCATGCGTTGACCCGCCTTGCCCACGTGGATAAGTGAAGGGCCCCACCCCATGGGACCCACACAAGCCCGACCCCGCCACTTTTCGAGTGGATAAAGTGAAAGTGTATTTCCCTGATTACACTTTCAGTTTTTCTATTGAGGCCCCTATTTGAAAATATTTTTCTTGGAGATAGGTCCCTGGCAGAAAACACCTCATAACATTTTATCTGTATCTCCAAATGAGGTGATTCCAAAGCCTACTTCTTCGTTTCGTCGAGCCCGTTCTGTTGGTTTCATTTTCACTATGGTTTGACACTGTGAAAATGACCATTATGCCCTTGCCCTTATCCAGCCCCCTCCGAGAGAGTATGATTTCCGGCGATTCGTTCCGCGAGTTTGTCACACTTTCTTCTGGTGATTTCTTCCACCCAGGCAAGCCACACCCTACATTTGCATCACTGTAATGCAGTGACATGGTTTAATCTATTTGAACTTGTTTAAAATATTGTGTTAGCTACTAGTGATATGTGCATGGCATTTTCCCGGAGTATTATTTTGATCTTGTGGATGCCATGCTATTGTTTAGATTACTAGGAGTTATGTTTGTAGTTGATAAGTATCATGTTGCCATTGGAGTATTAGTGGCTAATATTATGGTTGTTTCAGGATGATATCTGTTAGTGTATTTTTGGAGTATTACTTTGGATATCATGCTACCTTTGGATTATTAGTGGTTAGTATGATTATTTTCATGATGCTAGTTGATGTTCTGTTGCTTGGAGTATTATGTTCGGAGATGATGGTTACATGTGGATCTTAGTTGGATAGCTTTATTCTTGTTATTGGAGTAGTAGTATTATTGTTTCGGATTCATCAAGATAGTAGTGTTATGCTATCCTCGGAGTATTTTGAGATGAGGATATTATGCTTGGATTATTTGATTGATATTGTTATGACTTGGATTATAGTTTGATAGTTGATATCAGAGTATCAGTTATCATAGTTATATTTTTCGGGATAAATTCTGTCATTAAGTTGGTCAGGTGCCGCCGAACCGGGCTTTTTCCAGTGCAACCACATTTGCCGATATTGGACGGCTCTAATGCGGTCTATTCTCGTGCCTCTCGCTGGTGCCTCCAACTAGGAAAGGTTATGGGCGTGCGCTATCCTGATCAGGTAGGCGGACATAAGCCTTGTGTGCCCGGTTTTGATTTTGAGCTCGGGTCCCCGTGTGGGATCGTGGCCACGACAGTGGTCGTTGTGTCTTTGGTAGACACGGGGCCACCCAGGACTAGCCCGATGGGGAGTGAGTCATAGTGGCCGGGAGAGTGGCATGGCAGTAGCTCGGTTTTGTCGGAACACCGTTGGTCCAGCCGAATGGGAGTGCGAGGCCATGGGTTCCGTGGTGTGGGTACAATGCGCTACCTCTGTAGAGTGTGTTTGTTTAAACTATCGATAGCTGCGTCCTCGGTCATGGGCATGGGTTCGTACTAGGTCACACCGTTCGATCAACGCTCACATGACAGAATGACTTATAGGTGATTTATATGTTGATGATGTTGATACCTAGTGTTGGTCGTGGTAGTGATCGCCGTAAGGATCACGGTTGGAGGCCAACTATTGGTCGTGGTTGTGATCGCCGTAAGGATCACGAGCCAAATATTGGTCGTGGTTGTGATCGCCGTAAGGATCACAGGCCTAATATTGGTCGCGGTTGTGATCGCCATAAGGATCATGGGCCAAATATTGGTCGTGGTTGTGATCGCCGTAAGGATACAGTTTGAGAGATGGTGATTTATTAGTATTGTAGTAGTTTCAGATCATGCTTAGTAGTTGCTGTTGTATCATGGTAGCTGTTAACTTAATTAACTTGCTTAATGCTATGTTGTTGTCTTGCCTTGATGTTTTTGGTTGTGAGCTTGCAAGTACATTCAGTGTACTGACCTGGCGTGTCATGCCAGATTGCAAGTGTTGCTGTGATTGCTTGATTGCTTGTCGTGGTTTCCGTTCATGCAAGCTAGATCGTGTCCCAACCAGAGTCCATGCACAGTGGAGTTCACTACCTTCGTCATTGTTCCGCTGGTAGAAGATTTCCGCTGCTACGAGTTGTTCTGCTGCTAGCATAGAGCAAGTGTAGTATCGCAGGCGTTGTTGGGGATATTACCACTAGGTGTAAACCGGCCTACTTGGGCCGGGTTAACTTCATTAGTGGTATAAGCAGATGAAGGCCCAAGGCCTATAGTCGGTTTAGAACCTGTAGCCGTAAACCGGCCGGATATGTAACTTGTATTATAAGTTAGGAACAGAGAGATACCAACCGGGATACGAGTATGGACCGGTTGGGACTCTTCGGACCGACGGGCGTCACCCATGTATATAAGGGGGCGACCCGGCGGCGGTTCAGGGACAAGAGACGACAACTCGAGTCTAGGCGAAGCTTGTTTGCTCCCTAGCCATCGAGACCATATCAATTCCATCACAACTAGACGTAGGCTTTTACCTTCATCGAAGGGGCCAAACTAGTATAACCCCCTCGTGTCTTTGTGTCCTCTTTTACCCCTTCAAGTAAACTCGTAGCGATGGCTCCACGACTAAGTCCTTTCACTAGGACATCTGCCGTGACAAATCCACGACAGTTGGCGCCCGCCGTGGGGCTATCGCACGATGGTTTGACGATCTTGGAGGGCAAGCTCAAAGGACTCGAAGGCTATGCTGTGGGCCAGATGACCAAGAGTCGTCGTGGCAAGATCTACATCGACGATGCAAGATGGGGTCCCGAGGCCGATTCGATTGAGTACGGGTACCGGGTCCCCTTTGGTGACATACACATTTTCATCGGCAAGATCGGTGAGCCGGGGCTTGAGCCGGACATCTCCATCAACCTTGTCGAGACGGCTCAGCGCGCGAGATCTACCCAAGCTAAACCGGCCGTGTAGCGTGCCTTCGTTGGGGTCATCCACGGAGGAGAGCATGAGGACGAATCAGAACACGGTAGCGAGACCGTCGTCTATTCCGGCGACGAGTCCTCGACCGGAGAGACCGAATCACTATACCAGTTACAAGACGACCAGGTTAGGGGCTGTTCCGATGGCGACAGTATTCCGGACCCCCCAGGCAAGGTCAACCGGGTTGGAATATTCATGGCCGGCACCCAGGCGGCGAATCACTCTTCGACCGCCGCAGCGATGTTCTCCGGATCAGCGGCGGCAGCAGCAGCAGGGGCAGGAGGCCTTGTGCGCCCGCCGGTTCAAGTTCTATCTGATCTATTTGATGCACTAGCCGCGCTCATGGCAGAGGACAATCTGGCGGATCAGGAGGCCCATAATGCAGAAATTGCGAAGGTGAAAGAGCAGATCATGCAAGCCAAAGCGGATCTGGCAGCAGAAAAAGACAGGATGGCCACAAAGCGGGCCGCTTTGGACGCCCAGGCTTATAAACTCATGCTTGACCAAAACGCATCACAGGAGGTCTTAAAGCGGAAGCACAGATCACGCCTGCCGTTAGGGTTTGATCCCCGGAGTCTCTTTCAGACTCCAGGAGCTGGACCCAGTAATCCGCCGCAGCACCTGGAGGCAAACCGGATTGAGGCACCAGGACTAGGGGGGACGGTCCAACCTCGCCTGATGGAACCTCCTCAGCAGAACATTGTGAATTTTCCGCCGGTCCAGACGCCCCCAGGTCATTATTCTAATCCTATGGACAACCTTGTTGCAGCTGCCGCGCGATTAGAGGCGATCCCAGTCGAAGGGGACTCTCCGCAAGCGATAGAGATGCGCCGGGTTAAGGATCTTCTCCGGACCGCGCTGATTCAGCAGGAAGCCTACTCGTACAGCCGTGATCGGATTCACTCTACGCCTCGTCCAAGCCGGAGCTATAGCAGGCGCATAGATGAACCGGCCATATCGAGCAATGCGCGAGGCCGTGAAGCAGCCTATGGCAATAGCCCGGCAGTCGGTGTTCGCGATGCTCAGGATGTGGTGGACCGGGCCCGGGCACGGAGGGAAGCCGAGTTAGTAGCGCAGGATCAACTTACACCGGTTCGCCCTACCACCTTCGCTGGACCAGGAGTCGCATCCGCTTTGGGAGTGCCTTGTTTAATCCCCGCTTTACGCAATGTGCGCCTGCCCAAAGATTTCAAGGGTCCACGCAAGGTGCCGAGTTACATTGCTGATTTATCCCCTGAAGCGTGGATAGAGAGTTATGAGATGGCCATGGAGATGTTAGACGTGGATGAGGCCGCATGTGCAAAATACTTCACCATGATGCTTGAAGGCACGGCGCGTACCTGGTTGAAGAGCCTACCGCCCAATTCTATCGGCTCATGGGCCCAGTTGCGGGCTCGGTTTATCCAGAATTTCAAGGATACGTGTAAGCAGCCCAAATCCATAGTAGACTTGGCGGCTTGTGTCCAGGGGGAAGGAGAATCAACGACCCATTGGGTGCGCCGCGTTTCGGAAATTTTGCACTCGTCCGACAGGATTAATGCTGACTCTGCGATCTTAACCCTGGAAGGCAACTGCCGGTTTGAGCCCTTAAAATTGAAATTGGGACGCATGAAGCGATTCTGTAATGACATGGGAACCCTCATGGCCACTCTAGTGAAGTATGCTGATTCGGACAGTACCAAGGATCCCGAGACTGATGATGATGAAGCAGGGAAGGGAAGGAAGAATAGCAACTCCAAACAGCAGCAGTATAAACCGGCGGGTCATGGAAACGGAGGCAAGCGCAAGGTGGACGGCAGCATGGACTTTGTGGCCAACACTAATACACAGGACAGGGGGCAGCGGCGCAGAGGTAAAGCGGCAAATCGTAATGGGGCTCCCAATCCTAACGCAAGCCGTTTGAATTATTTGCTGAATCGGCCTTGCCCGAAGCACGGGACGAAGGAGGCGCCGGCTAACCACCTTTGGAAAGATTGTTATATCATGCAGGAGTTCAAAAACTCTAATGCCTTCCGGTATGATCACGGATCAGGTGGCGGTTCAGGGTCCGGTTTCCACGGGCCGGATCACGATGGAGCTTCCGGTTCAGGTCGCAATCAGGGCGGTCACAATCATCAGAATAATCAGAATAGCCAGCAGCAGCAGCAGCAGTCGGGTTATCAGAGCCAGCCAAAACAGTTGAACAATGGGCAATATCATGTTTTCACAACTAGTTTGGATAAACGCGACCGAAAACTCCACAAGCGAGCAGTGAATTCTATTGAACCGGCCTTACCACGTTACTTGCGCTGGTCGGAGCAGCCTATCGTGTGGAGCAGAGAGGATCACCCGCCCCGGGTTGATAATCTGGGCCAGCTAGCATTAGTGGTAGACCCTCAGGTGGGGGGTTATAAATTCACCAAGGTACTCATGGATGGAGGAAGTAGTATTAACATACTGTACTATGAGACATTCCGCCGCATGGGTTTAACAGACAAAGATCTCAGATCGTCGAATATGGTGTTCCATGGTGTGGTGCCTGGCAAATCTGCGTATCCTGTTGGTAAGGTAGCCCTGGATGTGGCTTTTGGGGATGAGTACGACTCCCGGTCGGAAAAACTAACATTTGAGGTGGTGAAGATCCGGAGCCCGTATCATGCCTTGTTTGGCCGGCCGGCTTACGCCAAGTTCATGGCGTGGCCTTGTTATATCTACTTGCAGCTCAAGATGCCGGGTTACAAGGGGACAATAACGGTTCATGGGAGCCGTAGGGTCGCTATGGAATGTGAGGAAGGTGATGCGGCTTATGCAGAGTCGGTCTGTGCCACGGAGGAGTTGAAGTATTATAAGGACAATGTCGATCCGGCGGATATGACTCCTTTGAAGAAGCCAACTACAAAGCATGATTCAGATCTGAAGTTCAAATCGGCAGCTGAGACCAAGCTTGTTGACTTCGTGCCTGGCGATTCATCCAAGCAGTTCACTGTCAGTACTAATTTGGATCCCAAATAGGAAAGCGCGCTCATCGAGTTCATCCGTGAGAATCGGGACATCTTCGCATGGAAGCCATCCGACATGCCAGGTGTACCGAGGGAACTCGCTGAGCACACTCTTAATGTGGATCCTAAGTATAAACCGGTGAAACAATTCCTCCGCCGGTTTAATGAAGAAAGGCGAAAGGCCATTGGAGAGGAAGTGGCCAGGCTTTTGGCAGCTAGCTTTATCATTGAGGTGTTCCATCCAGAGTGGCTTGCTAATCCGGTGCTGGTTCTTAAGAAAAATGGCACTTGGCGTATGTGTGTGGATTACACAGATCTTAACAGGGCCTGTCCAGCAGATCCTTTTGCCCTCCCCCGAATTGACCAGATCATTGATGCCACGGCAGGTTGTGAGTGTTTGAGTTTTTTTGATGCATACTCTGGATATCATCAGATCAAAATGGCGGTTAAGGACCAGGAAAAAACAGCATTTATTACTCCCTTTGGAGCCTTCTGCTATGTGTCTATGCCCTTCGGACTCAAGAGTGCCCAAGCCACCTACCAACGGTGTGTGCAGAATTGTCTGCATAAGCAGATCGGCCGCAATGTGCACGCCTATGTGGATGATATTGTAGTAAAGTCAAGGCAGAAGGAGACGCTGGTGGATGACTTGAAGGAAACCTTTGACAACTTGCGGGTTTACATGATGATGCTTAATCCGGCCAAGTGTGTCTTTGGTGTTCCGGCAGGCAAGTTACTGGGTTTTCTGGTGTCTAATAGAGGAATTGAGGCTAATCCGGAGAAGATTGCAGCTATCACCTCCTTGGCTAAACCGAAGTGCATCAATGATGTTCAGCGCTTGGCGGGCCGAATCGCCGCACTAAGCCGGTTTATCAGCCGCCTCGGAGAGAAGGCCATTCCTTTGTACCAAATGCTGAGGAAGACAGACCATTTCATCTGGAGTCCGGCTGCTGATGAGGCATTTGAGGACCTGAAGCGGCAGTTAGCCAATCCGCATGTTCTTGCAGCTCCGGTCGACAAGGAGCCACTGTTATTATACGTAGCGACCAATGCCCAGGCAGTTAGCGTGGCTATTGTGGTGGAACGCAAAGAGGCAGGCAAGGAATATCCGGTTCAGCGGCCGGTTTATTATATCAGCGAGGTGCTTATTGAATCCAAGCAAAGATATCCACATTGGCAGAAGCTGGTCTATGGTGTTTTTATGGCCAGTCGGAAGTTGAAGCAGTATTTTCAAGGGCACCCCATCACAGTGGTCAGTTCAGCTCCCTTGGGTGATATTATACAGAACCGGGGGGCGACTGGCCGGATTGCCAAGTGGGCTATAGAGCTTGGGCCACACGGACTGAAGTATGTGCCTCGGACGGCAGTGAAGTCTCAAGCACTTGTTGATTTCATCAATGACTAGATGGAGTTACAAGCACCAGAGGAGAAGCCGGATCACATCTATTGGACTATTCATTTTGACGGATCCAGGCAATTGGAAGGCTCGGGGGCTGGAGTCGTATTAACTTCCCCACGAGGTGATACGTTTTGTTATGTTCTCCGCTTAATGTTCCCTTGTACTAATAATGCAGCTGAGTACGAAGCCTTGCTCCATGGTCTCCGGATGGCTAAAGAGATGAATTTAAGCCGGGTTAAGTGCTTTGGTGAATCGGACCTAGTGGCTCAACAGGTGTCTGGCACTTGGGATTCTAAGGACCCGCTCATGGCTGCATATCGTCGGGAAGTGGATAATATTGCGGGTTGTTTCAAGGGTTATCAAGTGGATCATGTGGACCGTCGGAAGAATGAAGCGGCGGATGCTTTAAGCTGGTTGGGCTCTCAGCGTAAACCGGTCCCGCCTAACGTCTTTTTGGATGTGTTGCACAATCCGTCAGTCAAGCTCCCAGGTGAAGCGGATTTGGCTATTCCTGATCCGGAGGCTCAATTGGTGGCAGCTCTGCATGTTATTCCGGATTGGACAGTTCCTTATCTTGCGTACATGAGCCGGGGGAGTTACTAGAGGATGAGATTCTAGCCAGGCAGATAGTCCGGCGATCCAAGTCTATGACGATTGTCAATGGTGAATTACATCATTGCAGTGTATCAGGGGCGTTTCAACGTTGTGTTTCTCCTGAGGAAGGCTGTGAAATCTTAAGAGAAATCCATGAAGGGGATTGTGGACACCACGCCGGTTCAAAGTCTCTGGTGGCAAAGGCGTTTCGTCACGGGTTCTACTGGTTGACAGCGCATGCTGACGCGGAGGACTTGGTTAAACGGTGTGATGGATGTCAGAAATTTTCAAGGCGTGCTCATGTGCCGGCTCAAGAATTGAGGATGATCCCAATAACATGGCCGTTTGCAACTTGGGGGCTGGATATGGTTGGACCTTTTAAAAGATCCAAGGATAAGAAACCCACCTTTTGGTGGCAGTTGACAAATTTACCAAGTGGGTTGAAGCGGAGCCTGTCAGCAAGTGTGATGCAGCAACAGCGGTGCAGTTCATCAAGAAGGTGATTTTCCGGTTTGGTTTTCCACACGGCATCATTACTGACAATGGTACCAATTTATCTAAGGGCGCTATGAGGGAGTTCTGTGAACATGAGCATATCCGGCTTGACGTGTCGTCAGTGGCACACCCCCAGTCCAATGGACAAGCAGAACGAGCTAATCAAGAGATATTGCGAGGCATCAAACCCTGGCTTATGGTCCCATTGCAAAGAACACCAGGATGTTGGGTTGAAGAGCTACCATCTGTGCTATGGAGTATCAATACTACGCCAAACCGATCCACATGATACACGCCATTTTTTATGGTCTACGGAGCGGAGGCAGTTCTCCCTAGTGATATCCGGCATGATTCGCCTCGAGTGGCAGCTTATGTCGAAGCGGACAATGAGACAGCCCGGCAAGACGCTTTGGACCTATTGGACGAGGAGCGTGATGTAGCAGCTGCCCATTCGGCAATTTACCAACAAGATCTTCATTGCTATCACAGTCGCCGGGTTAGAACCAGAACTTTTCAAGAAGGAGATTTGGTGCTTCGACTCATCCAAGATCAGACGGATATGCACAAGTTATCCCCACCTTGGGAGGGACCTTTTGTGGTCAGCAAGAATTTGCACAACGGGTCGTACTATCTGATGGATATTCGATAGCAGGAAGATTCACGTACATCAGAGGAGGAGACCAACAGGCCGTGGAATATAGCTCATCTTCGGCCTTACTACACTTGAGCCATCGGCTCTATCTATGTACATATCATGACAGTGTATATATTATCTTTGATATAATAAAACCGGAGCCTCAGCTAAAGCGGGGTCTCTGTCTTTCTTATCATGCGTGGTTACCTGGAGTGGTTCTGTTTTTAAAGCAGCCTCCGGTTTTCCCCTTGACATTTGCTTTTTATATATCACTTGGGGCCTTGGTCGTGTCTGAACCAACGCGACACCTTTTGATAAGCGACAACCACCAGATCACTTGGGGACATGGTCACGTCTGAACCAGTCACGCCTCTTGATCGGCCTAAGGCCACAAAATCACTTGGGGGCTTGGTCGAACCCGAACCATTGCCACGCCTCTTGATCTGGCATATATGCCACGAATCATTTGGGGACCTGGCTGACTTGAATCATTGTCACTCCTATTGGGGGCTTGGTCCTGTCCGACCATGGTAACACCATCTGATCAGCTCAGTATAGCATTTTTTTTTGCAAATGGTTTTTATCATTGCCTTTGCTTCCATGTTATTTTCATGGTTTGTTTGTTCTTTGTTTTTGTTGGATTTCTTTTATGTCAGCAAACACCCTTTTTTCGGTTCAGCCGATGGATTTGATTTCCCTTTAATCCGGAGAAGTATGCCCGGTTTACCTTTTCTTTTACGGGAGCTGTTTTCTCCCCCCTTATTGATGGTAATGGTTTATAAAACCTCCGCTTCAAGCTTGGCTAAGCCAGCTTCATGCCCAGACATGGCAGGAAATATGAATTGAAGTTTTTCGAACAAAAGCTTCAGTACTTATGCGCAAAGGCATATTCAAGGTAGAAGTATTAACTATTCTATTACAAGGCAACACGGTGCCCAAATAAGATCGTTGTTCTTTTGGAAAGATGCCAAAGACAGCTATCCAAACCGGCTTCCAGTTCAAGCCTGCTCTTCATCATCCGCCACTTCAGCTTCCTCGTCTCTACCCATTGGCTGGAAATCAACAGTGGTCTAGTCGATTCCCATTAAAGCTTGGAAAACAGCCTCTTCATGGATTAGGGAAGACGGTTCAATATCAGGAGCGTAAGTGTGCTTACGGATTGGAGGGATCAGATTCTCCGCTTCAAGAGTTGGGGCAGGCACTCGCTTGTTCTGGTCATTGTATTGAGCCTGATAATGCGTCAAGTCTGCCTCTTCAGCTAACTGACAAGCCAGAGGGTGCACTGCACGGTTTATTGCCCTTAAATCCTCTTTGTTAAATTCAGAGCCATCTTCCTTCAGGCTGGGATAGCCTTGAGATGCTTCCACAGTGTCGAAATCTGGCACCCATGCCTTTTCCCGGATCAAAGCGTTAATAGCTCCGGTTCGAGCAGCAAATTTCTTCAGCTCCTCCATCCGGGCCGGAAGCATTGACAACTTGCTAAGAGTGTCCTGGATTAAAGAGGGCGCCGGGTTGTTGTGAGAAGCTGTGGTGATGATCCGTTGGGCTCCGGTATACAATTGTTCCACCAAGGTGTAGGCAGCTTTCAATTTCTTCCGCACATCATTTTCTAAGTGCCCAATACGTGTGCCTACAACAAGATTGGAATGATCTCAAACCGGATTTACGCTACAACAGGTTCAAATTATCACAGAAGTTACAAGGAGCTTACCAAAGATTGCAGCAGTCATGGAGTGTATTTGCCGCTGTACGACCGTCAGTTCATCCACCACCGGTTTAAAGCAGCTTCAGCATTTTCCGCTCTTTTGGTTAAACCGGCCTTCTCAGTGGCCCAGTCAGCCCGCTCTTTCTTGAAGCCTTCTTTCAGCCGTTCAGCTGTGCTCAAGGTGCTGGTTAATTCTTGCTTTGCCTTATCTGTTTCAGCCTGCTGGGTTTTCAAGGCCTCCTGTAAATCGGCAATCCGGTCCTCCTTGATTTTCACCTCAGCCTGCATACAGACAGTGTTTAAGCTTTGCACAGGTGATCCAAGAAATTGAAGTATCAACCACATAACAAAGTTATATGCCTGACACTTGGGGGCTAATGCACCTTCAATTTTTATATATTACTCGATTACAAACTCCCAAGCTCAATACAAGTATTCAACTTGGCACTTGGGGGCTAATGGCTATTTGATCAACTTATGTTCTAAGAACAGTTTTCTATTGGAGCCCCGGTTTACTTATGCTAGGTTAGAACGGCCCTTGCGGGTTATACTGATCGGTTTTAAAAATGTTCAGGATCAAAGTCCCGGTTTGACCAACGTTACAAACCGGCCCTTGGGGGCTAGAAGGATGGAGGTAATGGCAGCAAGGAAAGAAGTAAGTTACCTCAAATTTATCCCTCATCATTTTGACCAGGCCAGCTTCACAGTCACGGCTAGTGTAAAGCCGGTTTAAATAGCCGGAGTGAAGATCTTGGGCACTCAGAGCAGCATATGTCTCTAGTTCAACATCCCATTTTTCTTTGTTCAAAGTAGAAAAATCCTCTTTGATGGTGTGCTTGGTAAGGGTGACAGGATTCCCGGGTTCAGAGTGGCCCACACCGATAATCACAACATCATCATCTTTGGACTTGCCAGTTTGTGTTGGCGCGGCCGTTTGGTCAGCAGGAGTGTGGGTTTTCTCAATCTGGATGGAGCTGGCAGGCGGATCAGCAGAGGCTGGAGTATTAATAAGCCCTTCTTCGGGAATAACGTCGTTTTGCAAAGGAGGATCATTGGGGATATCTTCAGAAGTAAACATTTCACGATCCGGCGCTTGGTCATGTTCTCAGGCCACATCTTCTTCAGCCGCTTTATCCAGGCGGGCTTTCTTGCTCGGTTTAGGTTTGGCCCTGAAAGAAAATCAAAGAGTCAAGGAAAAGCATAAGCCATTGCATAGTGTACTGGAAGCATATGGTCAGCTTAGCTTACCCAAGAACCGTTTTTAACGGTGGCAGCTGAGTGGCCGACGATTCACCAGAAGATGAATGAGAAGTAACCTGATAATTGGAGTCGGATGGGTTAAGAGGTTGACGGAAGAAACCCTCTTTAGGATGTAAATCAACAAAAAGGTCAGAGACCTCAGAGCGGCGTTTTCGAACCGGACTGTTTGGTAAACCGGTGGAGGTAACTACCTGGCCACTGTGCCGGGTTGTGCGGCGAACTTCATGTTGCTGAATCTTCATATGAAATTTAGGATCCAAATAAGCAAGAGGATGAGAAAATTTAACTTTCTGTTTTGCCTGTCGAAGTTTTGGCAAGGGCAAGATTTCTGAATCGGAAGAGAGAATAGTTACCTCAACAAATTCCGCATTGCTGGCTTCAGCGTCATCCTGACAAGCATCATCATCAATAAGGCGTGTAAAAAATAAGCCAAGCGAGTCAAGTTCTACCTCAAGGTCCGGGTTACCCACATCATCATCAATAGCTGGATCAGATGAAGCGGTGGTTTTTCTCTTATGAGCTGGCTTCTTAATAACCTTGGTCTTGGGACGGATTGGCCGCCCTGCTTTCTCCGTTTTTTCTTGAGGAAGTTTCTTGCTCCAAAACGGATTATCGCCCTGGATCAGCAGTAATTAAAATGGCAAACATATAAAGCAGTAACCGGTTCAACAATAAGAGCAATTAAAATATTACCGCTGGCGGTTTGTTGGTGGTGCAGTAAGGAGGCAGACCGGTTTGAGCACAGAGGTGCTCCGGTTCATTCAGCATCTTTTTCACAGATTCTGTGACTTCATCATCGGGGAGTTGGATTTTAGTGTGTCGGAGTGGGTCATCGACACTATCAGTATACTGGCACATCAAACTAGAGCGTCGGCTCAGAGGTAGTATGCTCCATGATATCCAACAGCGGGCAAGATCTATTCCCGTTAAGCCGTTGGCCATAAAAGCTCGGAGCTTGGACAATTGCGGAGCGTATTTAATCCTTTCCTTGGCACTTAGTCTTTGTGGAAAAGGGTGCGTGTTGCTGAGCCATTCCGGGCGGAAGCCGGACAAGGGATTTTCATTATCAGGGGAGGTATCCTTGCAATAAAACCAAGTTGCATTCCACTCCTTGGGGTGACTGTGGAGTTTGACGTGGGGATAAGTGATCTCCTTCCTCTTTTGAATGGCCATACCGCCCAATTCAGTGTTGGGGCCATCGGTGAATTCAGTGCGACGGTTTAAATGGAAGAGGTCTCTAAACAACTCAACTGAAGGCTCCTCTTGAAGGTATGCCTCAGAGAGCACTTGAAAGTGGCATAGATTGGTAACAGAGTTGGGGCCAATATCCTGTGGACGGAGCTGAAAATTGGCTAACACATCCCGGTAAAATTTAGAACCGGGCGGTTTGAAGCCCCGGGCCAAGTGATCTGCGAAGACCACAACCTCTCCTTCCTGTGGGGTGGGAGGACATTCATTTCCAGGAACCCTCCAGTGGATCGTATCTTTACTGTCTAAAGCGCCGATTAAGACTAGATCGTCCAACTGTGATTCCGTGACGCGAGAAGGTACCCAATTGCACTCATACACTTGTTTGGCCATGGCGAGATCTACAAGAAATAGGTGATCCGGTTCAAAAGCACACTGGATAAAAGAAGGTGTTGATCTAAACTACGGTAGACTGGAGGCAGTACGTATAAACCAGTCTTCCATAATGCGGCATCATGTGGATTCTGGCGGTTCAACCAGGGGACTAATGGTATATACCGGTTTGGTAACTTTTTGTCTATGATAAAGTTAAACCACCTGATCTAAGCATCGGAAGAAATTGAATCTACGGATAACTAGATACGCAGAAACAAGTTTCACAGGATCTTATCACAGCCGCGGATCTACAGCGAGCTCACAAAAACAGAAAATATTCTGGAGAGTAAGGCAGAAACAGAAGTGAACCATTGAGCGGGTATGTGCGAGAAATATATGGACTTAGATGAGAAACTACAGGTGGATGCTTAAAGGCTACTACTAAACGCAGCAGGGGTTCACAGATTCATTCAAGGTCAGAAAACAGGTATGAGCATGCGATGAACACAGCGCGAACATGGAACCCTAAGAACAGATCTAGGGCAAGAGGAGGAGAAAGCTTACCGGGAACGGAGAAGATGCGGAAAGATGCCGCAATGCTCTGGTACGTTCAGGTTGATGCAGCGGCCCAAGGCGAGGCAGAGGTTGACGGCGGTGGCGGAGCTCCAAGGCTGGCGACGCGAGGAAGACGAAGAAGAAGGGACAAAGAGAAAGGGAAAGAAATGACCCTTCGGTCTTATTTATAAGGCAACAGAGCTAGGTCAAGCACGCGGATCCAGGAGCTATTATTAAAAGAGGGCGTTATAAATGATAAAATTTCATGATGACGCCATGCCGGTTCACAGCAACCAGAAATGATGACGACATGGCGGTTTACCAATTACCAGAAGATGTCCAAGACACAAAATTTTGTGAAGGATTGACATGAACCAGTTCAAATCAATCTGGGGCCTAATGTTGGGGATATTACCACTAGGTGTAAACCGGCCTACTTGGGCCGGGTTAACTTCATTAGTGGTATAAGCAGATGAAGGCCCAAGGCCTATAGTCGGTTTAGAACCTGTAGCCGTAAACCGGCCAGATATGTAACTTGTATTATAAGTTAGGAACAGAGAGATACCAACCGAGATACGAGTATGGACCGGTTGGGACTCTTCGGACCGACGGGCATCACTCGTGTATATAAGGGGGCGACCCGGCGGCGGTTCAGGGACAAGAGACGACAACTCGAGTCTAGGCGAAGCTTGTTTGCTCCCTAGCCATCGAGACCATATCAATTCCATCACAACTAGACGTAGGCTTTTACCTTCATCGAAGGGGCCGAACTAGTATAAACCCCTCGTGTCTTTGTGTCCGCTTTTACCCCTTCAAGTAAACTCGTAGCGATGGCTCCACGACTAAGTCCTTTCGCTAGGACATCTGTCGTGGATTTGTGTCACCATGCTGATGTGATCCTTTCTAACATCAGACCCTTGTATTATTATACTTGTAAAAAGAGCTGATTTGTTCTATGTCAAGCAGTGCCGTATTCCAGAAGACTTCTCCTCGATCTCTGGGCTGGAATACGGGGGGTTCCGGTTTCTCTGAGCCGAGGTGCCACAGGCTTGGTATCAGAGCAGGTCTGGCTGTAGGACGCCCTAGTCAGCGCGAGCGGTAGAAACCGGTAGAAACCGGTAGTATGGAGTCTAGCTTGTTTATTGCATTTGGTTGCTGCATTTGTTTGTTGCATAGCATGCATATAGCCTTAGTATTTGTGATAACGATTTATCTGGTGAGTGTAGCTGGCATCGGTTCAGATCCACTATAGCTCAACCTTTGCATTTCTCTAGTTCCTTTTTCTTTCGGTGTTTGGTGTCATTTTTGTCCCAGCAAAGTGATGCCAAGTGATCCCGACAGTGTTTGCAAAAATGGTGCTCAGGTATCGCACCGATGTCTTTCTTTCAGCCCCATCTATCATTTCGGTGATGGACATGGTTCTATCCCGGATCGTTCTTTTATTTTGTCGTGTTGGCAACCCTTAATGATCTTAGTTATCAAGAAAGGGCAATGTCAGCAGCCTCAGTTTTTCCCTGCTATCCTATTTCTTGGACGAGTACGGATCTTTTTCTGCCCGCTTGATAATAATGTGGTTGCAACCCTCGTGTCCCACTACATGATTACCGAGTACGTCCTCACCTCCGAGTTAGTTCAGGTTTCCACCTGGCTAAGCTAGCACTTGGTGTAGCGCTATTTACACCAATTCTTCCACACATTTATTCATCCTCGTGCACATCGTCATCGCATGCTAGATTGTAGAACCAGAGATCTCGCGATATTTGTGTGCTTAAGTAGGCATGCATATTGTGTGACTAGCAGTAATATGTGACATTGATTATGTGTGAATTGATTGTTGTTGTGTGCTTTTGTTTAGTTGAGTTTTCTTTTGCTTCTTTCTTTTTGGGCCCCGGTGTTACATTATTTCTCCCCTATAAAGAATTGCTCATCTACCAACACCGGACTTGAAGAAGCAATAAGGATTTCAAATATTTGGAAGAAGCTCAACTAAATATTTTGGTATCCCCAGTCAACCGCATTATAGCATTAATATCTGCTCAGAATACCAATGGTGTATTGGATTGATCAGCATCGAGTCTGCATTAGTACAAAGTCCTGACAGCAATTATGATCTAGCCAGCGTAAAGACAAGTCAGTTGCAAAACCAACAGTATATTTTCAGACAGAGGTATGGATCATATACAAAATTTTGGCTCAACAATGCATGATGCTTGAAATATGTTGCTATCCAAAATAAAGTCAGAATGTGGTATGCTCAAGAAAGACAGTCAAACCATTTTTTTCTCATGCAAATAATCAGCCTCAGAATATTATGGACGTGTGTATGGATCTCAGTCTACATATCAATATGAAGTTTTGGATATAAGAAACTCAGTCGGAAGAAATTTATGATGCAAGGCTCCTCAATTTTTCCTCAACATGATATGTGAACAGTTTCCGGCCCATCATACCTGGTCTTTCTCAGCAAGACACCTCAGTAAAGGCTTCTGACAGACGGAAATGAAATTTTCTCAACAAGTAAACCCGAGGAGAAGCTTCTCAAGTACAGTACTCAGGCTTCTCCAGCACAGTACTCACGACAAGCTTCGTGTGTAAGCTATAGAGCCTTCTTCTGCACGATACCCAGACAAAAGATTTGAGCAGAAGTTAACAAGTCTTACTCAGCAAGCTACTTGGATGGCCTCTCTCGTAAGCCATTCAGTGTGCGTCAGTATCATACTATTACACCGTCCTCAGATATTATATGAAGAATTGCCAATATATGGCAGTACTACTCAAGAACCAGACTTGCAATAATTTTGTCAGAGGTAAAATTCAGTCAAAACATATGCCTACTTCAAGGATCGAGTGTTCGGTGGCATATCCTTCTTATATATGGTGAGCATGCAGCCCCGGTCATATTAGTCGCTTATACGAGATACGACAAGGATCCAACAGATATACCTAAGGAAAGTAAGGATCCCACAACCTCACGAGTAAGACTAATAAAGATGAGCAGAGATGCATCCCCTGAATTGCAAGGATCGACAAGATTTGGAGATGACATCACAGAATCCACAGTTTGACAATGGTCATCAAGGTTGTTATTCCCGCAAGTGACAAGGAGATATCATAAAACCTTGTCGCCTTCTTGTATGATTGGTCTTAGCAACGCGCTCCGTACAACTGCAAACTCCGGATATATGTTATATGTGTGCGGACCCAGGTCAGAAAACAAGCACAAGGACTAATGTCAAAAATATTGCGCTAATCGCATCCATGGTCATACGAAGAATCAAGGACATGTGTGACCAAGTTATCTCAGTAAGGTATCCTAACAAATAAAATCATGACCATAAAAAGGATGAGACTGACAGCAATGGTATGATGATTTTTGCATGACCACCAGGGTCTGAATACCCAAATTAGTTGGAGGCCATAACTCCATATGGATCTAGAAAGGCATACTCTCAGCGACCTACTCTATTTACAAGGATTTTCATATCCCGCTAACCCACTTGACATGGTTAGTGTGGAATATCCAAGTCTGTTCTGTCAGATCCAAGATTCTTGTGCAACCTCAGCAGTTTGACTTCAGCAGTAGCATGAAAGCATATCACGGTATATTACCACAGATGGGTATATCGACCACATGAGAAAAATCAAAAGCCGAACAATCAGCTCAGACCCGGTATACTCCCCGACAGAATCAAGTACACGGTCAGTCTGTCAAGAAAAGCACTTGTCCGTCAGCCCCTGTCGGGCCAGTCTCAAGATGTAAATAATTGAGGTATGACACAGCTATAACTCCATACACTATTATATTGCTCACGACAGAAGGTAGTCAAATCGTTGGTAAATATCTCATGCTCGAGCCAAAGAAATAAATCAAGATAAATCAGTGCCACCTGTGAGCAGTCAGATCCCGTCAGAAGATGTCCATGATAATTCTCAGCCTTTATTGAAACCAGAAGGCCTGCAGTTATTTGAAGCAACCCCATGACAAAAGTATTAAGGTTTCATGACCAAAGGAAAAATTTATGCTCAGATCCATTGGATATCACCGCAGATATGAGAAAATTCACGTCAACAAAAAAAAGATTTGGTATATGAGCAAAGACCTGTCAGAATTTGGGGAAAGGTGAAGCAAGCCACCCCAGAGCAAGGTAAGTGGATGTTATGAAGTTCTTGGGGGAACAATAAATAAAGGAATAAGGATACTTGATACGTCTCCAATGTATCTATAAGTTTTGATTGTTCCATGCTATTATATTACCTTTTTTGGATGTTTATGGGCTTTACTTTACACTTTTATATACTTTTTGGGACTAACCTACTAACCGGAGGCCCAGCCCGTATTGCTGTTTTTTTGCCTATTTTAGTGTTTCAAAGAAAAGGAATATCAAACGGAGTCCAAATGAAATGAAACCTTCGGGAGCATGATTTTTGGAACAAACGTGATCCAGAGTACTTGGAGTGCAAGTCAAGAAGCAATCGAGGAAGCCATGAGGGTGGAGCGCCCCCCCCCTATAGGGCGTGCCCCCTTGTCTCGTGGGCCCCTCGGGCGTCCACCGACGTACTTATTCCTCCTATATATACCCATATACCCCGAAACCAGCGAGGGAGCCACCGAAGAAATATTTCCACCACCGTAACCTTCTATATCCGCGAGATACCATCTTGGAGCCGTCATCGGTGTTCTGCTGGTGGGGAAATCCACCATGGAGGGCTTCTACATCAACACCATAGCCCTTTCGATGAGTTGTGAGTAGTTTACCACAGACCTTTGGGTCCATAGTTATTAGCTAGATGGCTTCTTCTCTCTTTTTGGATCTCAATACCATGTTCTCCCCTCTCTTGTGGAGATCTATTTGATGTAACTCCTTTTGCGGTCTGTTTGTTAATATCCGCTGAATTGTGGGTTTATGATCAAGTTTATCTATGAGAAATATTTGAATCTCCTCTGAATTCTTTTATATATGATTGAGTTATCTTTGTAAGTCTCTTCGAATTATCGATTTGGTTTGGCCTACTAGATAGATCTTTCTTGCCATGGGAGAAGTGTTTAGCTTTGGGTTCAATCTTGCGGTGTCCTTTCCCAGTCATAGCAGGGGCAGCAAGGCACGTATTGTATTGCTGCCATCGAGGATAAAAAGATGGGGTTTATATCATATTGCTTGAGTTTATCCCTCTACATCATATCATCTTTCTTAAAGCGTTACTCTGTTCTTATGAACTTAATACTCTAGATGCATGTTGGATAGCGGTCAATGTGTGGAGTAATAGTAGTAGATGTAGGCAGGAGTCAGTATACTTGTCACGGACGTGATGCCTATATACATGATCATACCTAGATAATCTCATAATTATTCGATTTTCTATCAATTGCTCGACAGTAATTTGTTCACCCATCGTAATACTTATGCTATCTTGAGGGAAGCCTCTAGTGAAACCTATGGCCCCCGGGTCTATCTTCTATCATATATGCTTTCAATCTACTTTTATTTGCATCTTTGCTTTTCCAATCTACATCACAAAATACAAAAAATATATTTATCTTATCATATTATCTCTATGACATCTCACTTTCGCAAGTGGTCGTGAAGGGATTGACAACCCCTTTATCGCGTTGGTTGCGAGTTCTTTGTTTGTTTGTGTAGGTTCGTGGGACTTGTGAGGAGCCTCCTACTGGATTGATACCTTGGTTCTCAAAAACTGAGGGAAATACTTACGCTATTGTGCTGCATCACCCTTTCCTCTTCAAGGAAAACTAACGCAAGCTCAAGACGTAGCAAGAAGGATTTCTGGCACCGTTGCTGGGGAGGTCTTCGCTCAAGTTAAGACATACCAAGTACCCATCACAAACTCATCTCCGTCGCATTTAAATTATTTGCCATTTGCCTCTCACTTTCCTCTCCCCCACTTCACGCTTGCCGTTTTATTCGCCCATCTTCTATTCGTATTTTCATTTGCTTTGATGTCTTACTTGGCTCGTTTACTTGTTTGGTTGGAATAGTTGGTTATTTATTGCTAAACAGAGAACCTTAGATCTATGGATCCTCACCCGCTTGCTAATCTTTATAAGAGATCCAATTATGATGAACCAATTGCTAGTAAGTTTTGTGCACTAGATTATCTTTATGAAGTTTTGCTTGAAATTCGTGAATCTGAAAATTGTGATGAAGAAATTTATGAAGAGATTCACGATGGCTCCTTCAATAAAAAGCATGATTGCAATGATTTTACTATAAATTCTCTTGATGTCAATTGTGCTAATAATATGCAAAACCCTAAGCTTGGGGATGCTAGTTTTGCTATGTCTACTACTTGTTGCAATGACCATGATTGGGGTAATTCTTCTTATAATCTTGAAAATTTATTTAAGCCCCATGATGAATATGAGATTGATAATAGTGTTTGCAATAATATTGAAAGTGGGTTTGTAAGAGTGTCAACTTTAGATCCCACATATTTGGAGTATGTTCAATCTTATGAAGTTTTTGATAAAAGTGGGTTTGTTAATCCCACTATTTTGGAAGAGTGTCAACTTTGCGTGCATGTGGATCATGTTGAGAATATGCTATGTGATAGCTATTTTGTTGAATTTTCTTATGATCCCACATGTAATTATTATGAGAGAGGAAAATATGGTTGTAGAAAATTTCATGTTAATAAATTACCTCTCGTCATGTTGAGATTGCTATCGTCTCTTTCTTCTTCCTTGCATATGCTAGTGTTTGTTTGCCTTGAAAATTTGTTTGCTTATAATATGCCTATGCATAGGAAGTGTGTTAGACTTAGATGTGTTTGACATGTGTTTCATGATGCTCTCTTTATGCTTCAATTCTTGTCTATCATGTGAGCATCATTGAAATCTCAATGCCTAGCTAAAAAGGCTTTAAAGAAAAGCGCTTGTTGGGAGGCGAGCCAATATTTTTCCTTGCTGTTATTCAATAAAATTTTGCATCTACTTTCTGTTTAGATGTGTTTTCTTGTTTTATTTAGTGTTTGTGCCAAGTAGAACCTATAGGATAACTTATGATATGAGTTGATATGATTCTGCTGAAAAACAGAAACTTCCTGCTCACGAGAAAAAATTCAGTAAATCACAGAAACGAGCTTTTGCATTGATTATTTTTTCTGTAGATCTATAGGCAAATTGTTTAGGACGTCCTATTTTGGTAGGATTTTGGGAGTTCCAGAAGTAAACGAAAGTTACAGATTGCTACAGACTGTTCTGTTTTTAACAGATTCTGCCTTTCATGTGTTGTTTGCTTATTTTGATGCATCTATGGCTAGTATGTAAGGGTACGAACTATAGAGAACTTGGAATACATTAGGTTTAACACCAATATAAATAAAGAATGTGTTCATTTCAGTACCTTATGTGGTGGTTTTTCTTTCTTGCACTAACGGAGCTTATGAGATTTCCTGTTGAGTTTTGTGTTGTGAAGTTTTCAAGTTTTGGGTAAAGATTTGATGGACTATGGAATAAGGAGTGGCAAAAGCATAAGCTTGGGGATTCCCATGGCACCCAAAGATATTCAATAATAGCAAAAATCCTAAGCTTGGGGATGCCCCGGGAAGGCATCCCCTCTTTCGTCTTCGTTCATTGGTAACTTTACTTGGAGCTATATTTTTATTCGCCACATGATATGTGTTTTTCTTGGGGCGTCGTGTATTATATTAGTCTTTGCTTTTTAGTTTACTACAATCATCCTTGCTGTACACACCTTTTGGGAGAGCCCACTTGATTGAAATTTATTAGAATAACTTTATGTGCTTCACCTATATCTTGTGAGCTAGATAATTTTTGCTCTACTGCTTCACTTATATCTTTTAGATCAGGCGATGGCTTAATTTTGAAGAAATTGTTAATATCTCATGCTTCACTTATATTATTTTGAGAGTCTTTTAGAACAGCATGGTATTTGCTATGGTTATAAAATTGGTCCTAGAATGGTAGGCATCCAAGTTGGGTATAATAAAAACTATCATAAGAAGTGCATTAAACACTAGGATCAATTTGATGCTTGATAATTGTTTTGAGATATAAATGTAGTAATGTTAGAATCATGCTAGTGGGTAATTATGAAATTGAGAAATACTTGTGTTGAAGTTGGCAAGTCCCGTAGCATGCATGTATGGTAAAAGTTGTGTGACAAATTTGTTGCATGAGGTGCTCTTTTGATTGTCTTCCTTATGAGTGGCAGTCAGGGACGAGCGATGGTCTTTTCCTACCAATCTATCCCTCTAGGAGCATGCGTAGTAGTACTTCGCTTCGAGGGCTAAGTAGATTTTTGCAATAAGTATATGAGTTCTTTATGACTAATGTGAGTCCATGGATATACGCACACTCACCTTTCCACTTTGCTAGCCTCTATTGTGTCGCACAACTTTCGCCGGTATCATGCACCCATTATTTACCTTCCTCAAAACAGCCACCATACCTACCTATTATGGCATTTCCATAGCCATTCCAAGATATATTGCCATGCAACTTTCCACCGTTCCGTTATTATGACACGTTCCATCATTGTCATATTGCTCATTACATGATCCTGTAGTTGACATCGTATTTGTGGCAAAGCCACCTTTATAATTTTCATACATGTCACTCTTGATTCATTGCATATCCCGGTACACCGCCGGAGGCATTCATATAGAAGTCATATTTTGTTCTTAGTGTTGAGTTGTAATTCTCGAGTTGTAAATTAATAAAAGTGTGATGATCTTCATTATTAGAGCATTGTCCTAAGTGAGGAAAGGATGATGAAGACTATGATTCCCCCACAAGTCGGGATAAGACTTTGGACTTTATGAAAATAAAAGAGGCCAAAGAAGCCCACCAAAAAGAAAAGAAAGGGAAAGAAAAAAAAGAGAAAGAAAAAAAAAGAAAAAGAAAAAGAAAAAATGAGAGAAAAAGAGAGAAGGGACAATGCTACTATCTCTTTTTCCACACTTGTGCTTCAAAATAGCACCATGATCTTCATGATAGAGAGTCTCTTGTGTTGTCACTTTCATATACTAGTGGGAAGTTTTCATTATAGAACTTGGCTTGTATATTCAAATGATGGGCTTCCTCAAAATGCCCTAGGTCTTCGTGAGAAAGCAAGTTGGATGCACGCCCACTTAGTTTCTTTTGTTGAGCTTTCATACATTTATAGATCTAGTGCATCCGTTGCATGGCAATCCCTACTCACTCACATTGATATCTATTGATGGGCATCTCCATAGCCCGTTAATACGCCTAGTTGATGTGAGACTATCTTCTCCCTTTTTGTCCTCACAACCACCACCATTTACCACCATAGTGCTATGTCCATGGCTTACGCTCATGTATTGCATAAGAGTTGAAAAAAGTTGAAGCGCGTTAAAAAGTATGAACCAATTGCTTGGCTCATCATCGGGGTTGTGCATGATGGGAGTATTTTGTGTAATGAAAATGAAGCATGGCCTAACTATATGATTTTGTAGGGATAAGCTTTCTTTGGCTATGCTATTTTGATATGACATGATTATTTGTTAGTATGCTTTGAGTATTACTATTTTTATGTTTTATAATCTTTTATTTTGAATCATTTGGATCTGAACATTCATGCCACAATAAAGAAAATTACGTTGAGAATTATGCTAGGTAGCATTCCAAATCAAAAATTCTGTTTTTATCATTTACCTACTCGAGGACGAGCAGGAATTAAGCTTGGGGATGCTTGATAAGTCTCCAACGTATCTATAATTTTTGATTGTTCCGTGCTATTATATTACCTGTTTGGGATGTTTATGGGCTTTACTTTACACTTTTATATCATTTTTGGGACTAACCTACTAACCGGAGGCCCAGCCCGTATTGCTGTTTTTTTGCCTATTTCAGTGTTTCTAAGAAAAGGAATATAAAACGGAGTCCAAATGCAATGAAACCTTCGGGGGCGTGATTTTTGGAACAAACATGATCCAGAGGACTTGGAGTGCAAGTCTAGAAGCAATCAAGGAAGCCACGAGGGTGGAGGGTGTGCCCCCCCCCCTTATAGGGCACGCCCCTGTCTTGTGGGCCCCTCGGGCGTCCACCGACGTACTTCTACCTCCTATATATACCCATAAACCCCAAAACCATCGAGGGAGCCACCGAAGAAATATTTCCGCCATTGTAACCTTCTGTATCCGCGAGATCCCATCTTGGAGCCGTCGCCGGTGTTCTGCCGGAGGGGGAATCCACCATGGAGGGCTTCTACATCAACACCATAGCCCTTTCGATGAGTTGTGAGTAGTTTACCATAGACCTTCGGGTCCATAGTTATTAGCTAGATGGCTTCTTCTCTCTTTTTGTATCTCAATACCATGTTCTCCCCCTCTCTTGTGGAGATCTATTTGATGTAACTCTTTTTGTGGTGTGTTTGTCGAGATCCGATGAATTGTGGGTTTATAATCAAGTTTATCTATGAGAAATATTTGAATCTCCTCTGAATTCTTTTATATATGATTGAGTTATCTTTGCAAGTCTCTTCGAATTATCGATTTGGTTTAGCCTGCTAGATTGATCTTTCTTGCCATGGGAGAAGTGCTTAGCTTTGGGTTCAATCTTGCAGTGTCCTTTCCCAGTGACAGCAGGGGCAGCTAAGCACGTATTGTATTGTTGCCATCGAGGATAAAAAATATGGGGTTTATATCATATTGCTTGAGTTTATCCCTCTACATCATGTCATCTTTCTTAAAGCGTTACTCTGTTCTTATGAACTTAATACTCTAGATGCATGCTGGATAGCGGTCGATGTGTGGAGTAATAATAGTAGATGCAGGCAGGAGTTGGTCTACTTGTCATGTACGTGATGCCTATATACATGATCATACCTAGATAATCTCATAATTATTCGCTTTTCTATCAATTGCTCGACAATAATTTGTTCACCCACCGTAATACTTATGCTATCTTTAGAGAAGCCTCTAGTGAAACCTATGGCCCCTGGGTCTATCTTCTATCATATACGCTTTCAATCTACTTTTATTTGCATCTTTACTTTTCCAGTCTATATCACAAAATACCAAAAATATATTTATCTTATCATATTATCTCTATCAGATCTCACTATCGCAAGTGGCCGTGAAGGGATTGACAACCCCTTTATCGCGTTGGTTGCGAGTTCTTTGTTTGTTTGTGTAGGTTCGTGGGACTTGTGAGGAGCCTTCTACTGGATTGATACCTTGGTTCTGAAAAACTGAGGGAAATACTTACGCTATTGTGCTGCATCACCCTTTCCTCTTCAAGGAAAACCAACACAAGCTCAAGACGTAGCAATACCTAAGTTGGAAACAGTGTCCTAAAGTCATATTTGTTCCCTGAGCAGTCGAATCTCAAGGAAGAGATTTCTTTAAGGCGGTAAGAGTTGTAACGGCCTGGATTTTGGCCCTTTTCTTTTTCCTTTGTTTTATTTGGTTTTTGCTCTGTTTTTCTTTTTGGAGTGGTTCTGTGGCCTTGCCACCTGGGAAATCCTCCTCAATTCCTCCTCCCAAGTGGCTCATCATTCTCAAAACCTTGCCAAAGATCATGTCACTTCACTCCTTGACCAAACCCTAAAATCTTTTTCTAGGGAAAATTCCTTTTTCATTAAAGGAATAACCCTATCTGGCCTACGTTGTGAAGCAACCTATATTTCTGCCCATCCAAAAATCCCCAATTAATTCTCATAATTCCGTCGGGCCATATATAGCTCAAATATGCCCAAACATTGCCTTGGCCAGTTCAAAAATAATTCCCCAATATTCCTTTTTCTATTCTGCCCTAAATGGCACTTTGTGAAGGAAGTGTCATTTAATTTCTCCTACTGGCTCCCAACCTTCTTGGGCATGTTTCTATGTCCAAATAATTGCCCCATGCACAAGTTAAAATTTATGTTCGTAGCCAATCTTCCTCAGTGAATTTTCAAAGTTTCTGTCAGACAGAAGGCCTTGTGAAGGATGTACTGGCTAGGAGTATCCAAATGAGTTGAACTTTTGCACACTCCCAATTGTGATCATTTTAACCGACTCCACCAATTTTCAGCCCCATCCAATCATCTATGTGAGCACAGGAGCAAATCTTTGATTCTGGCAATATTTTCAGGTTGTGAAGCGAGTATATTGTATATTGCTTCATAAATCCTGATAAATTACCAGATCATTCTTATACCCATAAAACATCTCTCCACCCAATTTGACATCATTTCATTGAGCCATTTGACCACCAAAATTATTCCAAGTTTCTGGACAGAAATGATGTTTGTGAAGCAAGTGCCATTTTGGTTTGTCCATTTGGCATGAGCTTTTTACAGCATCTTCATATGACCAAATGACCCTGCCTTGCCCAATCTTATCCCAAGTTGACACCCTATGTGAGAGCATCATCATGATCTTCATTTCTGACCAGATTATGTGGTTGTTAAGCAACTACATTAAATCTTTATCCAAATCTTCTCAAAGTTACCAGGATGAAAGTCCTTCTTACCCTATCCCTCGCAGACAACTCCATTGCTCCCAAAACCCTTCCCGTTGATCACCAGTACTCACCCAAGTTTACTGCAGTAAACTTCAGAGGGTTATTAGCATTTAACCATGGCCCTTTTCACCAAACTACCACCACAGTTGAAACCACCCTTTGAAGGACTTACCACTAGACAACATTTGCCAGCCATTTGGCCCTTCTTGATGCCACTGCACGCGGTGACCACGACAATGGCGTGCATGTGCACGCGCTCCGTGTGTAGCTGCCGCGTCTAGTGGCTGTTTGTGCTGGACCCCCTCCTCCTCTCGTCGTCTTCGCGCATGTGAGCGTGTCCACCAGCTGGACCGTATCGTCGCCGTCCCCCTGGACTCATTTCCCTCTCCCGAAGCCTCCTCGTCGGCGCTCGTCGCTGCTCGCCCACGGGAGCTCTATGGCCGACAACGCATTAATGGCGCCCGACCTCTTCCTCAGCCCCTCCCTTGTCCGTCTCTTCCCCGTGAGCTCTCCCTTGTGGCCTTCCCATCATTTACCCTCGATATCAAGCACGCGAGCATGCGTCCATGGCGTCAGACACGCGTCCGCGGCGGTGCCAGCTCGGCCTCCTCGCCCCGCGCCTATATAAGGCCTCCCCCGAGCCCTCTGAGCTCACCTCCCCGCCCTCCTCTGGTCCCTCCTAGCTACTCACCCGAGCCGGAGAAGCCCTCTTTCCCTCCCCTCGTCGCCACGGTCATCACCGGCCGCCGCTCAAATTCGAGCGCTCCAGCCCCTGCCTATCCACCTAGCCACCACCAGTGAGATCCCCTCACTCCGGAGACCATCCCCATGCCCTTTCCCCCTTGCCAGAACCACTGTGGCCACGAGCCCATCTCCATCCACTCCTCTCCGCCAAGGCCCCTGTCCTCCTTGACCTCGGGGTCCCCGGCGGTAGCGCCACCCCCAGGTAGATGCGCCTTTTCGCCCCGAGCTCTCCGGTAGCCCGGGCGCCAAAAACGATGGTCGGAGCAGCCGGGGGTCGTCGCCGGAGCGCGCTCCCTCCTCTGGCGCTCGGGCGGCCGTGGGGGGGGGGTGGACGAAGAAGAAGCCAGCCAGGCGGGCCCCTCATCCCCCGCGACCCCACTTGGAAGCCGTAAGCGTTGACCCGCCCTGCCCACGTGGATAAGTGACGGGCCCCACCCCGTGGGACCCGCACGTGCGCGGCCCTGCCACTACTCGAGTGGTTAAAGTGAAAGCGTATTTCCCTGATGACGCTTTTAGTTTTTCATTCCAGGCCCCTGTTTGAAAATATTTTTCTTGCACATAGGTCCCTGGCAGAAAACACCTCATAATTTTTTATCTGTAACTCCAAATGAGGTGATTCCAAAGCCTACTTCTTTGTTTCGTCAAGCCCATTCTATTGGTTTCATTTGACTATGGTTTGACACTATGAAAATGACCATTATGCCCTTTCCCTTATCCAGCCCCCTTTGAGAGAGTACGATTTCCGACAATTCGTTTCGCGAGTTTCTCGCACTTTCTTCTGGTGATTTCTTCCACCCCAGGCAAGCCACACCCTACATTTGCATCATTGTAATGCAGTGACATGGTTTAATATATTTGAACTTGTTTAAAATATTGTTTTAGCTACTTGTGATTTGTGCATGGCATTTTCCCATAGTATTATTTTGATCTTGTGGATGCCATGCTATTGTTTGGATTACTAGGAGTTATGTTTGTAGTTGATGAGTATCATGTTGCCATTGGAGTATTAGTGGCATATATTATGGTTGTTTCAGGATGATATCTGTTAGTATATTTTTGGAGTATTACTTTGGATATCATGCTACCTTTGGATTATTAGTGGTTAGTATGATTATTTTCATGATGCTAGTTGATGTTCTGTTGCTTGGAGTATTATGTTCGGAGATGATGGTTACATGTGGATCTTAGCTGGATAGCTTTATTCTTGTTATTGGAGTGGTAGGATTATTATTTCGGATTCATCATGATAGTGGTGTTATGCTATCCTCGGAGTATTTTGAGATGAGGATATTATGCTTGGATTATTTGATGGATATTGCTATGACTTGGATTATAGTTTGATTGTTGATATTTGGAGTATCAGTTATCACAGTTATATTTTTGGGGATAAATTCCGTCATTAAGTTGATCAGGTGCCGCCGAACCGGGCTTTTTCTAATGCAACCACATTTGCCGGTATGGGACGGCCCTAATGCGGTCTATTCTCATGCCTCTCGCCGGTGCCTCCAACTAGGGAAGGTTATGGTCATGCGCTACCCTGATCAGGTAGGCGGACATAAGCCTTGTGTGCACGGTTTTAATTTTGAGCTCGGGTCCCCATGTGGGATCGTGGCCACGACTGTGGTCATTGTGTATTTGGTAGACATGGGGCCACCCAGGACTAGCCCGATGGGGAATGAGTTGGAGTGGTCGGGAGAGTGTCATGGCAGTAGATTGGTTTTGTCGGAACGCCGTTGGTCCACCCCGAATGGGAGTGTGAGGCCATGGTTCCGTGGTGTGGGTACAGTGCACTACCTCTGCAGAGTGTGTTTGTTTAAACTATCGATAGCCGCATCCTCGGTCATGGGCATGGGTTTGTACTAGGTCACACTGTTCGATCAACACTCACATGACGGAATGACTTATAGGTGATTTATATGTTGATGATGTTGAGACCTAGTGTTGGTCGTGGTAGTGATCGCCGTAAGGATCACGGTTGGAGGCCAACTATTGGTCGTGGTTGTGATCGCCATAAGGATCACGGGCCAAATATTTGTCGTGGTTGTGATCATCGTAAGGATCATGGGCAAAATATTGGTCGTGATTGTGATCGCCGTAAGGATCACGGGCCAAATATTGGTCGTGGTTGTGATCACCGTAAGGATCACGGTTTGACAGATGGTGATTTATCAGTATTGTAGTAGTTTCAGATCATGATTAGTGGTTGTTGTTGTATCGTGGTAGCTGTTAATTTTAATTAACCTACTTAATGCTATGTTGTTGTCTTGCCTTGATGTTTTTGGTTGTTGTGAGCTTGCAAGTAGATTCAATGTACTGACCTGGTGTGTCATGCCAGATTGCAGGTGATGCTGTGATTGCTTGATTGCTTGTCGTGGTTTCCGTTCATGCGAGCTAGATCATGTCCCAGCCAAAGTCCCTGTGGGGTGGAGTTCACTACCTTCATCGTTGTTCCGCTGCTAGAAAATTTCTGTTGCTACGAGTTGTTCCGCTGCTAGCATAGAGCAAGTGTAGTATTGCAGGCGTAGTATTTTCGTGCTGATGTTATCCTTTGTAACATCATACCCTTGTACTATTATTCTTGTAAAAAGAGCTGATTTGTTCTATGTCAAGCAGTGCCGTATTCTAGAAGACTTCTCCTTGATCTCTGGACTGGAATACGGGGCGTTCCGGTTTCTCTGAGCCGGGGTGCCACATTACTCTAGTGTGTTGCATCTTCGCTCCACTAATTTGCACTACTTGATTGAGATGCTAGCTTATGTTGCATCACCCCTATTTCATACTTTCTCATTTCATGCGGTTGATGACAATCATCTATATGCTTTGCACATGATTCATATTGCTTCTTGTCATATATCTCCATGTGTTGCCTCTCTCATGCTAGATGACTTGCCATGTATTGAGTGCAACAATGCTTATAGTCTTGCTCGTGAGATTGCCCCCATAGCATTCTCACACATGTTTGGAGATTTTGACATATTACTTGTTAAGCATGCTTGTCTTACTTCTTTCCACCATATACCTAGTGTCATGAATATTGCCATTGTTGCGTCATATTATTCATGCACTTTTGCTTCTAATGGTTATGTGCAAGAGAAGAGAACCATCATGATGGATGATGTGTTTATCTACCATGCGCATACGTTCTTTGTTTTGTTGTGTGCATGTGTAGGATACCTGGACTATGTGTCGACTTCCACTTCATTTGAGGTTACCATTCGAGCTCTTTAGAGCGAGCCTCATACATTCTACCATGACTCGCTTCTACACCGCATTTGCTTCCACTTTGGCATTGTGAAGAATGCACAAGGACACGCCTTCAAGGTGACATCCTTCTTGAGCTTGGATATTGTGAATCATACTTCATGTGTTGCTTGCACCATTTGCACGCATGTTCGAGATATTGCTCTCACCCATGATTGCCACATTTCCATGCTTCATGATATATATACCTTGTGTGTTGCATCCAATTCTTGGACTACTTGCTACTATCATATGGTTGGTTGCACCAATATCATTTCTTCACATATGCCATGTCCCTTTGCTTGTCACATGATTCCCTCACACATGATGAACAATTTCTCTTTCTATTGTGATGAGTGCCACACTATATTCACTACACCCTATGCACATTATGCTTGGATTGTCTTGCACTTGACCCATGTGTTTAGGCACTTCATTTTATTCGGTGTTGTGAATGATTCTTATGCCTACCATAGACCTTTCATTGAGCAATTTGTGAATGCTTGCTATGACCTCGAGGTAGACGCTTATTGTCTTGTCACACATATTTGCATCTCTACCTCACATATACATGCTTGTCCCCATGCTATCTTTGCTTGTGCTCAATTGATATGCTTACATGCCATGTCACAATCCTTTGTCAATCCATATGCTACACTTGATGACGACGCTTGTTTGGTCAATCACCTCTTGAATGCTTGGTTTTGCACTAACGCTAACCACATTTGGTTTCCCAAGTGTTTGTTGTCTTTGCCCATTTTGAAGGAATCACTAGACGGTGCGACATTGGAAAGTGCCCACTTCAAGCTTGAAGATGATAACTACATGGTGAACGTCCACTTCTACATGGCAAAGCCATCTCTTTCCCATGGTGATTTGGTTTTTGATCCGAGGTTGGATCTTTTCCAAGGGGTAGGGTCGAGCCGCACGTCAAGACCATCATGCATCTCGCAACCCTCTACACATCAATCATCCACAAGAGCAAGTCAACGAGCAAGCACATCGTCATCATCAACACCAAGCTCCTTTGGTACAAGCACAAGAAAGGCAACGTCACCGTCTCCAAGAGGAATAGCGAGCATGACAACATCAAGACAAACAAGACGCCGAGGCCGAACGTCAAGAACAACGACAACATGAGCACAAGCTTTTGAGGCGCAACATGCCCTTCAAGAATCAAGTCGGGCCATTTCCAAATGCAACCGCGATAGGCACAATCAAGAGGAAGCACTTCACAGAGAAATCCAAGAGCGAAACTACCAACCAAGAGTTCATCGTCAAGTTCCTCTAGCTCCTCCTCAAGCTCGACAAGCTCCCCCACAACCTCAAGTTCAACAAGAGCAAGATGACTACGGAAATCTTCCACGCCAAGAGCAATGTGAGGTTGATAATCCTCCACGTCAAGTGCGTCATCATCACCCTCGACCCCAACACAATGAAGAGCAACGCTACAGCAAGCTAAATTTCACCATGCCCAAGTTCAATGGAAGCAATGATCCCAAAGACTACCTATCATGGGCATTGAAGGTCGACAAAATCTTTCGTTTGCACAACTATGAGGAAGAGAATAAGATCGCTATGACATCACTTGAGTTCCAAGACTATGTGCTCATATGGTGGGAACACGTCCTTGAGTGACGAGAAGCAAGAGGTGAACCACCAATCACCACTTGGGCTCAAATGAAGGATGTCATGCAAACACATTTTGTGCCCACCTACTACAACCATGATCTATTCCAGAAGCTCCAACTACTCAAGCAAGGAACAAAGAGTGTTGAAGAATACTACAAGGAAATGGAGATAGCCATGATAAGAGCCAATGTCACGGAAGATGATGAGCAACCTATGGCCCGTTTCTTGAATGGTCTCAATCATCCCATCAAGTAGATTGCCGACTTCCAACCCTACTCCAACCTCATTGAGCTCGTGCATCAAGCTACCAAAGTGGAACGTCAAGTGCAAGACGAATTCAAGTACACCAAGTACTTGTCCAAGACCTATGGCTTCTCCAACACCCAAGTTTCAACGACTCCTCCAACTTCCACCTCAACCAAGCCATCTACTATCAACGGCAACAAGTCGAGTTACAAGAAAGCTTCGACAACCTCAAGTCGTCCTCCTACTACAAGCAACTTCAAGTTGCGCGCTTCATCATCTACTCCAACCTATGAGATCGTCAAGATAAGCTCCTTCAAGTGTTTCACTTGCGGCGGCCGAGGCCACAAGTCCTTTGAGTGTACCAACAAGTGCACCATGATCCTCAACGACGACGGAACCTATGACTCCATGAGTGAACAGGAAAATGGAAGCCCTTGAGAAAGTGTCCATGCACCGGCGCATGAACGAAGACAAAGATGATCAAGTCTTTTGTGATGAGAATATGAGCCCCGCTCTTGTTGTCTCCAAGGTCTTGACTCTTCAACATCAACAAGACGAAGACCAAAGATGCCACATCTTCCACACAAAGGCCGGCATCAATGGAAGGTCCGTCAAGGTTATCGTCGATGGAGGTAGTTGTCACAACTTGGCAAGTGAAGAACTATGCTCCAAGCTCCAATTGGTCAAGATGAAGCACCCGCATCCCTACAAGGTCCAATGGCTAAGCGATTCCGGCACTATACAAGTTGATCATACGGTCAAAGTCTCCTTCAAAATTGGAGCATATGAAGACACTTTGGAGTGTGATGTCGTCCTGATGTCTATTTGCCACCTTCTTCTTGGTCTACCATGGCAATTTGATCGCGGCGTCATCCACAACGGGTGTACCAACCACTATAGCTTCAAGATGAAAGGGAAGGAGTATGTGCTACGACCTATATCTCCAAGTCAAGTGATCACCGACAAGCAAGACACCCATCATGGAGAAACGAGTGAGAGGGTGATCCACCCAAAAGAGAGTGAGCGCCACAAGACAAAATCAAGTGCCTCCATGATGAGTGACAAGAAAAACTTAGTCCTATTTTCCACCAAAAGTGAGATGAGAGAAGTGTGTGAGAACCCATCAAGTGTTATGCACTTTGTCCTTGTGTGCAAAGACGAGGCACCAAAACCTAACACCTCTCACAATCTACCTTTAGTGTTGTCTTCTCTTTTGCAGGAATTCCAAGAAGTTTTCCCCAATGAGCTACCTCCGGGTCTACCTCCACTACGAGGCATTGAGCACTGAATCGACCTCATCCCCGGAGCACCTCTACCTAACAAGGCTCCCTACCGTGTCAACCCCGAGGAAACTAAGGAGATCCAATGGCAAGTGAAACAACTAATCGACAATGGTCAAGTACGTGAAAGTTTGAGCCCTTGTGCCGTTCTGGTCATACTCGTTGCAAAGAAAGACGGTACTTATAGAATGGTTTCCGATTGCTGTCCCATAAATGCTATCACCATTAGATATCACTATCCTATTCCACGCTTAGATGATATGCTTGATGAGCTTAGCGGAGCTGCCATTTTCTCTAAAATTGATCTTAAGAGTGGCTAATATCAAATACACATCCAAGAAGGTGATGAATGGAAAACTGCATTTAGGACCAAATTTGGCTTATATGAATGGCTAGTTACGCCAATGAGCTTATCCGAAGCACCGGGTACGTTCATGCGAGTCATGCACTTTGTTCTTCGTCCCTATATTGATGTATTTGTTGTGGTCTATTTTGATGATATTCTTGTCTTTAGCAAATCCCTCAAAGAGCATGTCATCCATCTTAGAACCGTGTTGCAAACCCTTAGGAAAGAGCGCCTTTATGCTAATGTGGAAAAATGCCTTTTTGGTGTTGATAAGCTTGTTTTCTTGGGTTTTGTTGTGTCCTCTAAGGGTGTTCATGTAGATGAATCTCTGATCAATGCTATTAAAACTTGGCCCTAACCAACCAACTTGCAACAAGTGAGTAGATTTTTTGGTTTAGCCGGTTTCTATCGTCGCTTTGTGAAGGATTTTAGCACCATTGCTTCACCATTGCATGCTTTGAGTAAGAAAATGCGCCATTTGTTTGGGGACCATCCCAAGATACCGCATTTAACGAGCTTAAGAATTTGCTTACTCATGCTCCCGTGCTTGCTTTACCCAACTTTGACAAACCTTTTGAGATTCATTGTGATGCTAGTGGTCATGGCATAGGAGGCGTGTTGACGCAAGAGAAGCGCCCAATAGCATACTTTAGTGAGAAACTTTCCGGCGCGCAAGTCAATTACCCCATCTATGACAAAGAGCTATATGCTTTAGTGCGAGTTTTGTGTTAATGTGAACATTATCTTCGCCCTCATGAATTTATCATTCATACCGATCATGAAACGCTTAAGTACTTAAAAGGACAAACTAAGTTGAACAAGCGTCATGCAAAATGGAGTGAATTTATAGAGTCTTTTCCTTATGTCATCAAGTACACCAAGGGTAAGGAAAACATAGTGGTGAATGCCCTTTCTCGCATATGGACACTTGTCACTAAACTTGAGTTGAATGTTATTGGCTTTGAGCATATTAAAGACTTGTATGCGAATGATCCTACCTTTGCTACTCCTTATGCTAAGTGTTTGACGCATACATCTTGGGAACGATATTACATAAAGTATGATTATCTTATGAGAGCTAGCAAAATTTGCATTCCCGAGTCTTCTCTTCATTTGCTCCTTTTGCAAGAGGCTCATGGAGGCGGACTCATGGGACACTTTGGATGTGACAAGACATTCGCCACGCTCTCCAAGAACTACTTTTAGCCCAAGATGTTTCGCGACGTCTCACGCTTCACCAGCCGATGCTCTACATGTCACAAAGCTAAGTCTAAAGCTCAATCCCATGGTCTTTACATGCCTCTTCCTACTCCTTATCAACCTTGGGAAGACATTAGCATGGATATTGTACTTGGTTTGCCTAGAACTCAAAATGGAAAGGATTCCGTGTTTGTTGTTGTGGACCGATTCTCTAAGATGGCACATTTCATTCCTTGCAACAAGATAGACCACTACAAAAAAGACAAATTCATGACATTTTGGGTCGAACAAAATTTTTTCCTGTCATACTTATGACACTTCTATGATGATAATTGTGACAAAACCCGGTATCATCATAGATGTGGTGGGCTCCTACTTCTATGACAAAAAATCATGACAGAAAATGGGCTTTTCATCCTGGGCGGGCCAGAGACGCAGATGCATGACATTCTTTGCACCGTCCATGACGGAGAAAACCATGGTAGAAGCGAGGGCGAGGAAAATTTCGGGGAGTTCCCGGTTACGGTGGGTGGTCGGGGGCTGATACGTCTCCAATGTATCTATAATTTTTGATTGTTCCATGCTATTATATTACCTGTTTGGATGTTTATGGGATTTACTTTACACTTTTATATCATTTTTGGGACTAACCTACTAACCAGAGGCCTAACCCGTATTGTTGTTTTTTTGCCTATTTCAGTATTTTGAAGAAAAGGATTATCAAACGGAGTCCAAATGGAATGAAACCTTCGGGAGCGTGATTTTTGGAACGAACGTGATCCAGAGGACTTGGAGTGCAAGTCAAGAAGCAGTCAAGGCGGCCACGAGGGTGGAGGGTGCCCCCCTACTAGGCATGCCCCCCTATCTTGTGGGGCCCTCGGGCATCCACTGACCTACTTCTTCCTCCTATATATACCCATGTACCCCGAGAACATCAGAATAGACCATGAAAACCTAATTCCACTGCCACAACCTTCTGTATCCATGAGATCCCATCTTGGAGCCTTCGTCGGTGCTCCACCCCCTTTTCCTCCCTCATGAAATCCTAATTTCCCGCAATGAAATTCGATTTCACTCATGTCGGCGGTTGGCAAAACGGCCCTGAGATCCGGGACTGGTAAAAGATGGGGAGGGGGAATCGATCACGGAGGGCCTCTACATCATATCCAAGGCCTCTCCGATGAGTTGTGAGTAGTTTACCACAGACCTTCGGGTCCATAGTTATTAGCTAGATGGATTCTTCTCTCTCTTTGGATCTCAATATCATGTTCTCCTCGATCTTCTTGGAGATCTATCCGATGTAAGTCTTTTTGCAGTGTGTTTGTCGAGATCCGATGAATTGTGGGTTTATGATCAAGTTTATCTATGAGAAATATTTGAATATCCTCTGAATTCTTTTATGTGTGATTAAGTTATCTTTGCAAGTCTCTTTGAATTATCAGTTTGGTTTGGCCTACTAGACTGAACTTTCTTGCAATGGGAGAAGTGCTTAGCTTTGGGTTCAATCTTGCGGTGTCCTTTCCCAGTGACAGTAGGGGCAGTAAGGCACGTATTGTATTGTTGCCATCGAGGATAACAAGATGGGTTTTATGTCATATTGCATGAGTTTATCCCTCTACATCATGTCATCTTTCTTAATGTGTTACTCTATTCTTTATGAACTTAATACTCTAGATGAATGCTGGATAGCGGTCGATGTGTGGAGTAATAGTAGTAGATGCAGGAAGGAGTCGGTCTACTTGTCACGGACGTGATGCCTATATACATGATCATGCCTAGATAATCTCATAATTATTTTCTTTTCTATCAATTGCTCGACAGTAATTTGTTCACCCATCGTAATACTTATGCTATCTTAAGAGAAGCCACTAGTGAAACCTATGGCCCCCGAGTCTATCTTTTATCATATATGCTTTCAATCTACTTTTATTTGCATCTTTACTTGTCCTATCTATATTATAAATTACCAAAAATATATTTATCTTATCATATTATCTCTATCAGATCTCACTTTTGCAAGTGGCCTTGAAGGGTTTGACAACCCCTTTATTGCGTTGGTTGCGAGTTCTTGTTTGTTTGTGTAGGTGCGTGGAACTTTTGAGGATCCTCCTACTGGATTGATACCTTGGTTCTCAAAAACTGAGGGAAATACTTACGCTACTATTGTTGCATTACCCTTTCCTCTTCAAGGAAAACCAACGCAAGCTCAAGACATAGCAGGGGCCGAGCGATGAACATTTATCTCGTACCGTATGCGTATGGGTGCGAGGCGTTGGGATCTAATTGAACCTGAGCGAGGCGTCGCCTAACTGAACCCGAGCGATTGCACTACAACGCATTACTGAACCTGAGCGATCGAGTGATTCCTTCGCTACTGCTGCTAACTGAAGTCGATCGATGCTGCCTCTGGATGAACAGTGAGCATTGTTGTGTGTGTGTGGGGGGGTGGTTGGATGAACAGTGAGCGTTGTGGGGGGATTTTGGATGAACAGTTCCCGGTGGGGGTGGATGAACATGACCCTGTGGTGTTGCCTCTGGATGAACAGGACCCCGATTGATCGAGCCGGTTGGGGCTGGATGAACAGGACCCCGTGGAGGGTTGGATGAACAGGATGACCCCGTGGAGGGCTGGTTGAACAGTAGCTGTTGGAGGGCTAGATGAACAGTAGCCCGTGGAGGGGTGGTTGAACAGGAGCCCGTGGAGAGGGCTGGTTGAACAGTAGCCGGTGGAGTAGCGTGATACGTCCATTTTGCATCATGCTTTGATATTGATACTTATTGCATTATGGGCTGTTATTACACATTATGTCACAATACTTATGCCTTTTCTCTCTTATTTTACAAGGTTTACATGAAGAGGGAGAATGCCGGCAGCTGAAATTCTTGGCTGGAAAAGGAGCAAATATTAGAGACCTATTCTGCACAACTCCAAAAATCCTAAAACTTCACGGAGACACGTTTTGGAATTAATAAAAATACTGGTGAAAGAATCAAACAGAGGGGGCCCACACCCTGGCCACGAGGGTGGGGGCGTGCCCTACCCCCTGGGCACGCCCCTTGTCTCGTGGGCCCCCTGGCAGGCCTCCGGTGCCCATCTTTTGCTATATGAAGCCTTTTGCTATATGAAGTTTTTCTTTTGGATCAGTGATACTCTTTTTACTTTTTTAATAATAAAAATTGCAGTGGGGTTTTACCCTACTGTTCATAGTCAAAACAATAATCAAAAATAAGCTTTCTTGATGAAGCGCTGCCGTCTCGAGGCGGAACCTTGGCGGAACCAATCTAGGGCTCCGGCGGAGCTGTTCTGCCGGGGAAACATCCCTTCGGGAGGTAGAAATCGTCACCATCGTCATCACCATTGATCCTCTCATCGGGAGGGTGTCAATCTCCATCAACATCTTCACCAGCACCATCTCCTCTCAAACCCTAGTTCATCTCTTGTATCCGATCTTTGTCTCAAAACCTCAGATTGGTACATGTGGGTTGCTAGTAGTGTTGATTACTCCTTGTAGTTGATGCTAGTTGGTTTATTCGGTGGAAGATTATTTGTTCAGATCCTTAATGCATATTAATAGCCCTATGATTATGAACATGAATATGATTTGTGAGTAGTTACGTTTGTTCCTGAGGACATGGTAGAAGTCTTGCTATAATTAGTCATGTGAATTTGGTATTCCTTCGATATTTTGATGAGATGTATGTTGTCTCTCCTCTAGTGGTGTTATGTGAACATAGGCTACATGACACTTCACCATTTTTTGGGCCTAGAGGAAGGCATTGGGAAGTAATAAGTAGATGATGGGTTGCTAGAGTGACAGAAGCTTAAACCCTAGTTTATGCGTTGCTTCGTAATGGGCTGATTTGGATCCATATGTTTCATGCTATGGTTAGGTTTACCTTAATTCTTCTTTCGTAGTTGCAGATTCTTGCAAGGGTAGTTAATCATAAATGGGATGCTTGGCCAAGGAAGCGCAGCACCCAAGCACAGGTCCACCCACATATCAATTTATCAAAGTAACGAACGCGAATCATATGAACATGATGAAAATTAGCTTAGCGATAATTCCCAAGTGTCTGGAGCGCTTTGCTTTATATAAGAGTTTGTACAGGCTTGTCCTTTGCTAAAAAAAAGGATTGGGCCACCTTGCTGCACCTTGTTTACTTATATTACTTGTTACCCGTTAGAAATTACCTTATCAGAAAACTATGTGTTATCGATAATTTCAGTGCTTGTAGAGAATACCTTACTGAAAACCGCTTGTCATTTCCTTCTGCTCCTCCTTGGGTTCGACACCCTTCCTTATCGAAAGGACTACGATAGATCCCCTGTACTTGTGGGTCATCATAGCGCACGGTGGAGGCTGGATGAACAGGAGCCCGTGGATGAACAGTCGCAGGTGGAGGCCGGAGCAGGTCAATGGTGGATGAACAGTAGCCCGTGGAGGCTAGAGGAAGTCGACGGTGGAGATGCACAGTATCCCGTGGATTCCTGTTTTGCGGTACGCCACACCCCTCCCGATGAATTGGACCCCCATTTCAATCGTAGCGCTCCAACACAAGTATGTTTCCTCTATTTTGCGGTACGCCACACCCCTCCCGATCAACAGGACCCCGTTTCGACCGTAGGAGGTCCAACAGAAGTCTGTTTCCTCCATTTTGCGGTACACCAGACCCCTCCCGATGAACAGGATCTCGTTTCGAACGTGGCCGGTCAAACACAAGGCCGTTTCCTCCGTTCTATGGTACGCCAGGCCTCGTTTTCATCGGTTGTTCCGTCTAAGCCCTCCCGATGAACACGACGACGCATTCCATTCCGACCCAGCCGGTTGGCTCCCCATGAACACGACGATGACGAAGTTTCTCCATTCCGACCCAGCCATGTATACGACCCCTGGCCATACGTATGCGCGAGTAGGCATTCGAGACCCCGCCCGTATGTACGTACGTGGCCATATTTACTTTCTTGCACCCTGGCCGTTGTATGTACGTCTACATGCTACGTGCGCGCCTCTACTACGACACGTTCGCATCTACATCGACCAGTATGTACGTACACGTTCGCGACCAGAATGACAACACTACCTATGCTTCAACCATGTGGGTCCCGACGGTCAGGCACTTCCTTGCGTGCGAAGATGTAGCTAGTGGGTCCCAGCAGTCAGGGGGGCGAATCATTTTTTTGCTCGTAATATGGACGTAGTTCCTTGCGTGCGAAGATGTAGCTGGTGGGTCCCGACACTCAGGGGGGAAACGTTTTTTTCATGAAATACAGTGGCCCGTCCGGTAGGTCCCTGCTGTCAGGTGGAGGAATAATTATTTTGTGTGTAATAAGGAGCCAATTCCTTGCGGCTACTATGGACCCAGCTATCAGCCTATCAACGTACAGTACTCTTTCGATGGAAATCGTTCCTTGAGCACGTTGACCATGCCGCGCCGAGAGCACCAGTGCAGTGGACGACGGCGAGGCCTAGGAAGGGGACGACGCGGAGCCGGGGAAGACGCGACAGTGGATGCCCACGTGTACAGGAGTATGAGGGTTCACTGGTTTGGCTGCGGTGTGAGGATGTCGTCGTCACAGAATAACAGGGGGTGTGGGTGAGTAGAGGGATGGCATGGCCAGCGGAGGGAGTAGTGGGTGGCGGTGAGGCCTCAGCGGCATCACAGCCGGCCACGGGAGGCAGGAGCACGCGGCACGACCGACGCTGGTTTGGGCGGCTGGAGCAAGAAGACCAGAGGTTGAAGAAGCACTACAGCCGTTGGATGGACATCTACGGTCACTGGAGCTAGAATCGTTCATATTGACTAAGTTGACAAAGCCCTCTGTCCCCGTCAACTTAGTTGGCCCACAAGTTAGCCTCCCACTATGGTGGGTCCCAACTAGCAGGGGGTATTCATTTTTTTGTGCGTAATAAGGAGGCACTTCCTTGCGTGTGAAGATATAGCTGGTGGGTCAGACCTGTCAGCGGGGGGAACGTTTTTTCGTGAAATATAGAGGCCCTTCCAGTGGGTCCCAACTGTCAGGTGGAGGAATCATTATTTTGCATGTAATAAGGAGGCATTTCCTTGTGTGCGGCCGTGGACCCAGCTGTCAGCCTATCCACGCACAGTCTACTTCCAATGGTGTTGTTTGTTGACCACATTGACCACTCCGAGCGCATCCAAGGTGGTGGACGACGGCGAGGCCCCGGACAACAACGAGCCGGAGATGGGAAGACGCAGGAGTAGAGTCACAGACGGAGAGGTGTCTGAGGGTTAACTGGTTCTTGTGCGGTGTGGTTCGGCAATCGATGGAGAAGAATAGGAGGTATGGAGGGGTGAAGGCATGGCCTGGCCAACGGTGGAGTAGCGCTTCACAGCAAAGCGTGCTAAGCAGAGCTGCTAGCACCAGGAGGCAGGAGGTGGTCCAGGTGGCGCTGGAGGAAGAAGACGAGAGATTGAAGATGGATGCCGGTCGTTGGATGTAAATCCAACGGCTAACGATGTCAGAATCATTTGTTGACTAAGTTGACAACGACTTGCGTTGGCTTCGACCTATTGGCCCACATTTCAGCCTCCAAAAATGTGGCACGTATTCAACCCATTTTTTAGAATTTACAGTCTTTTTTTGCGGGGTAGTATTTACAGTGAATTTGATTTATTTTCTTTAATTATAGTCCATTAGCTGGGCTGGGTGAACAAATAATGTAGCATCCATGCGGCCCATTTATTCCTAAAAAATTACAGGCCATTTGCACTTTCTCAAAATATACGATTTTGCTGGGCTGATTCTAATTATAATGTTGATTTGGGCCAGCAATATTATCAAAAAATAAACAGGGGCTGAGCATTTTGTTATAAATATATTTAAATAATAAGTGATTTATTATTACATTGGTCCTTAAATCTTACCAAGCTTTTGTACATAATCACTAGGATTTTCGTGCCAAAAAAATCCAGGATTTTATTGTTAAGAAATTATTTTTATAAGTTAATAAGATGTGGGATATTGTTTTCTTACATATGTAAGTATGTGTTAAATATATGATGAAAATAACAATAATATATAATAACATATAAAATAATTTAAATATATATAATATAGTTAGAAGGGAAACATAAGTTGGACCAGGAATTCCTATTCTTATATAGAAAAATAGAACAGACCTCTGTGTTTTCTTCAAAAAAATACATAAATTGGGCTGCCAATGTTTCAGGAAAAATAAAACCTCGGATTGGAGGTCCATAGGCCGGTCGATATATGATGGCCCTCAAGAAAATACAAATCGGCATGTCATGGGCTGCGCATGTTAAAAAAGAAAGCATAGACGGGGCGACCCAAAACCTAGCTGATACTTGTTGTCCTAGTGATAATAAATGATACCTGCCAGCTCCTCGGCTTCGTTGTGAATTTATCTCCTATAGTAACTACGTTGAAGCACCTTAAAAATGTAACTATGTTGACAAACCCGTGGGCCCCAATGCTAGTATAGCATTAGGAGGAAGTATTTTTTGATGAGGCACTTGCTTGCGTACGGCCATAAGCCTGGTGGGTCCTGACTGTCCGCCTCTCCACCTACAGTCCTCTCCAGACTCCTCTCGTTTGTTCAGCATGTTCACAATGGCAGACAACAGCGTCGCGGCGAGTGCACAAAGGCGCAGGAGGGGATCCGACCACCTGAGGAAGTGCCTTATTAGTAACGAAACTACTGAACTAGCCTAGTGGCCAAGTGACAACCCGACAGCTGTTCCGCCCGGGTTCGATTCCACCTTTGCTGGGAAATATCTCCAAATTTTTCGCCTCTGCCTTTATTGACGTGTGGGTCCCCATTGTCATCTACGCAAACCACGTCCAACACTTGCCAAAACTTTGTCCCTCGTTTTCTCTGTTTTTCGCACACTCGACATTGTGTGGGCATTTTGAAAATAACATATCTTTTTGACTGTGCATCATATGAAGATGTGCTATGCATGAAGGTTGATCAGCATGATGTTAACTGGCTGGTAGTTCCATTTTCGACCATGAATAAAACTTCCAACATGATGTTAACTCTGTTTGAAAAGGTCATGTTAATATAAATGCTCTGCCTTTGAAAGTTGTAGTTTCTTATCTGAAACTGAACTTGCAGTTTCTTATCTGAAACTGAACTTGTAGTTTCTTATCTGAAACTGAAACTTGCCGTTTCTTCTCTAAGAATCACATTGTCTGCACTTTTATACTCCTATGAAACTACATTTTTTTGAAGTACTAAAAATAGATCTCTAGAATTCATAAAATACTTCGTATGCTCAATACTGCAAATCTGAAATTCAAAAGACATTCATATCTTTAAGTACTCTCAAAATACATAACACAAAACACAATTCACAACCTGCAAATACTCACAACCCTAAGCTCCTCCTGACAATTCACAACCTGCCTGACTATTGGGCTGGGGGGCAGTCCCCTCCTATTCCTCGGCGGTAGACAGCCGCCCCATGAGACGATGTGAACGGCGAGGGAGAGGATGGCGGGGAAGCATCGTCGGGCCAACTGCTTTTCTCCTCTTGTAGTTGGGTTCGGTCGACGAATACTCCACTGGCTCGCTCTAGCACGACACCCTCACAAACGGCACCCTGTAGATGCTCGATCCTTCAATCTCTGGTGGATGTTCCATCTGGGATCGATACTCCCACCACCGCTCCCTTAGGATCGGATTCGGTGAATCTGTTTGCTCCATGGCCCAAAGGAGTAGCTCTATGTACTCCCGCACAACTCCCTTTGAGAGTATCCCTGCCTTTTCGCTCTGTTGCAGATATTTGGCCCTGGATGCCACTGTTGCCGCTATTTGGTCCTTGTTGTCAAACCAAGACTCTATCTCCAACATCCTAGCTAGCTTCACAGGATCGCCGTCTACGATCCTCATGTATCTGTTGTACTCCTCCATCGATCTACTTCTTCACAGCACCTTCACTTACCGGCGCTGGTTTTTGAATGGAAGAGGAGAGGAGCAGCTCTGGTTTTGGATTAGAACGGGAGAGGAGCGACGCTGGTTTTGGATTGGAACAAGAGAGGAGGGGCGGTGGTTTTGAAATGGAAGAGGAGAGGAGCGGCGCTGGATTTAGATTGGAACAGGAGAGGAGCGATGGTGGTTTAAGAGGAGAAGAGCAGAAGAGTGGCGCTGGTCTTGGAAGTATTTTTTTGTTTTGGGTATTTTGGGTCAAAGTTTGACCACGTACTGTATTTAACCAGCAAAACGCGAATGCATGTCACCAAAAATTGTATCGTTTGGTTCGTATCCGAATGTACTTTCAAATTATATTATTTTTGCAACGTATAACATATATTTTATTTGCAAAAATCATGGTCAATTATGACCCAGAATAAAAGGGAGACTAGTTAATGTGGGGTCGCTTTCTTAATTGAAGGGTAAATTGATTTTGATTTTGATCCAGTCACAGCGCGCCGGCCCTCTCGTCCAATCCTAAATCACTGTCGCACGCTCCTCTCCCTCTTCTCCATTGCAAAACCACCTCCTCTCCTCTCCATCATCTCCATTCCAAAACCATCGTCTCGTCTCTACCTCTTCTCCATTGCAAAACCACCACCTCTCCTCTCCATAATCTCCATTCCAAAACCACCGTCTCGCATCTCCCTCTTCTCGATTGCAAAACCACCTCCTCTCCTCTCCACCATCTCCATTCCAAAACCATCATCTCGCCTCTTCCTCTTCTCCATTGCAAAACCACCTCCTCTCCTCTCCACCATCTCCATTCCAAAACCACCATCTCTCCTCTCCCTATTCTCTATTGCAAGACCACCGTCTCTCCTGCCATCTTCCAAAGCTAGAACCGAACCACTCAGAAGGACATCTATGGAGAGGATGCAGCAGCAAATCAGACAGATCATCAGCGGCGACCAGGCAAAGTTAGCCAGGTTGAAGGAGATCCTTACTTGGTTTGACAATGAGTGGGAGATTTCGAGGACGGTGAGGGCCATGTGGCAATGTATGCGAAAGAGCGAGACGACGGCGATGAGGGCGGTGATGTACATGTACTCCTCGGCGGCAGTCACGCCGCAGTCCTCGTTCATCAAGTATCTCCTCTGGGCGATGAAGCGGACAGATTCACCCAAGGCGACAATCAGGTGGAGGTGGTGGGCGTACAGGTTGAAGGTCGAGCACCCAAAGGATAACGAATACGGTGTGCCGTTTGTGAGGGTGCAGAGCCAGCTGGAGCCACACGAGTATTCGTTCTCCGACCGCAAGAGGAGACCGGATGGCGCGATGTCGCTTCCTTGCCGTTCTCCACGGTTCCCTTGATGCTCACCTCGTTTCCACAGCGGCGGTAGGGTTTAAGGTAAGCTTCGCACTAACCTAATCTTCCACCTGCTCATGCTTACAATCAGTGTGACAGCTAATGAAAATCATGCTTACAATTAGTCTCTGAGTACTATGCCAATCACCCTAGAATAGCTCTAGACCTTTGGGTCAAAGTCATGACACTGTGTACAAATAAAGAAAATAGATTGGTGCTTCTTTCAGAAAAGTGTACTCCCTAGAAAACAACCAATATAAGCTACTAGTATTTGGTTAGAGGATTTGCTGCCGAGAAAGATCTGTCCACAAAGAATGCCACACATCCCACTGGTGGTGGTGGATGCCAATGCGTTCCTGGATCATGGTTGGTATCAGTAATTTTTACTTGGCACACCTCGCACTCTGCATATATGCCGGTTCCATACGTACATTTGTGCAGTTCCACCAAAATGCAGCTGAATAACCCTATTTGCACAGATAATGAAAAAGCATGATTACATTATAGTGGCACTAGTTGATGAAACACACAAAATAAATAGAAGAAAATATTGCGATAGTATCATAGTATGCCATGTTGCGAGGGCGAGATGGGCCCTGCGACGCCTCATACGGTACGCCTCATACTGGAAATTGTCCCAAGTCTCCCAGATACACCTTCTACCAGTGATGAACATCAGTGTATAGAGGTAGTACAAGGAGGGGCCTTAAGACATTCAAATCTCTATTTGTGTGCAGATCAACTAAAATTAAGCACCCCAATTTGCATAAATGCTTAAACATTAACAATGGGACTAGTTGATGAAACATACATTAACAAAGAGAAGCACTTTCTTTGTCTACATTGGAAATGAAATGATAGAGAGGACACTCGCTCTATTTTAACTGTATTATTACTTCATTTTATCAGTGACACTAGGGTCGAGCAGGTGGCAAACGAGGTGTACCGTGCGTCGCAAGGATGAAGGCCGGGGGTGCTTAGACTGAAATGTTGAAGCTAGCTCTTTCAGTCCCTATCTTCCCCCTGATGTTTCTGTGGTAGCATTTGGGTTGTAATCCAAACTTGGTCGAGCTGGTGTTGCGTCCCCCTACCTGCCTAGCTTATGTGGCGAACTTGTCTCCTGCTAGTACTCAGTCCATTCTAGTAGTAGTTGCATAACTGCCCGTTTACACTGAGATATTGTCGGATAATGGTTCTCTATGGTTGGATTTCTTTACTGAAATTGGAGGGAACCCCCCTTTCGATATATAAAAAAACAGTGACACTAGCGGTGCCAAAACCTTGCCTCAAATTAATAGTGCCACTAGATTTAGGTGCAAAATAATAACATTACTGCTTTATCATGGCAGTGCCAAAACAGTAGCACAAGAGCAGGATTAACATGCAGGATCTTTGGTAAACGGTCAGACCAAAAAGGAACATACCTCGTGATGGGTGTCGGTGTTCTGGGAATGGGGGTACCCAGACTTGCCTGCCTGCGGCCTGTGGCGTGGCTCAAGGAGTGGCCCAGTACGGCCCATCTTCATCGACGCAAGCTCAAGACCCTCGCGAGCGGCCAAGCCTCGCGGGGCGGACAACAGGAAGCTTCCTCAGGCAGAGCTTCGTCAGGCTGGCTCGCGAGGAGGCGGAGAGATCAAGGAAGGGTACCTCACGAGGTGCCTGTGACGCAAGCCATGATGACCGAAGCCAGGCGGGCGCCAGCCGGGCGCCGGCCTGCGCAGAGTCCTTGTTTCCTCTTTGGTGCAAAGGGAGCAAGCGCAGGCGAGAGTATCAAGCAAAGGCAACCATTTCGGTGCAACAAGACCAAGACCAGCAGAACGGCAGGATGGAGGTCATCGTGGAGCCCATGCCGGCGTCACCATCAGAGTCATTGGCAGGCGAGGACCAACATTAGCCAGGATAAGTGTACTAGATGTTCCCCTTCAAAATGGCCAATTGTTGGCGCCCTTCCCGCCCAATATTTGGGAAGAGGACCAAGGCCTCGCTCTATAAATAGGACTAGCCACTCTCAAGGCAGGGGGTCGACCAATCGAACCTTAGCCAGAACCACCAACACAAGAACCCCTCCCCTCGCGAGGCAGTTCTTTCTTTGTATTGTTCATCATCATCCCCTGAGGCAATCCACCACACCACAAACTAGAGTAGGGTATTACACCACAATGGTGGCCCGAACTAGTATAAACCTCGTGTCCCTTGTGTTGTTCTTCATGTAGTTTAGATCCTTGCCAGCCGGTGAGACGTGAGTAGGTAGGAGGTGTGATCTCCGCGCGCACCCCAGAGTTCAAACCTTGAGGGTCTGGCGGAACACAAAATCCGACATTTGGCGCGCCAGGTAGGGGTGCGCCGGAATCCGCCTTCCGCCGCCTTGCGTTTCGCCATCCACCGCATCCATGTCTGGCGCTTGTCGAGCCCGTGCCGAGCGCCGGGCTGCCCTCGCGGCCCATGTTGCCCATACGGCCCTCGTCGGAGGGCCTCCCCGTCATTCCCCGTCGCCTGCCATCCACGCCGCCACCGGCCCGTCAGGGAACGAGCAGCAGGCGTCGTCCCTGCATCCTTCGGTGCGGCGAGAAGGCCGCACCGCCACCCCGTCGCTGACTCCGGCCGGTTCCTCGTCCCACTCCCGTCGCGCTCCGGCAGACGCGCATGCCGCGCTGCTCCCGGCGCAGGAGCTCCTGCACTACTGTCCCGTCGAGGACCTCTACAGCGAGTGGCTCGCCCGCATCACCGAGCTCGTCAGCGCCGCTGGGGGCTCCCCTGCGCCATCCCTCTCACTGCACCTCGCCCCGCCCTACGCGGGCAACGAAGCTCCGGGGCGCCTCAGCCGCCTCCCCCTCAAGAAGGCGCCTTGGCCCCAAGGCGCGTGGCCCCTGGACGGGACCCGCTCCGTCTGGCGCCAGCATAACAAGGGAAGAGCTGTCAAGAGATCCCCCGTCCCCAAGAAGCTGCCCATGTGCTCCTCGCACCGGCCCGTCACGATCGCGCTCCAGCTCCAGCGCGTCAAGACCCCGCGCTGCTCCTGGCGGCAGCGCACAGAGACTTCCAAGATCAAGCTCTCCGTCACCAAAGGCGTCCCGTGGCCACTGCAGGCTGCCGTGCCTTCACCGCCGAGCTGCGCAGCATGGCCTGGCCAGGCAAGTTCAAGCTAGATCTGGCCCCGCGCTACGATGGCACGGCCGACCCTACGGAGTTCCTCCAGCTCTGTGAGTTGGGCATTGAAGCCGCAAACGGGGACGAGAAGGTCATGGCGAACTGGTTTCCCATGGAGCTCAAGGACGGTGCCCGCACCTGGCTCCTGAACCTGGCTCCCGGCACGATTTCCTCCTGGGACGAGATGCGCACCTGCTTCATCGCCAACTTCCAAGGCACCCGCGACCGGCCCCTGACCATGAGCGACTTGCGCCGCATCAAGCAGCAGCCAGGAGAAACCCTGCAAAAGTTCATCCATCGTTTCAACAACGCTCGCCTCAAGATCCCCAGGGTGTCTGAGGAGGCCATCATCTCAGCCTTCTCCGACGGCGTGCGTGATGTCAAGATGAAAGAGGAGCTTGCGATCCATGAAGACCTGTGCACTTCCCTGGAGCTGTTCAATTTGGCGACCAAGTGTGCCAGGGTTGAGGAAGGACGCCTTTCCCTCCTTGAACTGTCGGCTGCCGACCCAGAAGAGAAGAAGCCCAAGGTCAAGGACGTGAAGCGCAAGGGGGTTGCCATGCTTGCAGCAGAGCCGGACATCAAGCAAGGTAGGGATCAGCCTGAGTCATCCAAGGGCAGCCGGTACTGCGTGTACCACGACCTCCACACCCACAACACCAATGAATGCCAAGAGCTCAGGGCCATGCGGGACGTGCGTGCCGGCTGACACCCCGAGTGCAGCGACCGGGGCTATGGCCGAGGAGGAGGAAGAGGTGGAGGACGATGGGAAGACCATGGCCCTTGCCAAGGGTGGCATGACCAACCTCGCGAGGACCACTGGCAGGACGAGCCTCGTGAGGGAGGTTGGAGGGATCAGCCTCGCGAAAATCTCCCACAAGGCAACGCATGCCTCCCTCCTCTGTCACCACAGCCGAGGAGGAATGAAGACCCTCATCAGGACGAGGGGGCTGGGGGCTTCCAGGAACCACGCAGGATCGCTTGCATCTTGGGCGGCGCTCATGCCCCAGCCTCTCAGTGCATCTTCAAGCAGTTTGCTCGCGAGGTGAATGCAGTCCTCCCCAAGCTTGAGGCCACACGCCCTCTCAGGTGGTCATCGTGCGCCATCACATTCATCTCAGCGGATCAGCTCAAGTGCGCGGCCACAACCGGAGTCCTCCCGATGCTTTGTTCCCCAATCATCAACAATGTGCAAGTCACCAGGACCCTCATCGATGGAGGAGCAGGGCTGAACGTCCTGCCCATCGAGACATTCAACAATCTCCAAGTGCCATACAATCAGCTTAGCCAACCAAGCCTTTCTCAAGAGTCACCGATGGTTCCACTGTCCTAATAGGGAAGGTCCGCCTTCCTGTTACCTTCGGGAAGCGCAACAACTACCGCACCGAGCTCATCGACTTCGACGTCGCGCACATCCGCCTGCCGTACAATGCCATCCTCGGGTACCCAGCTCTGGCCAAGTTCATGGCCGTGACTCATCACGGCTACAATGTCCTCAAGATGCCAGGAAGCGGTGAAGTCATCACGGTGCCTTGTGAGGAGAGGGATGTTGTGTGTTCTCTGGAGCGTGCTTTTCAGGCCACGTCAGTCGAAGAGCCAGATCACAAGAGCGGAAGGCTTCCCGAGGCAGTCCCTAAGAAGAAGAAGACATTGCCTGGTCTGAACCCTCGGGAGGCAGGCCCCTCAGGATCCGTGCCCGTTCAAGGGGCGCCTCCTTCTGCGCATAAAAAGGCACGCCCGGTGCCCTCCTCAGGCAAGGCTCGGGGGCTCTCTCCTGGAGGGCCATTGACTTTGCCAAGATCACGAGGGAGGTGCTCGTGCACCACTTGGAGGCATGTTTCAAAGCACGTTTCCCTCAGGAAGGAGCAAGGCAAGGAGGGCCAAACCCTCAGGAGTTCATCAGCGAGATTATTCAGGAGCTGCAGGAGTCAAGAGTCATGAGTGGCAGCCGCCGCTTACCCGCCGTAGCTCCCCATCCGGGCGAGGATGGTGGGTGCGCATCTGCATCGACATACTAGGACTCAACCGAGTCGCCTCTCAGAAGTGCCTCTAGCCCTCACGCTGTTGGGGAATGTAGCAGAAATTCAAAATTTTCCTACGAGTCACCAAGATCTATCTATGGAGAGACTAGCAACGAGAGAAGGAGAGTGCATCTACATACCATTGTAGATCGCTAAGCGGAAGCATTCAAGTGAACGGGGTTGATGGAGTCGTACTCATCGTGATCCAAATCACCGATGATCCTAGCGCCGAACGGACGGCACCTCCGCGTTTAACACACATACGGTTGGGAGAGACATATCCTCCTTCTTGATCCAGCAAGGGGAGGAGAGGTTGATGGAGATCCAGCAGCACGACGGCGTGGTGGTGGAAAAGTAGCGGGATCCCGGCAGGGCTTCGCCAAGCGCAAGCGGGGAGGAAGAGGTGTCACGGGAGGGAGGGAGGCGCCAGGGACTCAGGTGCGGCTGCCCTCCCTCCCCTCCACTATATGTAGGTTCCTAGGGGGGCGCCGGACCCTTGTAGATCCCATCTAGGGAGGGGGGCAGCGGCCCTAGGGGTGGCTTGGCCTCCAAGACAGGTGGAGGCACCCCCACCCCTTAGGGTTTCTAAACCTAGGCGCATGGGAGGCCCAAGGGGGGCGCACCAGCCCACCAGGGGCTGGTTCCCACGCCCCCTCAGCCTATGGGGCCCTCCGAGATAGGTGGCCCCACCCGGTGGACCCCCGGGACCCTTCCAGTGGTCCCGGTACAATACCGATGACCCCCGAAACTCCTCGTGATGTCCGGGATCTCATACGGGACTCCGAACAACATTCAGGTTACCGCATACTATTATCTCTACAACCCTAGTGTCACCGAACCTTAAGTGTGTAGACCCTACGGGTTCGGGAACCATGCAGACATGACCGAGACAACTCTCTGGCCAATAACCAACAACGGGATCTGGATACCCATGTTGGCTCCCACATGTTCCACGATGATCTCATCGGATGAACCACGATGTCGAGGATTCAATCAATCCCGTGTACAATTCCCTTTGTCTAACGGTATTGTACTTGCCAGAGATTCGATCATCGGTATGCCGATACCTTGTTCAATCTCGTTACCGGGAAGTCTCTTTACTCGTTCCGTAACACATCATCCCGTGATCAACCCCTTGGTCATATTGTGCACATTATGATGATGTCCTACCGAGTGGGCCCAGAGATACCTCTCCGTCAACCGGAGTGACAAATCCCAGTCTCGATTCATGCCAACCCAACAGACACTTTCAGAGATACCTGTAGTGCACCTTTATAGTCACCCAGTTACGTTGTGCCGTTTGGTACACCCAAAGCATTCCTACGGTATTCGGGAGTTGCACAATCTCATGGTCTAAGGAAATAATACTTGACATTAGAAAAGCTTTAGCATACGAACTACACGATCTTTGTGCTAGCCTTAGGATTGGGTCTTGTCCATCACATTATTCTCCTAGTGATGTGATCCCGTTATCAACGACATCCAATGTCCATGGTCAGGAAACCGTAACCATCTATTGATCAACGAGCTAGTCAACTAGAGGCTTACTAGGGACATGGTGTTGTCTATGTACCCACACATGTATCTGAGTTTCCTATCAATACAATTATAGCATGGATAATAAACGATTATCAGGAACAAGGAAATATAATAATAATAACTAATTTATTATTGCCTCTAGGGCATATTTCCAACAGTCTCCCACTTGCACTAGAGTCAATAATCTAGTTCACATCGCCATGTGATTAACACTGATAGGTCACATCGCCATGTGACCAACATCCAAAGAGTTTACTAGTGTCACTAAACTAGTTCACATCACCATGTGATTAAGACTCAATGAGTTCTGGGGTTTGATCATGTTTTGCTTGTGAGAGAGGTTTTAGTCAACGGATCTGCAACATTCAAATCCATATGTATTTCGCAATTCTCTATGTCATATTGTAAAAATGTTGCTTCCATGCTCCACTTGGAGCTATTCCAAATGGTTGCTCCAGTATACGTATCCGTTTTTCTACTCAGAGTCATTCGGATAGGTGTTAAAGCTTGCATCGACGTAACCCTTTACGCCGAACTCTTTACCACCTCCATAATCGAGAAACATTTCCTTATTCCTCTAAGGATAATTTTGACCGCTATCTAATGATCCGTTCCTGGCTAATTCTTGTACCCCTTGACTGACTCATGGCAAGGCACACTTCCGGTGCGGTACACAGCATAGCATACTATAGAGCCTACGTCTGAAGCATAGGGGACGACCTTCGTCCTTTCTCTCTCTTCTGCCGTGGTCGAGCTTTAACTCTTAACTTCATACCTTACAACTCAGGCAAGAACTCCTTCTTTGACTGATCCATCTTGAACACCTTGAAGATCATGTCAAGGTATGTGCTCATTTGAAAGTACCATTTAGCGTTTTCGATCTATCCTCATAGATCTTGATGCTCAATGTTCAAGCAGCTTAATCCAGGTTTTCTATTGAAAAAACACTTTTCAAATAACCCTATATGCTTTCCAGAAATTCTACATCATTTCTGATCAACAATATGTCAACAACATATACTCATCAGAAATTCTATAGTGCTCCCACTCACTTCTTTGGAAATACAAGTTTCTCATAAACTTTGTATAAACCCAAAATCTTTGATCATCTCATCAAAGCGTACATTCCAACTCTCAGATGCTTACCCCAGTCCTTAGAAGGATTGCTAGAGCTTTGCACACTTGTTAGCATCTTTCAGGATAGTCAAAACCTTCTGGTTGTATCACATACAACCTTTACTTACGACAACTGATAAGGAAACTTGTTTTGACATCCATCTGCCGGATTTCATAAATGCAGATAATGCTAACATGATTCTAACGGACTTAAGCATCGCTACGGATGAGAAAATCTCATCGTAGTCAACTCCTTGAACTTGTCGGAAAACATCTTAATGACAAGTCGAGCTTTCTTAATGGTGATACTTACCATCATTGTCTGTCTTCCTTTTAAAATCCATCTATACCCAACAGCCTTACGACCATCAAGTATTTCTTCCAAAGTCATGGATCCTCTCTCGGATTTTATGGCCTCGAGCCATTCGTCGGAATCTGGGCCCACCATCGCTTCTCCATAGCTCGTAGGTTCATTGTTGTCTAGCAAAATGACCTCTAAGATAGGATTGCGTACCACTCTGAAGTAGTACGCGTCCTTGTCGACCTACGAGGTTCGGTAGTGACTTGATCCGAAGTTTCATGATCACTATCATAAGCTTCTACTTCAATTGGTGTAGGTGCCACAGGAACAACTTCTTGTGCCCTGCTACACACTATATGGTTCAACAACCTTATCAAGTCTCCAATATCCTCCCACTCAATTCTTTCGATAGAAACTTTTCCTCGAGAAAGGACCCGTTTCTAGAAACAATCCATATGCTTCCGGATCTGAAATAGGAGGTATACCCAACTGTTTTTGGGTGTCCTATGAAGATGCATTTTATCCGCTTTGGGTTCGAGCTTATCAACCTGAAACTTTTTCACATAAGCATCACAGCCCCAAACTTTTAAGAAACAACAACTTAGGTTTCTCCAAACCATAGTTCAAACGGTGTCGTCTCAACGGAATTACGTAGTGCCCTATTAAAGTGAATGTGGTTGTCTCTAATGCCTAACCCATGAATGATAGTGGTAATTCGGTAAGAGACAGCATGACATGCACCATATCCAATAGGGTGCAGTTATGATGTTCGGACACACCATCACACTATGGTGTTCCAGGCGGTATTAATTGTGAAACAATTTCCACAATGTCTTAATTGCGTGCCAAAGCTCGTAACTCAGATACTCATCTCTATGATCATATCATAGACATTTTATCCTCTTGTCACGATGATCTTTAACTTCACTCTGAAATTACTTGAACCATTCAATAATTCAGACTTGTGTTTCATCAAGCAAATATACAACATCTACTCAAATCATCTGTGAAGTAAGAACATAACAATATTCATTGCATGCCTCAGCACTCATTGGACTGCACACATCAAAATGTGTTACTTCCAACAAGTTGCTATCTTGTTCCATCTTACTGAAAACGAGGCTTTTCAGTCATCTTGCCCTTGTGGTATGATTTGCATATCTCAAGTGATTCAAAATCAAGTGAGTCCAAACGATCCATCTGCATGGAGTTTCTTCATGCGTATACACCAATAGACATGGTTCGCATGTCTCAAACTTTTCAAAAACGAGTGAGTCCAAAGATCCATCAACATGGAGCTTCTTCATGCGTTTTATACCAATATGACTTACATGGCAGTGCCACAAGTAAGTGGTACTATCATTACTATCTTATATCTTTTGGCATGAAAATGTGTATCACTACAATCGAGATTCAATAAACCATTCCTTTAGGTGCAAGACCATTGAAGGTATTATTCAAATAAATAGAGTAACCATTATTCTCCTTAAATGAATATCCGTGTTGCGATAGACATAATCCAATCATGTCTATGGTCAACGCAAACACCAAATGATAATTATTCAGGTTTAATACTAATCTTGATGGTAGAGGGAGCGTGCGATGTTTGATCACATCAACCTTGGAAACACTTCCAACACACATTGTTATCTCACCTTTAGCTAGTCTCTGTTTATTCCATAGCCTTTTACTTCGAGTTACTAACACTTAACAATCGAACCGGTATCTCAATACCCTGGTGCTACAAGGAGTACTAGTAAAGTACACATTTGATTCAATGTATATCCAATATACTTCTGTCGACCTTGCCTGCCTTCTTATCTACTAAGTATCTAGGGTGGTTCTGCTTTAGTGTCCGTTCCTCTCATTATAGAAGCACTTAGTCTCGGGTTTGGGTTCAACCTTGGGTTTCTTCACTGGAGCAGCAACTGATTTGCCGTTTCATGAAGTACCCCTTCTTGCCCTCGTCCTTCTTGAAACTAGTGGTTTCACTAACCATCAACAATTGATGCTCCTTCTTGATTTCTACATTCGTGGTGTCAAACATCACGAATAGCTCAAGGATCATCATATCTATCCCTGTTATGTTATAGTTCATCACGAAGCTCTAGTAGCTTGGTGGCAATGTCTTTGGAGAAACATCACTACCTCATCTGGAAGATTAACTCCCACTCGATTCAAGTGATTGTTGTACCCAGACAATCTGAGTACAAGCTCAACGATTGAGATCTTCTCCCTTAGTTTGTAGGCTAGAAAACTCGTCGGAGGTCTCATACCTCTTGACGTGGGCACGAGTCTGAAATCCCAATTTCAGCTCTTGGAACATCTCATATGTTCTACGACATTTCAAAAATGTCTTCGGTGCCTCAACTCTAAACCATTTAACATTACCGAACTATCATGTAGTCATCAAAACGTGTATGTCAGATGTTCGCAACATCCACAGACCATGTTCGAGGTCCAGCACACCGAGTGGTGCATTAAGGACATAAGCCTTCTACTGTCCGCATAATTGCTACTGTCAACTTTTAACTATATTTTCTCTAGGAACATATCTAAAATAGTAGAACTTAAGCGCGAGCTATGACATAATTTGCAAAGGGCTTTTGACTATGTTCAGGATAATTAAGTTCATCTAATGAACTCCCACTAAGATAGACATCCCTCTAGTCATCTAAGTGATTACATGATCCGAGTCAACTAGGTCGTGTCCGATCATCACGTGAGACGGACTAGTCATCATCGGTGAACATCTTCATGTTGATCGTATCTACTATACGACTCATGCTCGACCTTTCGGTCTCTTCTGTTCCGAGGCCATGTCTGTACATGCTAGGCTCGTCAAGTCAACCTAAGTGTTTCGCGTGTGTAAATCTGGCTTACACCCGTTGTATGTGAATGTTAGAATCTATCACACCCGATCATCACGTGGTGCTTCGAAACGACGAACTTTCGCAATGGTGCACAGTTAGGGGGAACACTTTCTTGAAATTTTAATGAGGGATCATCTTATTTACTACCGTCGTTCTAAGCAAATAAGATGCATAAACATGATAAACATCACATGCAATCAAAAAGTGACATGATATGGCCAATATCATTTTGCTCCTTTTGATCTCCATCTTCGGGGCTCCACGATCATCATCGTCACTAGCATGACAGATCTCCATCATCATGATCTCCATCATCGTGTCTTCATGAAGTTGTCTCGCCAACTATTACTTCTACTACTATGACTACCGATTAGCAATAAAGTAAAGTAATTACATGGCGTTTGTTCAATGACACGCATGTCATACAATAAATTAAGACAAATCCTATGGCTCTTGCCGGTTGTCATACTCATCGACATGCAAGTCGTGATTCCTATTACAAGAACATGATCAATCTCATACATCACATATCATTCATCACATTCTTCTTGGCCATATCACATCACATAGCATACCCTGCAAAAACAAGTTAGACGTCCTCTAATTGTTGTTTGCATGTTTTACATGGCTGCTATGGGTTTCTAGCAAGAACGTTTCTTACCTACGCAAAAACCACAACGTGATATGCCAATTGCTATTTACCCTTAATAAGGACCCTTTTCATCGAATCCGATCCGACTAAAGTGGGAGAGACTGGCACCCACTAGCCACCTTATGCAACAAGTGCATGTCAGTCGGTGGAACCTGTCTCACGTAAGTGTGCGTGTAAGGTCGGTCCGGGCCGCTTCATCCCACAATACCATCGAAACAAGATTGGACTAGTAACAGTAAGCATATTGAACAAAATCAACGCCCACAACTACTTTGTGTTCTACTCGTGCAAAGAATCTACGCAATAGACCTAGCTCATGATGCCACTGTTGGGGAACGTAGCAGAAATTCAAAATTTTCCTACGAGTCACCAAGATCTATCTATGGAGAGACTAGAAACGAGAGAAGGAGAGTGCATCTACATACCCTTGTAGATCGCTAAGCGGAAGCGTTCAAGTGAACGGGGTTGATAGAGTCGTACTCGTCGTGATCCAAATCACCGATGATCCTAGCGCCGAATGGATGGCACCTCCGCGTTCAACACACATACGGTTGGGAGAGACATTTCCTCCTTCTTGATCCAGCAAGGGGAGGAGAGGTTGATGGAGATCCAGCAGCACGACGGCGTGGTGGTGGAAGTAGCGGGATCCCGGCAGGGCTTCGCCAAGCGCAAGCAGGGAGGAAGAGGTGTCACGGGAGGGAGGGAGGCGCCAGGGACTCAGGTGCGGCTGCCCTCCCTCCCCTTCAATATATATAGGGGCCTAGGGGGGCGCCGGCCCCTTGTAGATCCCATCTAGGGAGGGGGGCGGCGGCCCTAGGGGTGGCTTGGCCTCCAAGACAGGTGGAGGCGCCCCCACCCCTTAGGGTTTCTAACCCTAGGCGCATGGGAGGCCCAAGGGGGGGCGCGCCCCCTCAGCCTATGGGGCCCTCCGGATAGGTGGCCCCACCCGGTGGACCCCCGGGACCCTTCCGGTGGTCCCGGTACAATACCGATGACCCCTGAAACTTTCCCGGTGGCTGAAACAAGACTTGCTATATATAAATCTTTACCTCCAACCACTCTGGAACTCCTCGTGACGTCCGGGATCTCATCCAGGACTCCGAACAACATTCGGGTTACCACATACTATTATCTCTACAACCCTAGTGTCACCGAACCTTAAGTGTGTAGACCCTACGAGTTCGGGAACCATGCAGACATGACCGAGACAACTCTCTGGCCAATAACCAACAGCGGGATCTGGATACCCATGTTGGCTCCCACATGTTCCACGATGATCTCATCGGATGAACCACAATGTCGAGGATTCAATCAATCCCGTATACAATTCCCTTTGTCTAACGGTATTGTACTTGCCCGAGATTCGATCGTCGGTATGCCGATACCTTGTTCAATCTCGTTATCGGCAAGTCTCTTTACTTGTTCTGTAACACATCATCCCGTGATCAACCCCTTGGTCACATTGTGCACATTATGATGATGTCCTACCGAGTGGGCCCAGAGATACCTCTCCGTCAACCGGAGTGACAAATCCCAGTCTCGATTCGTGCCAACCCAACAGACACTTTCGGAGATACATGTAGTGCTCCTTTATAGTCACCCAGTTACGTTGTGACGTTTGGTACACCCAAAGCATTCCTACGGTATCTGGGAGTTGCACAATCTCATGGTCTAAGGAAATGATACTTGACATTAGAAAAGCTTTAGCATACGAACTACACGATCTTTGTGCTAGGCTTAGGATTGGGTCTTGTCCATCACATCATTTCCTAATGATGTGATCCCGTTATCAACGACATCTAGTGTCCATGGTCAGGAAACCGTAACCATCTATTGATCAACGAGCTAGTCAACTAGAGGCTTACTAGGGACATGGTGTTGTCTATGTACCCACACATGTATCCGAGTTTCCTATCAATACAATTATAGCATGGATAATAAAAGATTATCATGAACAAGGAAATATAATAATAATAACTAATTTATTATTGCCTCTAGGGAATATTTCCAACACACGCGTAGGACACTGCGAAGGTCCACCCCACAGCTATGTTCGCATGCCTTACGGCTTGCCGAACGCGGCTGCTGTCCGTCAGCGCCTCATGAGGAGCATCTTGGAGGCTCAAGAGGTCAGGCATTCCGCGGTCCTGGCGGAGATGGAGATGGTCCACGAGGAGCCGCCGGTGCCTCCGGAGCCTCCCGAGGCTCCTGGGCCTGGGGGCTCGTAAGGATCGGCTTCCGCAGCACACATCGTCCGCTACTTCAGCACCATTTCATCTCCAACATCATCAGGTGACATCTTTCGAGTTTCATTTTCGGCTGGGAGCGCCCCCAGGGCTGCATCATTCCCAGGCCATGTGGGTCCGTCCCTACGACATGTACCCCTTTGGTTCATGTTTTAGCTTACTTTGTTGGGGGCGCCCCTCGGGATGCATTATCCCCAAGCCACTCGGGCCTGACCCAGCGGCATGTATCTCTCTTGCGTTTTTCAGGCCGTGCGTTTGACCCGCCATGATCATTACTTGATGCATGTGGCGGAACCCTTATTCCCTCATGCCGGCCTCTTGCACGTTAAATGGGGGGTACCTGAGCATCGCGACTGATGGACTCTTACTGGCTCTCCAGCCCTCTCCTCCTGGCCTTGTCCACGGCATCGCGACCTGGCATACCAGCGACGGCTGAGCTCACTCGAGGGCCGGGACCTGAGGATGTAGAGCGTCGGCATCTAACCAAATTTGCAGGAGCAGACTACAAGTAAAGGCGCAGAGCCAGGCGCAACCCGCGTTGAGTTAGGGCCCCGTGAGTCCCGCGCTGGCTCACGGGTGCCCAGATACACCTTGTCAGGCCCTACCTTGCCAGCCACGTGTCAGGGCGGGGCTGTACACGCCCCGGGGGCTCCTCCCGAAGGGGATCCCCCTCCCACACACCAGTGGAAGCACCATGCTCCGTGCTGGCTGACGACACTACCGAGGAGCGGCTATGCCCGTACACATACGGAAGTACTATGCTCCGCGCTGGTGATAAACAACTGAGGGTGGCCCCCGGCCACATCAACCTCAGGGAGCCCAGAGGTCAGTGTCCGGCCCCATCGTAACGCCTCCCCTCGGGAGTGCCGCGCGAGGGGGCTGGGCACGGGGGCTACGCCTGGGTCACGCCCAGGCGCACACCACCCAGCCAGGCCCCTCGGGCCTAGTTTGTCGCACGTCTCTCCCCAAGCGGAGCCAAGGTACGAAGGCCATTTGAACGTCAAGGGGGACTCCTAAGCATCGCGACTCAGGAGCCTAACTGGTCACGTAGCCCCTCACCCCTTAGTTTCGAAAGGCTAACGGCGGTTGAGGTATGCGCGGGGCCGGGCCCTGCCGACGTAGAACGGTAGATTTACTCCTACATCTCCCCTCCCTACTTGCTATTCACGCGTCAAGGGGGACTCCTGAGCATCACGACTCAGGATCCTAACTGGTCACGTAGCCCCTCACTCCTTGGTCCCGTCCTAGTTTTCGGTCAGGGCTAACGGCGGCTCAGGTATGCACGGGGCCGGGCTCTGTCGACATAGAACACAAGCAAGTAGGAAGGAAAAATGCAAATCTCAAGGAATTCAAAAGCAAATATTACAGTCCATAGGTTGTTTTCACAACACCAAACACAAGTCTAAACGCCTCCATGAGGCATTATGCATGTTGCTGGAGCTAAAAACATGACAGGAGCCGCGAAGGGGTCACTTTCCGGCAGTGCCATCACTGGTGACGGAGTTGCACTGGGCGGCTTCGCCTCACAGAGCCTCAGGATCAGCAGCATCTCGCCTTGGCTTGGTGCTGAAGGCACATAACCTCGCTAGCAGAGCCTCCGCTCGACCCTTCACGGCCCCAGCAGCGGCAGCGGCAAGCTCGCCGCTCGCAAGCTCCAACAGGTTGTCAAGGTCAATGTTGGGGTCGCGAAGGTAGACGTGGGTGAAGACGCGCGTCAGCGCTGCAGAAGAAAGGACACACGCCTTGGCCTCAGCCATGGGGCCAAGGCCGATGGTGACATCTTCAAGTGCGCGGACCAGGAAGGGAAGCAACTTGGCGGGGCCGTCCTCGGCGCCGGCCAGCGGTTTTTCCAGGCCACCATCATAAAGCGTCTTCAGTGAGGCGCGAGCCCTCTCCTCCAGCTTCGTGAAGGCCATGCGGTCCTCGGCCAGGACCCTCGCCTTGCCGTCCAGCTCGATCCTCTCCGCCTCCAACGCCTGCTCCAGCGTATCTAAGCGGCCATGGCGTTCATCAAGATTGGTGTCCCGGTCCTTGGCGGTAGTCTCGCGAGTCTTCATCTCCTCCTCCTTCTTCTGGTGGTCACGGGCCTCCTTGGCGAGCTGGTCGCGCGGGCCTTGCAGCTCGCTCTCTAGCGCCTTGTAGCGGCCCCAGACATCCGCAACCTCACCCAAGGCGGCATCGCAAGCGGCCTTGGCCTGAAGGATGGCGTGCTTCTCCTTGTCGCAGGCCGTCGCAGCCTGAACCAGTGCCGCTCGAACTGAAGCATCAGAGCGGACCCAGCCGGAGGCCAGCTCCAGGTGCCCGGCCACCAAGCGAGGGTCAGCGCCCTGAAGATCTTCTCGCAGCCGGTCTAGCTCAGCAGCAGCATGATCCAGGACAGTAGAAGGAGTCGAAGAAATGGCAGTTGGCGGAGTAGGAGGAGAAGACGACAGCGTGATCACAGCATCGTGAGTTGGGACCTTCTGAGCCCCGATGACCCCATCACGCCCCGCCTGGCCTCGTGAGGATGACCGGGCAGGAGAGGCCCGAGCTTTGCCGCCTTGTCCTCCCACAGGTGGAAGTACTGCCCCAGATGAAGCCTCAGGGGCTCCCTTCAGCCTTTTCGCCGCAGGCACCGGCCTAGACAAGGAATATGGACGTCAAGCCTCAGCAACAAAAGCAAGAAGCAAAACGAGAATCAAGCACTCACTGGTCATCGCCCGCGGGCTCAAGCAACCTCTGGCCGAACTTGAAGCCTGAGAGCTGGCTGCAGGGGTCAGCTTCAGGAGACTCGGGAGCAGGAGGCACGCCTGCAGATCACCTCGGAGCCGGAGCAGGCCCACGAAGAACTAGCCCCGTCCTGTCCTTCTTCAAGATCAGGGGTGAGCACTCCCCGCCTCGATCATCGGCATCCTCGGCGTCGTCCGGCATGAGGCGAAGAGCACATGACTTGCGTCGAGGGAGGGGCTCTCTCGACTCCCCGTCGGTCGCCTCAGAATCGGGCTCCTCTTCCTACCCCTCTTCTTCCTCCTCTCTGCCGGAGTCGCTGGAGGATATGTTCACCGTCGCCAGGGCTGCCACGTCCTCAGGAACCTCCGCGGGCACAGGCCCATCCCCGTTGAAAGAAGGCATGGAGTTGACCACCTGCTCCCAATCGTCCCGAAGGAACAGGGGTACAGGAGCACCCTCCAGCCTCGCCATGTCTCCCCCAACCAAGGCATGGAGGACCGTGGCCAGATCTTCATCGGCCAGGGCTGTGGAGCTCGGGCGAAGGGCGGCATCGGCCTCCCCGATCCTCCACATCGGGAGCGAATATTTCCGAAGTGGAGCCACCCGATGCTCTAGGAACTCCCTCAGGAGCGAAACCCCGGTCAGCTTCGCTGTCGCCATGTTGCCTGGCCACAGGTCCGCGTCCATCCTCTCCAGCACTGGCTTCGCGCGGGGATCAACGAGCTCCGTGCGGGACCAAGCATCAATGGCCTCGGGCTGCCTCGTAGGCAGGATCAGCCGGGGATGGATGCGCCCAGCATCCACCAAGACCCACTTGCTCCGGAAGCCTTCAATCCTCTTCCCAAGCTTCGAGATGGCATTGGAGCTGGAGTACGCGACAAAGCTCGCGCATGCGGTGATGGAGCCGCGAGAAACCCGGAGGTAAAAGTAGTGGCGCAGCAAGGAGACCGAGGGCCTTACCCCAACGTGAGCCTCGTAGTAGTAGGCGAAAATCACCAGGAGAAGAACAGAGTTGGGATGGAGGTGCAGAGCTTGCAGGTTGTAATGGCGGAGAACAAAAAGAAAGAATTCAGAAAAGGGAGGCACCAGACCGGCGGTGATGGCGCTCATGAAGAGCGGGTAGAAGGTGCTTCCTTTCTCCTCAGGAAGGGCAGAGCCAACCTTGAGCGCGGCGGCCCCGTCGTTGCCTTGCGCCACCATCATCAGGCGCGTGAGCGCCAGGTTCTTCTCCGACACGTTCAGAGAATCTAGCGCAAGCGAGTACCAGGTGATGAAGCTATGTACCTAGGGTAGGGTCATGGACTTGTCTAAAGCTACCCTAGCCCAGGACATCTCTAGAAGAAACTACCTGTCAGTCGACTTTAAGGTAATCCACTCAACAGACTCGAGGACACTCGACCATGAAGCTAACCACTCGACAGCCAGGAGATCTAAAGTCACTCTGCGTGTAACGGTCTGTCATAAGTAGCCTTTATGGTCTTCATCAAGCTTTATGAGGGCGTTACCAGTAACCCCCTGACTTAATGTACTTTAAACCCTGCATAACTGAGGGCCGGAGGGGTCTGGTGAACTCTATATAAGTCACCCCCCTCCTCAGTGTAAAGGGTTCGCACCCCTGTAACTCACACGCATATAATCCAGTCGACCGCCTCCGGGCACCAAGACGTAGGGCTGTTACTTCCTCCGAGAAGGGACTGAACTCGTAAAACTCTTGTGTGTACAACTACTCCATAGCTAGGATCTTGCCTCTCCTTTAGTACCCCCCTACACTACTGTCAGACATAGAACCACTTCAGTTGGCGCCCACCATGGGGCAGGTGTCTTAGCGACTTATTGGAGAAGTTGCAATTTCTTCCGATCTCCTTCATCATGGTTTCAGCTGGAGTTTTGGTTGAGGGCCGCGAGATCCGTCTCGGCGCGCTCACGTTCGTCGCCGACAACTCTGCCTAGCTTCAGGAGGCTCCGCTCGACGTCGACGCACTCCCAGTCCGTGGGGCGACACACTTTTGCGCGTGCGTCCGCAGTGTCCTCCTGCGGCAACCGTTGACCCAGTATCGACCGGTTTTTGTGTCATCCTCCCTGCACGCTTCCCGCCGGCGCAAGCACTCCGGTCGGTCGAGGCTTCAGCGGTGGGTGAGGCATGCAGTGGCTCGCCAGTCGACCACCGCCCATGTCGCAGCAATCGAGCCCGACGAATCTCTCTACGGCCTCTTCGACCTGTCGACTGTCTCCGAAGAGACTGCATCCGAGTGCGACAGTAGTGATCCAGCGGCGGAGGTCCTGATGGTCAACTGACCACATGGTCCCCCCGGCTTTCTCGGTGCTGAGGGAGGTGACGGCGGAGGCGATCCGTCGCACTCCCATGAGGAATACCTTCCCGAGCCCCTCAATTCGCTGCAGAGGGAAGAACTTCGCTTCCGGAACATGGATGCCCTTCATACTCCTATTGTTGGAGAAACCCCTGAGGCTCGCGCCTTGGAGGACGCGCGCTTGGCCAACCTGGCTGAGCGCACTCGACTAGAGAACCTTCAGCGAGCACTCGATGAGCGTGCGTGACAACGGGTCCCTGACTCTAGTCGATGCCAGCTCTTTCCACCTCCGACTCAGGTATATCGAACTCCGATTCAGAATTTAGCAGCTGTAGCCCGTATAGCAGAATCAATTCAGCCTTCCCAGTCAGAGGCTGGCAGGGGCTTGATGCAGATCAGAGATTTGCTCTGGGCAGCAGGAGATCAAAATTGAGTTGTGTCATAGTCACGGAACAGGATTCATAGCAAATCCGTGGCTGCGAATACGGGCCAGTCGGCTCATAGCCCCAGATCGCCCCCGAGGCGTGAAGGGCGTGGAGACCGGCATGATCACTACAGGAACCGTGAGCAGTATGATCACCGATTCGATCACGATGATCGACGTCGAGTGCCCATCCCTCCCCCAAGGGATGGATCCTACGCACCTCGACAGCAGGATGATAGACGCCAGCACAGTGGCGGGCGAAGAATTCTAGTCAACCCCAGGGAACCAGGCTTTGATGCGAGATCCATCATCGTTCAAGGTCTGGTCGACCGGAACAGATCCCACAGAGAGGGTCGCGACAGAGATGTACCCACCAGCAGCCGAGTGCATGTCTCCGGACCAGAGTGTTTCAGCAGAGCCATCAGGGCCGCGGTGATTCCCCCCAACTTTAGGTTGGCGACTGGAGTCAGTAAATTCAATGGTGAGTCTAAGCCTGATACTAGGCTTGAAGACTACCGAGTGGCTGTCCAGATCGGTGGCGGAAATGATGAGATGGCCATGAAGCATCTGCCTATTATGTTAGAGGGATCGGCCAAAGCATGGTTGAATCAGTTGACACCCAACAACATTTACACGTGGGAAGATCTTTCCCGAGTGTTTGTCAGAACGTTCGAAGGAATGTGCAAGCGACCAGCAGGGCTGATAGAGCTGCAATCTTGTGTGCAGAAGTCGAATGAAACTTTGAGTGATTACATCTAGAGATGGATCACATTGCATCACACAGTAGAGAATGTATCTGATCACCAGGAAGTCTGCGCCTTCAAGGAAGGCGTTAAGTACAGAGAGCTAAGCCTGAAATTCGGTCGAACCGGAGACATGTCTCTGAGTCGAATGATGGAGATAGCCACCAAATATGCCAATGGTGAGGAAGAGGATCGGCTCCGGAGTGGCAAGCACAAGTCAGTCGCCTAGGACACCGGAGGAGGGAACTCCAGTCGGAAGCAAAAGCGGAAAGCCGAGCCAGCTGCTCCTGGAGAAGCCTTGGCCGTGACTCAAGGAAAGTTCAAAGGGAAACCCAAAGGGCCTTGGAACCCCAAGAAAGTAAAGGATAAAGAAGGAAATGACGTGATGGATTTACCGTGTCACATCCACACCAAGAAAGATGAAGAGGGTAATTTCATTTACCCGAAGCATACCACTCGACAGTGTCGACTCTTGATACAGCAGTTCCAAGGGAAACAGTCCAAGGATAAGGAAAAAGAGTCGGACAAAGTTGAGGACAAGGGGGATAGTGACGAAGAATATCCTCATGTCAATTCCACTCTGTTGATTTTTGCTGACGTTGAGAGCAAGAACCAACTAAAAGTTATAAACCAAGAGGTGAATATGGTCGCTCCGGCGACGCCCAATTATCTGAAGTGGTCTCAGACGGCCATCACATTCGACCAGTCAGATCACCCGACGCACATAGCCACCCCTGGGAGGCAGGCTCTGGTGGTCGACCTAGTCGTCGAAGGTACTCGACTGACTAAAGTGTTGATGGATGGCGGCAGTAATTTAAACATACTGTATGCAGAGACGCTGGAAGGGATGGGCATTTCGATGTCCAGACTCAGCACAAGCAACATGAGTTTCTATGGAGTCATCCCTGGCAAGAAGGCCACGTCACTCGTCCAGATCGCCCTCGATGTGGTTTTTGGTGATTCCAAAAACTTCCGCAAAGAAAAGTTGACATTTGAGGTTGTGCATTTCCAAAGTGCCTATCATGCCATTTTGGGCAGGCCAGCTTACGCAGGTTTTATGGCTCGACCATGTTACGTGTACCTCAAACTGAAGATGCCTGGCCCTAAAGGCGTGATCACTGTTACTGGTAATCGCAAGAAGGTGGAGGAGTGCTTTCAAAAAGGCTCAAAGATCACCGATGCTCAGATGGTAGCAGAAGAATGGCAGGAACACCAGAGAAATGCAGATCCGAGTGATTTGTTGCGAGCTAAGAAGCCCGCTACGGAGTCAGCGTTTTAGTCGTCCAGTGAGACAAAACCAGTTCATATCCACCCGATCGACCCCAATGCTGCTCCGACCAATATCTTCACAACACTCGACCCCAAATAGGAAGAAGCGCTCATCCAGTTCCTCCGTGAGAACTGGGACATCTTTGCATGGAAACCTTCTGACATGCCAGGTGTACCTACGGGGCTGGCTGAGCACCATCTGCGAGTCGACTCAAAGGCAAAACCTGTCAAGGAACATCTGCGACGGTCCGTCGTCCAGAAAAGGAAGGCTATTGGCGAAGAGGTGGCTCGGCTCTTAGCAGCCGAGTTTATCCGAGAGATTTACCACTCCGAGTGGCTCGCCAATGTAGTCATGGTCCCCAAGAAGGACAAGTCACTTCACATGTGCATTGACTTTAAACATATCAATTGGGCCTGCCCGAAAGATCATTTTCTTCTCCCCTGCATCGACCAAATAGTCGATTTGACTGCGGGATGTGAGCGACTGTCTTTCTTGGACGCCTATTCCGGGTACCATCAGATCCGTCTGTTTGGACCCGATGAGATCAAAACAGCTTTTATCACCCCGTTCGGGTGCTTCTGTTATGTCACCATGCCATTCGGCCTCAAGAATGTCGGAGCCACGTTCATGAGGATGATTCAGAAGTGTTTGCTCACTCAAATCAGTCGGAATGTGGAAGCATACATGGATGACATTGTGGTCAAGTCACGGAAAGGTTCCGACCTGCTGACTGACCTTGCTGAAACATTTGCCAACCTCAGGAGGTATGATATCAAGCTTAATCCATCCAAGTGCACATTTGGAGTTCCTGGCGGGAAGCTGCTCGGTTTTCTCATTTCCGAACGAGGAATCGATGCAAACCCAGAGAAAGTGGGCACTATACTCCGAATGAAATGACCTGTGCGGGTGCACGATGTTCAGAAGCTTACTGGTTGCTTGGCCGCATTAGGTCGATTCATCTCTCGTCTCGGTGAGAAGGCATTGCCTCTGTACCGACTGATGAAGAAGTCAGACAAGTTCGAGTGGACTCCTGAAGCTGATGCAGTGTTTGCAGAGTTAAAAACCCTGCTCTCCACCCAGCCGGTGCTTGCTGCCCCGATCAGCAAAGAGCCTTTGCTGCTTTACATTGCAGCCACAGGACAAGTCGTCAGTACAGTACTTACGGTCAAGCGGGAAGAAGAAGGGAAAGCCTCCAAAGTTCAGCGCCCAGTATATTATATTTCTAAAATCCTGACCCCATCAAAGCAAAGATACCCTCATTATCAGAAGCTCGTATATGGGATTTATATGACCACGAAGAAAGTTGCTCACTACTTCTCTAACCATACCATCACAGTCGTCAGCGATGCCCCATTATCAGAGATTCTACATAACAGAGATGCAACTGGTCGAGTGGCAAAATGGGCGATTGAACTCCTTCCCCTGGATATCAGATTTGAGGCAAAGAAAGCTATCAAGTCCCAAGCAATAGCAGATTTCCTCGCCGAGTGGACTGAACAACAGTTACCGACTCAAGTTCACTCGGAGCACTGGACTATGTTCTTTGATGGCTCTAAAATGCTGAATGGTTCCGGTGTCGGGGTAGTGTTGGTTTCCCCCCGAGGAGATAAGCTTAGATATGTACTCTAGATTCACTTTGATTCCTCCAACAACGAAGCAGAATACGAAGCACTTTTGTATGGGTATCGTATGACCATCTCACTCGGCGTCCGTCGCCTCATGGTCTACGGCGACTCAGATTTAGTGGTTAACCAAGTGATGAAGGAGTGGGACGTTAGAAGCTCAGCCATGACTGGTTACTGCAACGCAATAAGAAAGCTGGAGCAGAAATTCGAGGGGTTAGAGCTTCATCACATCCCCCGACTGAAAAATCAAGCAGCTGATGACTTGGCGAAGATAGGTTCCAAAAGAGAAGCCATCCCCAGTGGCGTGTTTTTGGAGCATGTTCACGCGCCGTTAGTTCAAGAGGATCCTTTCACTGAAGAAGCCCCGCAACCAAAAAGTGCCACGGATCCGACTGAAGTCGAGGTCCCAGCTGTGGTCGACCTAATCATGGAAGTTCTGGTTATCACTCCCGACTGGACAGTGCCTTACATCGCGTATATTCTAAAAAAAGAGCTCCCAGAGAATGAAGAAGAGGCTCGGCAGATCGTCCGTCGATCCAAGGCATTTACTGTCATGAGGGGACAATTGTACAGAGAAAGCGCGACTGGAGTCAGCCAGAAATGCATAACACCGGAAGAGGGTCGAATGATTCTCAATGACATCCACTCAGGGACCTGTGGCCATCATGCGTCCTCTCGGACCATTGTGGCTAAAGCATACCGAGCAGGTTTTTACTGGCCCAGAGCAAATGAAATGGCGAAAGAGATAGTCGACAAGTGTGAAGGATGTCAGTTCTACTCCAACATGTCACACAAACCCTCCTCAGCCTTGAAGACCATCCCAATCGTCTGGCCTTTCGCTGTTTGGGGGTTAGATATGGTTGGACCACTGAGAACTGGCAGGAGCGGCTTCACCCATGTACTGGTTGAAGTTGACAAGTTCACCAAGTGGATCGAAGCCAAGCCTATGAAAAATCTTGATGCTCGCACGGCCATCAGCTTCATCAGGGAATTGATATTCCGATATGGGGTCCCACATGGCATCATCACTGATAATGGGTCAAACTTCGATTCCTACCAATTCAAAGCTTTCTGCGCTTCCCAAGGCACACGAGTCGACTACGCCTCAGTCGCCCACCCACAGTCGAATGGACAAGCAGAAAGAGCAAATGGTCTAATTCTCAAAGGACTGAAACCCCGGTTGATGCGTGACCTCAAGCACGCAGCCGGCGCGTGGGTCGACGAACTTCCATCAGTTCTTTGGGGATTGCGGACTACCCCAAGTCGGTCGACTGGGAGAACTCCATTATTTCTCGTCTATGGAGCTAAAGCGGTTTTGCCGAGTGACCTGCTTCACAATGCACCACGAGTCGAGCTCTACTCCAAAGCCGAAGCAGAGCAATCCCGGCAAGACACAGTCGACCTTCTGGAAGAAGAAAGAGAGATGGCCATGATCCAATCGACCATCTATCAGCAAGACTTGCGCCGATTCTACGCCAGAAATGTGAAGAGCCGAGCCTTCCAAGAAGGAGACCTGGTCCTCCGAGTGGACCAACAGAAGCCACACAAACTCGCCCCTACATGGGAAGGCCCCTTCATCGTCACCAAAGTTCTTCACAACGGAGCGTACCGTCTTTACAACGTCGATCGCCAGATTGACGAGCCACGAGCCTGGAATGAGGATCTGCTCCGCCCCTTTTACACTTAAATACTCACTCAGATGAGATGTAATAAAAGTACTCCTGAAGTTTATCTATCAAAGACAAAAGTGTTATAATTTTCCCATTTATTGTTGTCGCTTTTGCTTGTGTAAGAAATCCCCCAGTGGGTGGCCTAGCTGCGAATCCGTTTCGCCTAAGTTTGTTCCTACCCAGTGACGAGCAAGCCTCTCACTCGGAGACTTAGCTGCGAATCCGCTTTGCCTAAGTATTTGAAATCCTATCCAGTGGAGAGCAAACCTCCCACTCGGGGGCTTAGCTGCGAATCCGTTTCGCCTAAGTGTTTAAAAATCCTACCGAGTGGAGAGCAAACCTCCCACTCGGGGGCTTAGCTGCAGTCCAGTACTCGCCTAAGTGTTTAAAAATCCTACCGAGTGGAGAGCAAACCTCCACTCGGGGGCTTAGCTGCAGTCCAGTACTCGCCTAAGTGTTTAAAAATCCTACCAAGTGGAGAGCAAACCTCCCACTCGGGTGCTTAGCTGCAGTCCAATACTCGCCTAAGTGTTTAAAAATCCTACCGAGTGGAGAGCAGACCTCCCACTCAGAGGCTTAGCTGCAGCCCAGTGCTCACCTAAGTGTTGAAAATCCTAGCGAGTGGTGAACCCGCCTCTCATTTGGGGGCTTAGCTGTAGCCTAGTGCTCGCCTAAGTGTTTAAAATCCTACCGAGTGGTGAACCCGCCTCTCACTCGGGGGCTTAGCTGCAGTCCAATACTCGCCTAAGTGTTTAAAAATCCTACCGAGTGGAAAGCAGACCTCCCACTCGGAGGCTTAGCTGCAGCCCAGTGCTCGCCTAAGTGTTGAAAATCCTACCGAGTGGTGAACCCGCCTCTCACTCGGGGGCTTAGCTGCAGCCTAGTGCTCGCCTAAGTGTTTAAAATCCTACCGAGTGGTGAACCCGCCTCTCACTCGGGGGCTTAGCTGCAGCCCAGTGCTTGCCTAAGTGTTGAAAATCCTACCGAGTGGTGAACCCGCCTCTCACTCGGGGGCTTAGCTGCAGCCTAGTGCTCGCCTAAGTGTTTAAAATCCTACCGAGTGGTGAACCCGCCTCTCACTCGGAGGCTTAGCTACAGCCCAGTGCTCGCCTAAGTGTTGAAAATCCTACCGAGTGGTGAACCCGCCTCTCACTCGGGGGCTTAGCTGCAGCCTAGTGCTCGCCTAAGTGTTTAAAATCCTACCGAGTGGTGAACCCGCCTCTCACTCGGAGGCTTAGCTGCGGCCTAGTGCTCACATCAACTAGGCGTATCAACGGGCTATTGAGATGCCCACTAATAGATATCAATGTGAGTGAGTAGGGATTACCATGCAACGGGTGCACTAGAGCTATAATGGTACGAAAGCTCATCAAAAGAAACTAAGTGGGTGTGCATCCAACTTGCTTGCTCACGAAGACCTAGGGCAATTTGAGGAAGCCCATCATTGGAATGTACAAGCCAAGTTCTATAATGAGAAATTCCCACTAGCATATAAGGTGACAACATAGGAGACTCTCTATCACGAAGATCATGGTGCTACTTTGAAGCACAAGTGTGGTAAAAGGATAGTAACATTGTCCCTTTTCTCTTTTTCTCTCATTTTGTTTCTTTTTTTGGTGGGCTTATTTGGCCTCTTTTATTTTTCATAAAATCCGGAGACTCATCCCAACTTGTGAGGGAATCATTGCTTCCATCATTGTCGGTGTCAAAACCGGCGGATCTCGGGTAGGGGGTCCCGACCGGTGCGTCTAGGCGGATGGTAACAGGAGACAAGGGACACGATGTTTTTACCCAGGTTCGGGCCCTCTCGGTGGAGGTAAAACCCTACTCCTGCTTGCTTAATATTGATGGTATGGGTATTACAAGAGTTGATCTACCACGAGATCAAAGAGGCTAAACCCTAGAAGCTAGCCTATGGTATGATTGTTGTTCGTCCTACGGACTAAAACTCTCCAGTTTATATAGACACTGGAGAGGGCTAGGGTTACACAGAGTTGGTTACAATGGGAGGAGATCTTCATATCGTATCGCCAAGCTTGCCTTCCACGCCAAGGAAAGTCCTATCTGGACACGGGACGAGGTCTTCAATCTTGTATCTTCATAGTCCGGAGTCCGGCCAAAGGTCATAGTCCGGCCATCCGGACACCCCTTAATCCAGGACTCCCTCAATCATCCTTTCCTCACATGGGACAATGCTCTAATAATGAAGATGATCACACTTTTATCTACTTACAACTCAAGAATCTTAGAACAAAATATGACTCTATGTGGATGCCTCCGACGGTGTACTAGGATAATGAATCAAGAGTGACACGTATGAAAGAATTATGAATGGTGGCTTTGCCACAAATACGATGTCAACTACATGATCATGCAAAGCAATATGACAATGGTGGAGCGTGTCATAATAAACGTGACGGTGGAAAGTTGCATGGCAATATATCTCGGAATAGCTATGGAAATGCCATAATAGGTAGGTATGGTGGCTGTTTTGAGGAAGGTATATGGTGGGTGTATGATACCGGCGAAAGTTGCGCGGCACAAGAGAGGCTAGCAATGGTGAAAGGGTGAGAGTGTGTATAATCCATGGACTCAACATTAGTCATGAAGAACTCACATACTTATTGCAAAAATCTACAAGTTATCAAAACAAAGTACTACACGCATGCTCCTAGGGGAAGGGTTGGTAGGAGTTAACCATCGCGCGATCCCGACCTCCACACATAAGGAAGACAATCAATAAATAAATCATGCTTCAACTTCATCACATAACGGTTCACCATACATGTATGCTTCGGGAATCACAAACTTTTAACACAAGTATTCCTCAAATTCACAACTACTGAACAGGCATGACCCTAATATTACCATCCTCATATCTCAAAACAATCATCAAGTATCAAACTTCTCATAGTATTCAATGCACATTATATGATAGTTTTTATTATACCTATCTTGGATGCTCATTATATTAGGACTAAAATTTTAACCAAAGCAATTACCATGCTGTTCTAAAGGACTCTCAAAATAATATAAGCGACGCATGAGAGATCAATAATTTCTATAAAATAAAACCACCGCCGTGCTCTAAAAAGATATAAGTGAAGTACTAGAGCAAAATTATCTAGCTCAAAATATATAAGTGAAGCACATAGAGTATTCTAATAAATTCTGATTCATGTGTGTCTCTCCCAAAAGGTGTGTACAGAAAGGATGATTGTGGTAAACTAAAAAGCACTCAAATCATACGAGACGCTCCAAGCAAAACACATATCATGTGGTGAATAAAAATATAGCATCAAGTAAAGTTACTGATGGACGAAGATGAAAGAGGGGATGCCTTCCGGGGCATCCCCAAGCTTAGGCTTTTGTTTGTCCTTTAATTTTACCTTGGGGTGCCTTGGTAATCCCCAATCTTAGGCTCTTGCCACTCCGTATTCCATAATCCATCAAATCTTTACCCAAAAACTTGAAAACTTCACAACACAAAACTCAACAGAAAATCTCATGAGCTCCGTTAGCAAAATAAAACAAACCACCACTTTAAGGTACTGGAATGAACTCATTCTTTATTTATATTGGTGTTAAACCTACTGTATTCCAACTTCTCTATGGTTCATACCCTCCGATACTAGCCATAGATTCATCAAAATAAGCAAACAAAACACAAAAACAGAATCTGTCAAAAACAGAACAGTCTGTAGCAATCTGTAACTTTAGAATACTTCTGGAACCCCAAAAATTCTACCAAAATAGTAAGTCCTAAATAATTTGTTTATTAATCTTCTGTAAAAAGAATCAACTGAAAATCACGTTTCTGTGGTTTATGAAAATTGTTCTCGTGCGTGCAAAAGTTTCTGTTTTTCAGCAAGATCAAATTAACTATCACCCAAGAAGATCCTATAGGTTTTACTTGGCACAAACACTAATTAAAACATAAAAATACATCTAACCAGAGGCTAGATGAATTATTTATTACTAAACAGTAACAAAAATCAAAGAACAAAAATAAAATTGGGTTGCCTCCCACCAAGCGCTATCGTTTAACGCCCCTAGCTAGGCATAAAAGCGAGAATAGATCTAAGTATTGCCATATTTGGTATTCAATTCTTCAATAGAACACTTATAACCCTTAGGAGTTTCCTTCTTTTTATTAATGATTAAACTCCTAGGCAAGAAGTAAATAAATTCGTTTGCAGCAAAAGGTTCCTTAATGATAGCGAAAAAGTTGGGGTCAACACTTATTGATTTTAGATCCGCATTTTCCTTACTAGAAGATTCACCCTTATTTTTAGGAACATACATTAATTTGGCAATTTTTGTAGTAGGAGGATTTGAATTATTTTTCATGGATGAAAAGGTAGATCCTAAGTTGGTAATAATATCCTCAAGTTTACCGATTCTTGTGGAATCTTGATATATTCTTTCGTTAACTATAAGTTCCCTTTCTCTAAAAGAATCACAGTAACTCCAACCTTAGATCCATATTGGGTAATTTGGTTGTGGATCTTTTTATCCAAATTTTCAATTAACTCTACAGTGGCAACTTTATTTTCAATAATTTCAAGCCTTTGCATCACATGTTCCAAAGTTAAAACAATTCCATTAACCAAAAGAGGTGGTGGACCAAACAAATCTATCATAGCATTATAAGAATCAAAAGTATGGCTACCCAAGAAATTCCCTCCGGTAATTGTATCAAGAATATATCTGTTCCAAGGAGTAATGTCTACATAAAGATTGCGAAGAAGAACGGAAGTAGATTGCTTCCTAGTAGATCAATTCTGAGCATTGCAAATTCTATGCCAAACATCTTTTAGATTTTCTCCCTCCCTTTGTTTAAAATTAAGAACTTCATGATCGGGAGTACTAACAATGATAGAAGGACTAGCCATGACGATGAATGATGACACAAGAAGCAAGTGAAAAAGAGGCGAACGTGGAAAAGAGGGCAAATAAAACGACAAGGGTGAAGTGGGGGAGAGGAAAACGAGAGGCAAATGGAAAATAATGTAATGCGAGGGATAAGAGTTTGTGATGGGTACTTGGTATGTCTTGACTTGTGCGTAGACTCCCGACAACGGCGCCAGAAATCCTTCTTGCTACCTCTTGAACATGTGTTGGTTTTCCCTTGAAGAGGAAAGGGTGATGCAGCAAAGTAGCGTAAGTATTTCCCTCGGTTTTTGAGAACCAAGGTATCAATCCAGTAGGAGGCTACACTCAAATCCCTCGTACCTGCACAAACAAATAAGAACCTTGCAACCAATGCAATAAAGGGGTTGTCAATCCCTTCACGGCCACTTGCAAAAGTGAGATCTAATAGAGATAATAACATAAATATTTTTGGTATTTTTATGATATAGATTGAAAAGTAAAGGTTGCAAAATAAAATAGATCGAAAATTTATATGCTGGAAAATAGACCCATGGGCCATAGGTTTCACTAGTGGCTTCTCTCAAGATAGCATAAGTATTATGGTGGGTGAACAAATTACTATCGAGCAATTGATAGAAAAGTGCATAGTTATGAGAATATCTAGGCATGATCATGTATATAGGCATCACTTCCGCGACAAGTAGATCGAAACGATTCTGCATCTACTACTATAACTCCACACATCGACCGCTATCCAGCATGCATCTAGAGTATTAAGTTCATAAGAATAGAGTAACGCATTAGGCAAGATGACATGATGTAGAGGGATAAACTCAAGCAATATGATATAAACCCCATCTTTTTATACTCGATGGCAACAATACTATACGTGCCTTGCTGCCCCTGCTATCACTGGGAAAGGACACCGCAAGATTGAACCCAAAGCTAAGCACTTCTCACATTGCAAGAAAGGTCAATCTAGTAGGCCAAACCAAAGTTATAATTCCAAGAGACTTGCAAAGATAACAAATCATACATAAAAGAATTTAGAGGAGATTCAAATATTGTTCATAGATAATCTTGATCATAAACCCACAATTCATTGGATCTCGACAAACACACTGCAAAAAGTATTACATTGAATAGATCTCCAAGAAGATCAAGGAGAACTTTGTATTGAGATCCAAAGAGAGAGAAGAAGCCATCTAGCTAATAACTATGGACCCGAAGGTCTGAGGTAAACTACTCACACATTATCGGAGAAGCTATGGTGTTGATGTAGAAGCCCTCCGTGATCGATTCCCCCTCTGACGGAGCACCAGAAAAGGCCCCAAGATGGGATCTCATGGGTACAGAAGGTTGTGGCGGTGGAAATAGGGTTTCGTGGTACTCTTAGATGTTTTCATGGTATATGAGTATATATAGGCGAAAGAAGTCAGTCAGGGGAGCCACGAGGGGCCCACGAAGGTGGGGGCGCACCTCCCTGCCTCGTGGCCGCCTTGTTGCTTCCTTGACATCCACTCCAAGTCTCCTGGATTGCGTTTGTTCTAAAAAACAACTCTCCCGAAGGTTTCATTCCGTTTGGACTCTGTTTGATATTCCTTTTCTGTGAAACACTGAAATAGGCAAAAAAACAGCAATTTGGACTGGGCCTCCGGTTAATAGGTTAGTCCCAAAAATAGTATAGAAGTGCATAATAAAGCCCATTAAACATCCAAAACAGATAATATAATAGCATGGAACAATCAAAAATTATAGATACGTTGGAGACGTATCACTTTGCCAAAGAGGTTGTACACTTGTTGCATCTCTTTTTTTACTCTACATGTTATATATATTGTCCACTGAGCACACGTAGTAACGTGAGATACGATTAATTTATCCTACTATATGACAAGCAGTGAGGTACCAGGCAACTTAGCTATCCGTGAGGGACTCTCTTGAACGCCATCATTATTTATCTCTGTGTGTTTGAGCTGTGCATTTGTCGATGGGCCTGGGAATTGAGCTAGTAGGGTAGTGGCCTGGGTCCAAAGTAATAGAAGTAGCAAAAAAACATTTTTTTAGTGTAGGCTTTTCCTTGCTCAAGCCTGCCTACTAGAATCTCCAGTGCTTGAAAGGAAAAGTGAATGAAAAACATAGGAATTGGAAAGTTTCCTATGGTACTACTTTTCATGAATTTGGTGCAAAGGAATGGAGCAAAGGAAAACTGTAGGATTTGTTCCTTTTGTGTCTCCTTGAAAGAAAAACCGTACGAATTGTAATTTCCACTTGTCCTCCTTTTCATATTCCTATTCATGAAGCACAAGACTAAGAGATAGTAGCATAGTAGCATTATAACCGTACATTTTCTTGTGGTTTGACTTAATCTCACCATGCTTCTTTGCATCCTGTGATCTTCCAATTCTTGTGAATCAAACACCCAGATTGGCAGAAATCCTGTGTTTTTAAATTCTCTATTTTGCACGTGCATTCCTATCATGTTCTTGTCTATTTACTATCCCTGCATTGTTAGAATCCTCAAATTCAAACAAGCCCTTACATAATTTCTTCTGTTACATATATGTGTCAAAGAAAACCTCGTGTGGTTTGTCCTGCTCCTGCGGCACTGTGTTCCACCCCAGCTTAGCTGCTCCAATGACTGAAGGGTTCACCACAGCAGGGATCCGCTCTCCAGACTGTCTTTCGCCGCCTCAGATCTTCTTCCCCGCCGCCGGCAGCCACGACAACTGCATTATCATCATCAACTGAGCAAATGACCTTGAGGACTACACGGGTCTGCAAGAGAGTTTGCACTCTTCCATGTATTCTTACGTTATGCATCACTTAATATGATGACATGCTACATTATTGTCGTGTTCACCTATTAGACTCCGAGTCAGGTCCAAACTAATGCTGGAACTTGAGTTTTTAAATGGTTGTGGGGTACATATTGGGGCAGCAATCAGTACTATCTATCTACTATCTGGTTAATCTTGGGTGTCTACTATGAGTTTCATCTTGGGTGCAAACAAACATTAAAGGAGTCATTATCTGTATTTTTTAACTAAAGTTGTTATCTGCCTGCTATCATTGGTTTTGGGTCTATCCACAGTTTGCTACCATCACCCTGGATTTGTGCATGCACTCCTTACATTATCTCACTATGTTTTATTCCTATGCATGTCAGTTATTGTACACAATGGAACTGATCATGTAGAGCAAAAGAGACGAGCCTTGCGTGGCAATAAAATTTCATGCAAACGTCGCTCCATGGTGGGCGCAAAGGCAGCCCCCCTCCACCCATTTTGGATCGTAATCGAGAGGAAGATAACTGTTCTGAGGGGGATTCAAAAGGAGAAGACCACTCCTATTTACCCCATGAGGTCTTCGCTCTAACTTGGCATGCTGATGTTGGTAATATCATGCATATGGTGCCTTGCATTGCTTACTGTATACATCAAAGATGTCATCTGCTTAGTTTATACATGCTTTGTGTCAATGCCATCTGTTTAGTTTCTTTATCGTACATGTGAATCATGCATTGCCATCTTGTTTAGCCAGGCATCATATATGTGAATTTTGCAATGCCACCCTGGTTAGCCAGTCATCTTATATGTGAATTATATCATGCCATAATTTTTTTTATTACGTTTAAATTTGTCAATAATTTTAGTACATTCAATTACTCTTCCTATGCATCAGCCATTCGGCACGGTCATGGAAAAATCTAGAGTGGAAACAAGGTCTTCAGAGCAGACAATGCTATCTGACGAAGCGCATGTCTTGCTGGTTACAGATTGCTCCTCAAAGGAGGATTCAGAGACAGATGATCAGTCCTATCCCCCCAGAGGTGCATGCTCTAACTTGGCAAGGTTATGTTGCTCATATCGTGTGTATGGTATCTTGCATTGCTATGTCATTTGCTTAGTTTAGACATGCTTTGTGTGAATGCCACCTGTTTACTGTCTAATTACCATATATGTGAATTATGCAATGCCATCTTGTTGCAAGACATTATATATATGAATTATGCAATGTTATCTTGTTGCAAGGCATTATATATGTGAATTATGCAATGCCATGCTGTTTAGCCAAGCGTCATATATGTGAATTATATCATGCCGTCCTTTTTTGTATTTCTCATTGCTTGTCGACAATGTTTGTATATTCAACTACTCTTCCTATGCATCAGCCATTTGAATTGGTGATGGGGAAATTTGGAGTGAAAACAAGGTCTTCGGAGCAGACAATGCTACCTGCTGAAGCAGATATCTTGCTGGTTATAGATAGCTCTTCAGAGGAGGATTCAGAGGCAGATGACCAGTCCTATTATCCCCCTGAGGTGAATGCTCAAACTTGGCAGGGTTATATTACTCATATCATGCATATGTTGTATTGCAATGCTTAGTTTTTACATCATATACACAATATTGAATGCCATCTCCTTAGTTGACACATCATATATGTGATTGCCCTCTGCTCACTTCCTTAGTATATAAATCATACATTTGAATTATATCATGCCATGATGTTTACATAGACAGCATGTATCTGAAATATGGCATGCCAACCCATTTTCTAAAGACATAATGTAGTTATATCATCTCATCCTATTTACATAGTCATCATATTTTAAATTATGTCATTCTATCCGTGAATTATATCATGCCACCATGTTTCCATCGACGGCATGTTTGTGATTTATGGCATGCTAACCACTTTAATAGACACATCATATAGTTATATCATGTCATCATGTTTACATAGTTATCATATTTTGAAGTATGTCATTCTATCATGTTTAGTTAGCCATCATACATGTGAAATTGTGTCATGCTATCATGTTTAATTAGCCATCGTATATGTGAAATTATGTTCTGCTATTCTGTTTGGTTAGACAACATAAATGTGAATTATTTCATGCCCTGTTTTCTTCCCTACTATCCATTGCACCTGTCTATCTTAAAGTGTATGTACATTCAATTAATTTTCTTGTTTATCAGCCATTTCAATTTGAGGGGGTGATGGCAGTATCTGTGGGAGTAAAAACACGGTCTTCAGAAAAGATCGTGCTACCTGCCGATGCAGATAGAACCACGGTTATACTTGCCCAAGAACCAGCCCCACCACACATAACCCAGACTCATGCAAATTGTACCCCAACCCAGTTGGACAGAGAACCAGCTACACCCCTTCTAACCCCAACCCCAGCAGATAGTAACCCAGTTCCCGTTGACACAGCACCGTCTCCACCACAGAGCACCCAAACACGAGCAATTAGTAAGGCAAATGCAGTGCCCAAAGCACGAGGACCACCACTCCGAACCCCAAGTCAATGCTTAAAGAAGCAAAAGAATTGTTCTCAGGTCAGTTCCGTAGCTATGGTTCATACTACTTTTCTCTTGCATCAATGTATTTACTCATACCAACTAATTTCAAAATTGAAGGATGCAATTGAAACTCCAATGGCGCAACAGGTATGTTTTAAACTTGTTTCTTTAACGTGTTTGTTGTTGTAACTTGCTCTATGTTGATTTCAGTTTCTATTGAATAAACAGTTATGTTCTCATGCCATGCACATTACAAGTGTTGTTATTGTTGTGTAGTTTCCCACACTTATATTCTATCTATGCTCCTTTGTCTTAAATAGATATGATTCGAACTGTATCTATCTTGATTTGGCAACATAAACTAGAATGATATACACCATACAGTGACCATACTACATAGATATATGTTTGTTTCATGATGTTATCATGTCCACCTTACTACTGAACTGGTTTACCAAAATGAGTTTCATATACTACATTGTAAACATGTGATGTGTTTGTTTGTTTCTCTTTTAGAACGCGGATAAAATATTGGAGAAGAGTACCCCATTATGCAATGATAAAGGAAGTAAGGTTCAAGATAGTGAGACATCCCTATTGGTCTCCAAGAAAGCTGATAAAAACTATATTGAAGACACTGAGACAATCCCAAAGTCATGTCTTGATGTAGTGTTCGAGTTACTGGCTACTACTGTTGGCACCAGCTCTTCGAACTCATTGCCTGAATCAGTTCGGCTTCTTGAGTCTCAAATTCAAGTTGAAAGACATCGATCAGATGTTATGCAACAGGAAGCCGAAGGACTGAAGAAGTCCCTGCAGAATTCAGATGCATACTTTCTGGTGCAACAGCAAGTGCTGGAGGATTTAAGCGCCAAACAAGAGAAAGTTAATAAGCTTGCTAAGCATCTTGCCAGCATTATGGGTACCCAGGATATTGTTTCTTGAGCTCTTCTGAACTGGTTTCAGTTCTGGACTTATTTTGTTGCGGCGTTTATATGCTGCTTTGTTCCCTATATTTGCACTGGTGGCGAACTTTGATGCACAGTGGATGTAATATGTGTAATAGCCGTGATAGCCTAGTGTAAGTTTCTTGCTTATATATTTCCTTATTGTATTTTTTATTTCTTTGCTTGTAATCAGTGCAGTTCTTTTTCCGCAGTTTGCTAGTGGCTGCAATAACCTATTGCCGCAATAACCATGGGCTACATATTTACTGTAGTTACCATGGCCCTCCTACGGGCCGTAGAAACAATGGGCCTTCTAAGGGCCATAGAAACAATGGGACTTCTACGGGGCATAGAAACAATGAGCCTTATATGGGCCGTAGACACAATAGGCCTTCTATGGGCCGTATCATCAATGGGCCTTCTACGGGCCGTATGATCGGTCGGCCAAACATGGGCCAATAACAGACCGCATTATGGCCGTAAACGGGCTAGAGTTGGAATCGTCCATTCATGGGCTGACCATAACGGGCCATTGTTAATCGGCCATATTTGATGACACTATGAAAACGGCCCAATGTATTAACGGGCCACAAATGGGACGACTGTAACCACGGGCTGTATTTGGCACGGAAGCAGAAAATGACAGTAACGGGTCGTAAGTAAACGAATGCTGGAAATGAGCCCAAGAATAAATGGGCCCTGAGAAGGCCGAAAGATAACATGGGCTGGAAACGGCCCAACAGAATAACGGGTCGTTAATGGGTATAAAGTGATACACTATTCATTACGGGCCAGTTTCACCACGGGCCGTTAATGGGTATAAAGTGATACACTGTTCATTATGGGCCAGTTTCACCATGGGTCGTTAATGGGCCAAGAGTTACAAAGGGCCCCATATGGGCCGAAAGACATCATGGGCCATACATGGGACGGAAGTTAAAACGAGCTAGAATTATATTGGATGGCGCAGATGACGCTACTGGGCCTAATTCGGATTGGTCGTAATGGGCCATGGGTTAGGGGCTGTAAATGGGCTATATGCGAACAGGTCATTAATAGGCTTTCCGTGGGCTGGCTCGCCACCTTTTGACCAAGTCAAACGGGCCGGCCTTTTCACAGGAATGGGCCTCTGTTGGGCCGTGCCACGTGTCGACGTATCATAGGCGCCTTCTGTCCAGTGAGTGGATGACATCTGTCCCAATGGTGAACCGAGGCGTGTTTCCTCAAGCCAATGATGATTTTACATGTGGAAAATCCCCATTGGTCGGGGCTGTTAACGGGTTATCGAATCCAAAACTGGACTCGGTAGCTTAACGGCATTCCATTACGATGGATGCCACATGTCGCTCACCCTTGATGAAAGCACTTCTGTGACGCATGATTTATCGTCATGGAAGTGGACACTTCCATGATGATAATTTTGGTAATGTCATGGAACACTTCTACGACATCACATGTATGAATGTCTTGATTCTGTCATAAAATCGCCATGGATGTACATGCATGACAGAAAACGTGACCTACTATGACAAACACGTATCATCACGGAAGTGTATTTTTTGTAGTGAACGATGCTTCACATATTGCCAATCTTTTTTGTACGGAAATCTTGCGACTCCATGGAGTACCAAACACAATTGTCTCGGACTGCGACATCAAGTTCTTGAGTTACTTTTGGAAGACTCTACGCGCCAAGCTCGGAATCAAGCTCTTGTTCTCTTCGGCATACCATCCGCAAACCGATGGCCAAACGGAGGTGACGAACCATACACTCTCCACTCTACTTCGTGTGTTGATCAAGAGGAACATCAAGGAGTGGAAGGAGTGTCTACCCATCGCCGAGTACGCCTACAACTGCGCAAGACACAAGACTACCGGCAAGTCCCCTTTCGAGGTCGTCTACGGCTTCAACCTGTTGTCACCATTGGACATTCTACCTCTTCCCCTACAAGAGCGCACCAACATGGACACGAGTGCATGAGCAAGCTACCTCACGAAGATGCATGAAGATACAAGTAACACCATCGAGCGCCAAGTACAATGACTCGCGACCAAGCTCAACACCAACAAGCAACCCATGATATTCAACATTGGAGATCTCGTGTGGCTACACCTTCGGAAGGACCGCTTCCCCAACGAATGCAAGTCCAAACTTCTACCTCGAGCCGATGGACCCATCAAGGTGCTAGCACGCTACAGCAACAATGTTACAAGATCGACCTCCCACGTGACAAGTACAACGTGAGCGACATCTTCAATGTCAAGGACCTCTCGCCATACCATTGTGATGAAGCTTTCGATCCGAGGTCAGATCTTTCCCAAGGGGGGCAGACGATGCGGAGCATCCCACAATCATCCCCGTGGACGTACCTACATCTCCCATGACACCACTTGGACCTATGACAAGAGCTCGAGCAAAGGCTATCGAAGATAAGGTGAACTCGCTCCTATCGGAACTACCCCTTTCTACACATGAGTCATGGCTACTACCTCAAGCAGAAACATTATGTGTGATCAGATACTTAGAAGAAGGCCACGGAACAGCTACATTCAATGGCCAAGACGGAAAGGACACCGAGCGTGAAGGCCAAGAAGAAGAGACGCCGAAGATGCCACAACCACCGGACGACCGGTTGGGACCGGATGTCCAGCGCCTGAAGCCCAGCCTGCCCAAGTCCAAGCCGACGCAGGCTAGAGCGACCGGACGTCCGGCCCGGACCGCACGACCGGCCACACCTCCCAGCGAGCAGACGACCGGTCCGCACCGGACGACCAATGACTGCACACCCGAAAGGAAATTAGCGGAAGTCCGAGATGACCGAATGTCCGGTAACACCATCATAGAACAGAATCAGCGGAAGACCGACGACTACCGAACGTCCGGACGTTCATGAGCCACCGGACGACTGGTCCCCAGCGGACATCCGTTGCCTGAGTGCACGCAGCCTCGGGTTGATGCCCTTGTACCCCTTCACTTTGGCCCCCATTCGTACTACGACTATTAATAGACCTCTCCCACCTCCTAGCTAAGGTTAGCGTTGTGATAGCTCATTTGTGAGATAGAGCCTCGCTCATCCATCCGGATCTGCTCCTTCGAGAGAGATCGTGCCTCTACGGAGAAGATTTATTTAGATTCAAGGCCCCTTACGGGAAGAACTCAAGACCTCCTCCCGAAGAAGAACCGGTTACCCTATGTATCGTCCTTTGTTGGATTCGGATCTTGTATCACCTTGTGTCTCGATGATCTAGCGCATGTGTGACTTTATTCTTGTTGGTTGAGTGTTTTCTCGTGTTTTCCTCTCGTTCCCCTCCTAGTGTTCTTCATGTTCGTGGTAGGAATCCCTCCAAACAGGAATGATCATCCTCTAGGGTTCTACCCTACATCATCTTGGTAGATGATGTAGGGTAGAACCCTAGACGTCTGATCTTTCACGTTTGGAGGGAATCCTACCAAGAACACGATGAACACGGGGAAGAACAGAGAGAAATCACAAGGGGAAACACTCAATAACAAGTCCAATCACACATCCACTAGACAATCAAACACACAAGATCCACAAGGTACATGAACAACAAAGCGAAAGATACAAAGTAAGGTTCATCTCCAAGAGGAGGTCTTGATGGGGTCCACCCGTGAGGGGGTCTTAATGATATATCCCACAGGATCTTCTCACATGGAGGTCTTGAACTCCATGGGAGTGGTGGTCTCTCTCTCTCTCTCAAGAGAAGAGTAGTAGGAGCAAAGCTCACATACAAATGAGCTATCACTTTGCTTACCTTCGAAAGGATGAGGGGGAGGTATATTTATAGTCTAAGCCTCGAAGGGGTAAGTGGGAAGGGATACAAGGCCAAAGGCCCGCGGTTGCACACAGGCAGGGACTGGTCGTCCGGTGGATAGCGGTCATCCGGTGTCTCAGGAGCTACCGGTCGTCCGCTAGTCGTCGGACGTCCGCTAGATCCGTTCTGTGAAGGAACACCGGTCGTCCGGTATCTTTGGACTTCCATTAATATTACCGGTCGTCCGGTGGGGGCCGGACGTTCGCTTGCTGGGAGGTGCTGTAGCTGGCGTTGGCTGCTGCGGCTTCCAGGCGTCGGACGTCTGGTCCTGACCGATCATCCGGTGGTTGTATCATGTACCAGCTCCGTTTCTTCTGTCTTCTCTTCCATGCTTCCCTCGCGGATGGTGTAGTTGTTCCTTCGCGCTTGCACTCCTCCTCGTCGCCCGTGAAGCTCCGGCAATACCTTTGCATGCACACGAGTGGAGTGTCAAGTAGTATACCATCCTCGAAGGGGTCAAGTGAACACGTGTAATGGGGAAGATTCACCTTTATGTATGAGAAGTAGAGGTCGCACGTGTCACTTGCCAAAAGGACTCTTGACATGGTGATGCCCGTAGGATGCTCTGCATCATCCCCTCCCCCTTGGAAAAGATCCGACCTCGAATCTAAAACCAAATCACCATGGGAAAGAGATGGCTTCGCCGTGTAGAAGTGAACGTTCACCAAGTAGTCATCATCTTCAACCTTGAAGTGGGCACTCTCCAATGTCGCACCGTCTAGTGATTCCTTCGAAATGGGCAAATACAACAAACACTTGGAAAAACAAATGTGGTTAGCGTTAGTGCAAAACCAAGCATTCAAGAGGTGATTCACCAAACAAGTGTCGTCATGAAAGCGTAGCATATGGATTGACAAAGGATTGTGACGGCATGTAAGCATATCAATTGAGCACAATCAAAGATATCATGGGGGCAAGCATGTAAATGTGAGGTAGAGATGCAAATATGTGTGACAAGAGAATAAGCATCTACCTCGAGGTCATAGCAAGCATTCACAAATTACTCAATGAAAGGTCTATGGTAGGCATAAGAATCATTCACAACACCACATAAAATGAAGTGTCTAAACACATGGTTCAAGTGCGAGATAATCCAAGCATAATGTGCATAGGGCGTAGTGAATATAGTGTGGCACTAACACAATCGAAAGAGAAATTGTTCATCATGTGTGAGGCAATAAAGTCAAGCATGTGACAACTAATGGGACATGGCATATATGAAGAAGTGACATTGTTGCAACCAAACATATGATAGGAGCAAGTAATCCAAGAATTGGATGCGACACACAAGGTATATATGTCATGAGGCATGGAAATGCAAAGATGGCAAGTTGAGGCAAGATCTCTAACATGTGCACTATCAAGTGGTCTAAGATGACCAACAAGTCCCATGGTGCAAGCAACACAAGTAGTATGATCCACAATATCCATGCTCAAGAAAGATGTCACCTTGAAAGCATGTCCTTGTGCATTCTTCACAATGCCGAAGTGGTAGGAAATGTGGTGTAGTAGCGAGTCGTGGTAGAATGTATGAGGCTCGCTCTCAAGAGCTCGAATGGTCAACTCACGTGAAGTGGAAGTTGACACAAAGTCCAAGTATCCTACACATGCACACAACAAAACAAAGAATGTATGCGCATGGTAGATAAACACATCATCCATCATGATGGTTTCCTTCTCTTGCACATAACCATTAGAAGCAAAAGTGCATGAATAATATGATGCAACAATGGCGATATTCATGGCACTAGGTATATGGTGCAAAGAAGTAAGACAAGCATGCTTCACAAGGAATATGTCAAAATCTCCAAACATATGTTAGAATGTTATGGGGGTAATCTCATGAGCAAGACTATAAGCATTGTTGCACTCAATACATGGTAAGTCATCTAGCATGAGAGAGGCAACACATGGAGATATATGACAAGAAGCAATATGAATCATGTGCAAAGCATATAGATGGTTGTCATCATCCGCATGAAATGAGCAAGTATGAGTCATTGGTGATGCAACATAAGCAAGCATAGTAATCAAGTCGTGCAAACTAGTGGGGCGAAGATGCAACACACTAGAAGAGATCATGGCAATCATGTCATGTGAGTAAGTAATAGGCATAGACAAAGCACATGACATATCGCAAGCACGAACACAAAGCAAGTTCATAGTATCATTATAGGAATGGTGCACAAAGCAAACATGGCAATAACAAGTGCTATCTCCACCAAGCTTGCAAATACACATACAAGTACTAGAATCAATCATCATGTGTAAAGTAAAGCATGGGTCACAAATGCATGGCAAAGGCATAGTGATAAGCATATCATGCAAAGTGAACATGGGAAGATGGACATATGATATGTAATGGTCAATAACCCACAACCATGTGAGGGACATGTAGAAGAAATGCGCGAAGTGTTTGCGCAAAGAGAGCAGTGGGAAAGGCAATCCACGTGATCCCAAGTCATCGTTGCTCTCTAGAGCTTGTTTTGTCAACTCATGGGATTGTGAGGTTGACAAGTATTCATGGGTACCTACACAAAAGAGACACAAACCAAAGAAGTTGTGTGCGTGGTAAATGTATGCATCATCCATCATGATGTGTATGTGCACATGTGCAAGATAAGCATCGCTCAAAGAAATTTGATGCATGGTATAAGAACATGTCATCCATCATGAAAGAATAGTTATTATGTATGACATGATGGGGACACAAATTGAGAACGCAAATATATGGCACATCAATAGCATGTTTGTTCATGGGGAGCATATGGTGCACACAAGTATTGGGAACATGCAATGAATGGGATGGATCAAAATCTCCTAAAATGTATTAGGAAACTATGGGGGTCTCCTCATGAGCAATATCAGAAACATCATATGGAGGAAATGGACAACATCCAAAACAATGCATATCCGAAGCTAGGAGGGCATGGTATGGCATATGAGATAAATGATGCAAAGTGAGCATATCAATATCGTCACAAGAAAAACAAATGCCAATAACCATGGTCTTGTCATCTATGCCATATGTGCAAATTGGGTTTATTTTAATGGCATATGCATAGTCACTATGAAGAGATTGCAAATAAGACATATGGTTGATCTCATGCATAGCATTTGACAAGTCAAGCAGATTATCAAACATGATGTGACCTAAAGAATTGTCACAAGAAATCCTATGTAACATGGCATCACAACTAATAGAATCCTCATGAGAATCATCATACTCATCATAAATGAGCAAATTATCGCATAGGGAAATCATAATAGCATGAAGCATGGTACTGGGTGGATCAACATCATGCAAGCAATCAATGTCAAGAATGTCCACTATTGGGACTAGAGCATCACCGTCACCTATGTTACCTTTGTCATTCCACTCAAGTGGTGTAGATGAGGTGGGAAAGACCAAATGGTGGTCATCATCTTGATGGAACCATGTGGGGGTGCATCATATTCCACCATGGCCATCGTCTTGTCCAAAGGGAGGACAAAGTCATCGACGATCAGCATGTCATCATAAATGGGACCTAGCACCAAATGAGAAGACACAATAGAGGTAGAGGTCAAGTTGTTAGAAATGCAAATGGCCTCACGAGACCTATCAACTATCAGACACTCTCTATGTGGTGGTTCACTCACTCCCTCAAAATAGGTGCACTCAAAGTCGCATATGGTGGAGTCTCATACGTCTCCAATGTATCTATAATTTTTGATTGTTCCATGCTATTATATTACCCCTTTTGGATGATTATGGGATTTATTTTACACATTTATATCATTTTTGGGACTAGCCTACTCACCGGAGGCCCAGCATGTATTGCTGTTTTTTGCCTATTTCAGTATTTTGCAGAAAAGGAATATCAAACGGAGTCCAAATGGAATGAAACCTTCGGGAGCATGATTTTTGGAACGAACGTGATCCAGAGGACTTGGAGTACAAGTCAAGAAGCAGTCAAGGCCTCCATGAGATAGGAGGGTCTGCCCTCCCCCCTACAGGGCGCGCCCCCCTATCTCGTGGGCCCCTCGGGCGTCCACCGACGTACTTCTTCCTCCTATATAAGCCTACGTACCCCGAAAACATCCAGGGAGCACCCGAAACACAATTTCCACCGCTGTAACCTTCTGTATCCGCGATATCCCATCTTGGAGCCTTCGTCGGCACTCTGCCGGAGGGGGAATCGACCATGGAGGGCTTCTACATCAACACCATAGCCCTTCCGATGAGTTGTGAGTAGTTTACCATAGACCTACGGGTCCATAGTTATTAGCTAGATGGCTTCTTCTCTTTTTTTGGATCTCAATATAATGTTCTCCCCCTCTCTTATGGAGATCTATTTGATGTAATCTCTTTTTGCGGTGTGTTTGTCAAGATCCGATGAATTGTGGGTTTATGATCAAGTTTATCTATGAATAATATTTGAATCTTCTCTGAATTCTTTTATGTATGATTGAGTTATCTTTGCAAGTCTCTTCGAATTATCAGTTTGGTTTGGCCTACTAAATTGATCTTTCTTGCCATGGGAGAAGTGCTTAGCTTTGGGTTCAATCTTGCAGTGTCCTTACCCAGTGACAGAAAGGGTTGCAAGGCATGCATTGTATTGTTGCCATCGAGGATAAAAAGATGGGGTTTATATCATATTGCTTGAGTTTATCCCTCTACATCATGTCATCTTGCTTAATGCGTTACTCTGTTCTTTGTGAACTTAATACTCTAGATGCAGGCAGGAGTCGGTCGATGTGTGGAGTAATAGTAGTAGATGCAGGCAGGAGTCGGTCTACTTGTTGCGTACGTGATGCCTATATACATGATCATGCCTAAATAATCTCATAATTATTCGCTTTTATATCAATTGCTTGACAATAATTTGTTTACCCACCATAATACTTATGCTTTTGAGAAAAGCCACTAGTGAAACCTATGGCCCCCGAGTATATCTCTTATCATATTTGATTCCAATCTACTTTTATTTGCATGTTTATTTTCTGCATCTATATTATAAAATACCAAAAATATATTTATCTTATCATATTATCTCTATCAGATCTCACTTTCGCAAGTGGCCGTGAAGGGATTGACAACCCCTGTGTCGCGTTCGTTGCGAGTTCTTTATTTGTTTGTGTAGGTTCGTGGGACTTGTTGAGGAGCCTCCTACTAAATTGATACCTTGGTTCTCAAAAACTGAGGGAAATACTTATGCTACTCTGCTGCATCACCCTTTCCTCTTCAAGGAAAACCAACGCAAGCTCAAGACGTAGCAAGAAGGATTTCTGGCGCCATTGCCGGGGAGGTCTTCGCTCAAGTCAAGACATACCAAGTACCCATCACAAACAAATCTCCCTCGCATTTACATTATTTGCCATTTGCCTCTCGTTTTCCTCTCCCCCACTTCACCCTTGCCGTTTTATTTGCCCTCTCTTTCCCAATCTCCTCCTCTCTTTTCGCTTGCCCTTTTCTGTTTGCTTGTGTGTTGGATTACTTGTTGCCATGGCGCAAGATAATACCAAATTGTGTGATTTCTCGAATACCAATAATAATGATTTCCTTAGTACTCCAATTGCTCCTCTTAATGATGTTGAGTCTTGTGAAATCAATACTGCTTTGCTGAATCTTGTTATGAAAGATCAATTCGCCGGCCTTCCTAGTGAAGATGCCGCTACTCATCTAAACAATTTTGTTGATTTGTGTGATATGCAAAAGAAGAAAGATACGGATAACGATATTGTTAAATTGAAGTTATTTCCGTTTTCACTTAAAGTTTGGTTTTTGTCTTTGCCTAAAAATAGTGTTGATTCTTGGAACAAGTGCAAAGATGCTTTTATCTCTAAGTATTTTCCTCCCGCTAAGATTATCACTCTTACGAATGATATTATGAATTTTAAACAACTTGATCATGAGCATGTTGCCCAATCTTGGGAAAGAATGAAATTGATGATTCGCAATTGCCCTACTCATGGTTTGAATTTATGGATGATCGTACAAAAATTGTATGCCGGTTTGAACTCTGCTTCTAGAAATCTCTTAGATTCGGCCGCGGGAGGCACGTTTATGGAAATCACGTTAGGGGATGCTACAAAACTTCTTGATAATATTATGGCTAATTATTCTCAATGGCACACCGAAAGATCTTCTAGTAAAAAAGTGCATGCTATAGAAGAAATCAATGTTTTGAGTGGAAAGATGGATGAACTTATGAAGTTGTTTGCTACTAAAAATACTCCTCTTGATCCCAATGATATGCCTTTGTCTACTTTGATTAAGAATAATAATGAATCTATGGATGTGAATTTTGTTGATAGGAATAGTTTTGGAAACAATGTCTATAGAGGAAACTTTAATGCTAGACCATTCCCTAGTAATTCCTCTAATAATTATGGAAATTCCTACAATAATTCTTATGGTAATTTTAATAAGATGCCCTCTAATTTTGAGAATAGTGTGAAAGAATTTATGATTTCTCAAAAGAATTTTAATGCTTTGCTTGAAGAAAAATTGCTCAAAGTTGATGATTTGGCTAGGAACATTGATAGACTTTCGCTTGATGTTGATTCTCTTAAAATTAGATATTTTTATCCTAAGCATGATATCAATGAGTCTGTCAAAGCAATGAGAATTTCCATTGATGAGTGTAAGGAAAGAACCGCTAGATTGCGTGCTAAAAAAGATAGCTTTATAAAAGCGTGTTCTTCTAGTTTACATGAAAATAATGATGAAGATCTTAAAGTTATTGATGCATCTCCTATTAGATCTATGTTTTGCAATATGAATCTTGATAATTATGGGACTGATGATGAGTCAACTTTACCTAGAAGGCGTCCCAAGAATTCAGAGTTTTTAGATCTTGATGCTAAATTTGGTAAAAATGGGATTGGAGAGGTCATGACTTTAAATAGTATTGAACCCACTATCTCGGATTCCAAGGAATTTGATTATGATAATTGTTCTTTAGAAGGTTGTATTTCCTTGTTGCAATCCGTTGTTAATTCTCCACATGCTTATAGTCAAAATAAAGCTTTTACCAAACATATCGTTCATGCCTTGTTGCAATCTTATGATGAAAAACTTAATTTGGAAGTTTCTATACCTAGAAAACTTAATGATGACTCGGAACCTACTATAAAGATTAGGATTAAAGATCATGAGTGTTTTGCTTTGTGTGATTTGGGTGCTAGTGTTTCCACGATTCCGAAAACTTTATGTGATATTCTAGGTTTCCATGATCTTGATGATTGCTCTTTAAATTTGCACCTTGCGTATTCCACCATTAAAAAGCCAACAGGAAGGATTAATGATGTCCATATTGTTGCAAATAGAAATTTGGTGCCCGTTGATTTTATCGTTTTTGATATAGATTGCAATCTTTCTTGCCCTATTATTCTTGGTAGACCTTTCCTTAGAATGATTGGTGCGATTATTGATATGAAGGAAGGGAATATTAGATTCCAATTCCATTAAAGAAAGGCATGGAGCACTTTCCAAGAAAGAAAGTCAAATTACCTTATGAATCTATCATGCGGGCTACTTATGAATCAAGTGCCAAAGATGGCACTACTTAGATCTATCTTCGCTTTTATGCCTAGCTAGGGGCGTTAAACGATAGCGCTAGTTGGGAGGAAACCCAATTTTCTTTGTGTTTTTTGTTTTTTTATGTTTAGTAACAATTTTTGCTTCTACTTTGTGTTTAGAGGGTTTTTATCTTTTAATTAGTGTTTGTGCCAAGTAGAACCTATAGGATAAACTATGATGATAGTTGATTTGATTCTGCTGAAAAACAGAAACTTTGTGCTCACGAGAAAAAATTCAATAAATCACAGAAATGTGCTTTTGCATTGATTCTTTTTGCTGCTGATCAATAAAAAAAATTCCCAGTACTTCCTATTTTGGTAGGATTTTTAAAGTTCCAGAAGTTTGCGTTAGTTACAGATTGCTACAGACTGTTCTGTTTTAGACAGATTCTGTTTTTCGTGTGTTGTTTGCTTATTTTGATGCATCTACGGGTAGTAAAATAGTTTATAAACCATAGAGAAGTTGGAATACAGTAGGTTTAACACCAAAATAAATAAATAATGAGTTCATTACAGTACCTTATGTGGTGGTTTTGTTTTGTTTCACTAACGGAGCTTATAAGATTTCCTGTTGAGTTTTGTGTTGTGAAGTTTTCAAGTTTTGGGTAAAGCTTTTATGTACTATGGTATAAGGAGTGGCAAGAGCCTAAGCTTGGGGATGCCCAAGGCACCCCAAGATATTCAAGGATAGCCAAAATCCTAACCTTGGGGATGCCCCGGGAAGGCATCCCCTCTTTCGTCTTCGTTCATTGGTAACTTTACTTGGAGCTATATTTTTATTCGCCACATGATATGTGTTTTGCTTGGAGCGTCGTGTATTATATTAGTCTTTGCTTTTTAGTTTACCACAATCATCCTTGCTGTACACAACTTTTGGGAGAAGCCTATTTTATTAGAATTTGCTAGAATACTCTATGTGCTTCACTTATATCTTTTTGAGCTAGATAGTTTTTGCTCTAGTGCTTCACTTATATCTTTTAGAGCACGGTGGTAACTTAATTTTGAAGAAATTGCTAGTCTCTCATGCTTCACTTATATATTTTTGAGAGTCTTTTAGAGCAGCATGGTATTTGTTATGGTTATAAATTGGTCCTAGAATGGTAGGCATCCAAGTTGGGTATAATAAAAACTATCATAGGAAGTGAATTGGATGCTATGATCAATTTGATACTTGATAATTGCTTTGAGATATGGAGGTAGTGATATTAGATTCATGCTAGTTGGGTGATTATGAATTTAAAGAATTCTTGTGTTGAAGTTAGCAAGTCCCTTAGCATGCACGTATGGTTAAAGTTGTGTTACAAATTTGAAACATGAAGTGTACCTGGCTTGTGCATCCTTATGAGTAGCGGTCGGGGACGAGCGATGGTATTTTCCTACCAATCTATCCCCCTAGGAGCATGGGCGTAGTGCTTGATTTTTGATGACTTCTAAATTTTTGCAATAAGTATATGAGTTCTTTTGACTAATGTTGAGTCCATGGATTATACGCACTTTTACCTTTCCACCATTGCTAGCCTCTTCGGTACCGTGCATTGCCCTTTCTCACCTTGAGAGTTGGTGCAAACTTCCCTGGTGCATCCAAACCCCGTGATACGATATGCTCTATCACACATAAACCTCCTTATATCTTCCTCAAAACAGCCACCATACCTACCTATTATGGAATTTTCATAGCCATTCCAAGATATATTGCCATGCAACTTTCCATCGTTCCGTTTATCATCATCATGACATACATTACTTTTGTCATATTGCCTTTGCATGATCATGTAGTTGACATCGTATTTGTGGCAACGCCACCATGCATTATTTTTCATACATGTCACTCTTGATTCATTGCACCATCCTGGTACACCGCCGGAGGCATTCATATAGAGTCATATCTTGTTATAGTTTCGAGTTGTAATTCATATGTTGTAATCAATAGAAGTGTGATGATCATCATTATTAGAGCATTGCCCAAAGAAAAAAAGAAGAAGAAAGGCCAAAAAAAAGGAAAGACCCAAAAAAGAAAAAAAGAAAAAAAGAAAAAAAATAAAAAATAAAAAAAATAAAAGGGCAATGCTACTATCTCTTTTTCCACACTTGTGCTTCAAAGTAGCACCTTGTTCTACATGTAGTGAGTCACATATATTGTGCTTCAAAGTAGCACCATGTTTTTCATATAGTGAGTCTCATAAGTTTTCTTTTTTCATACTAGTGGGAATTTTTCATTATAAAACTTGGCTTGTATATTCCTACGATGGGCTTCCTCAAATGCCCTAGGTCTTCGTGAGCAAGCAAGTTGGATGCACACCCACTAGTTTTCTTTTGTTGAGCATTCATTTATAGCTCTAGTGCATCCGTTGCATGGCAATCCCTACTCCTCATGTTGACATCAATTGATGGGCATCTCCATAGCCCGTTGATTATCCTCGTCAATGTGAGACTTTCTCCTTTTTTGTCTTCTCCACACAATCAGGGCCGTCTCCAGAAATGCGGGGGCCCGGTGCGAAATGCGAATTGGGGCCCTAAATTTCTAGAATACAGGTTGCTTCATGAAAAATACAAAAAAAAAGATTGAACCTGAATTTTAAACGAACAACAATTTTGAAAATCTTGGCGTATGACAACTTGGTCAACTAACCTACTACAACAATATACTCACTAATATAATCATTCAACAGAACAAAATAGTCTAAATTAAATAGGGTTTCGGTTTGAGCGCACCTGGTGGACAGATCGGTGGTGCCCTCGCCTTGGTATGGGCCACCGGCTGTTTCTACTTGTGCATTTTTATTACAGAATGCGCAAAACATTATGTTAAGAATAGAAAAAGAGTATTTACAGGATGGTGTTATAGCGAAGAAAAACTGGATGACGTACACTGTCGAAACTTGACATTAAGCAACCCCTTGAAGAAACCTGCCAGAGTGGGTCGCCCAAACGTCCATTCACCATGGCCCTTGTAGTAGCAGCAAAGAGGAACAAAGCCGTGCATCGAATCCAATTGTTCCTAAAATTGAAACGCTGCATAATTTCAATGAGGAATGGCCAGCCAACAGACTAAAAAACACAAGCTATAGTAAGTCAGATCATCAGAGAAGGCACCTTCTTGCGATGCAGTGCACAAACGACTTGTTGTTGCTGTACCATATGAAAATTCTTCATGCAAGAAGGGATATGGGCTGCACCTCCGGGGAGGAAACAAAGCGATCAAACTAGACAACACCGCTAGCCTCCGTCACTGTGCGGCGGCGCCACACTTCGTTCGTCTCAGGAAGATGGATAGATCGACAGATCGGTGGCAGGCTGTGTCAATCTGGACTCAGAAAAGGGTTATTGGGGAATTGAGGAGAAGGCCCAGTTCGGGAGAGCCATGGGCCTGTGTTAGCTGTAAAAATGGCCCAAAATTAAGGAGACATAGGCCTAGAATCGGGGGCCCCTGGAATTTGGGGGCCCTGTGCGGTCGCACAGCCCGCACAGGCCCCTGGACGGCCCTGCACACAATCCCCATCATCATATTTCTATTCCACCCATAGTGCTATATCCATGGCTCACACTCATGTATTGCGTCAAGGTTGAAAAAGTTTGAGATTATTTAAGTATGAAACAATTGCTTGGCTTGTCATCGGGGGTATAGAAGTTGGGAACATCTTTGTGTGACAAAAATGAAGCATAGCCTAACTATATGATTTTGTAGGGATGAACTTTCTTTTGCCATGTTATTTTGAGAAGACATGATTGCTTTGATTAGTATGCTTGAAGTGTTGCTATTTATTTTATCAATATGAACTTTTATTTTGAATCATTTGGATCTGAACATTCATGCCACGATAAAGAAAATTACATTGAGAATTATGCTAGGTAGCATTCCACATCAAAAATTCTCTTTTTATCATTTACCTACTCGAGGACGAGCAGGAATTAAGCTTGGGGATGCTTGATACATCTCCAATGTATCTATAATTTTTGATTGTTCCATGCTATTATATTACCCCTTTTGGATGTTTATGGGCTTTATTTTACACATTTATATCATTTTTGGGACTAACCTACTAACCGGAGGCCCAACCCGTATTGTTGTTTTTTTGCCTATTTCAGTAGTTTGAAGAAAAGGAATATCAAACGGAGTCCAAACGGAATGAAACCTTCGGGAGCATGATTTTTGGAACGAACGTGATCCAGATGACTTGGAATGCAAGTCAAGAAGCAGTCGAGGCCTCCACGAGATAGGAGGGTGCCCCCCCCCCCTCTATAGGGCGCCCCCTGTCTCGTGGGCACCTTGGGCGTCCATCGACGTACTTCTTCCTCCTATATAAACCTACGTACCCCGAAAACATCCAGGGAGCACCCGAAACACAATTTCCACCGCTGCAACCTTATGTATCCGCGAGATCCCATCTTGGAGCCTTTGTCAGCACTCTGCCGGAGGGGGAATCGACCATGGAGGGCTTCTACATCAACACCATAGCCCTTCCGATGAGTTGTGAGTAGTTTACCACAAACCTACGGGTCCATAGTTATTAGCTAGATGGCTTCTTCTCTTTTTTTGGATCTCAATACAATGTTCTCCCCCTCTCTTGTGGAGATCTATTTGATGTAATCTCTTTTTGCAGTGTGTTTGTCTAGATCCGGTGAATTGTGGGTTTATGATCAAGTTTATCTATGAATAATATTTGAATCTTCTCTGAATTCTTTTATGTATGATTGAGTTATCTTTGCAAGTCTCTTCGAAATATCAGTTTGGTTTAGCCTACTAGATTGATCTTTCTTGCCATGGGAGAAGTGCCTAGCTTTGGGTTCAATCTTGCGGTGTCCTTAGCCAGTGACAGAAAGGGTTGCAAGGCACATATTGTATTGTTGCCATCGAGGATAAAAAGATGGGGTTTATATCATATTGCTTGAGTGTATCCCTCTACATCATGTCATCTTGCTTAATGCGTTACTCTGTTCTTTGTGAACTTAATACTCTAGATGTAGGCAGGAGTCGGTCCATGTGTGAAGTAATAGTAGTAGATGCAGGTAGGAGTCGGTCTACTTGTTGCGGACGTGATGCCTATATACATGATCATGCCTAGATAATCTCATAATTATTCGCTTTTCTATCAATTGCTTGATAGTAATTTGTTTACCCACCGTAATACTTATGCTTTTGAGAGAAGCCACTAGTGAAACCTATGGCCCCCGGGTCTATCTCTTATCATATTTTCTTCCAATCTACTTTTATTTGCATGTTTATTTTCTGCATCTATATTATAAAATACCAAAAATATATTTATCTTATCATATTATCTCTATCAGATCTCACTTTCGCAAGTGGCCATGAAGGGATTGACAACCCCTTTGTCGCGTTGGCTGCGAGTTCTTTGTTTATTTGTGTAGGTTCGTGGGACTTGTTGAGGAGCCTCCTACTGGATTGATACCTTGGTTCTCAAAAACTGAGGGAAATACTTACGCTACTCTGCTGCATCACCCTTTCCTCTTCAAAGAAAACCAACGCAAGCTCAAGACGTAGCAGAGTCACTCATCTCACTCAAGTGGTGGGGGTTGTGGCTCTCCTCACATGGGAATTGGGGCAACTCGTCATATATGGGGCTAGTGGTGAAGTCACTCTCACTCTCAATATGGTGGCAAAAGTCACTCAAGTCATCATACGTCGCCGTGGTCGAAGGGAGAATCCCATGCTCAACCATCTCGTCGTCGTCGCCGTAGATGAAGGCTGAAGATGGCACATCATCACTCTCCTCCATGACCAAAGGGAAAATCCCATGCTCGATAATCTCATCATCGTCGCCGTGGATGAAGGCCGAAGATGGCACATCATCACTCCCGCCTCCTATCATGTAAGCATCATTCTTGCTCGCCACCTTGTCGCTCGCCTTCAAAGCTTGGTCCTTGAGGGTCTCTGTAGTCGTACTCGTCGCCGCACTATCTTGAAAAAGAGTCGAAGTATACTCGGCATCATCAATGCCACAAAGAGGGATGGCGGTGAAGTCGAACTTGGGAGCATCATCTTGGAGCTCGTCGGCCTTGGACATCATGGTGGTACTAGCCTCATGCTTGTCGTAGAGCTTGGTCGCCGCAAAGTGTGCTTGGGGTGGAGAAGCCTTGGCCTTCATGAGTTCTTATTCCGCCTTGAGAGAACCAATGTAGTAGCCATCGAGGGACTTGTAGTTCTCAAGGAAGATAGTCTTGGAGATGTCGTTGTTCAATCCCATCATGAAGTGGAACTTCATCGAAATGGAGTCGTCAACGCTGGCTCGTCGCAAGGCATTCTTCATCTCCTTGAAGTACTTGTCGATGGACTTGGATCCTTGGATGGTGTTCTCCGATTGGCGTCGAAGTTGTTCTGTGTAGGTTGGAGGCACGAACTCTCGCCGCATAGCTCTCTTCGTCTTGGGCCAACTCATGTCGTAGTTGTCCGAAGGTGTGTGAAGCCACCATGCCGATGCGTAGTCGTGGAAGTTTCTTGTGGCGCACTTCACTTGATATTCAGAAGGGACTTGATGTAGCTTGAGGTAGTCGTCCATCAAGCGCTCCCACTCGAGATACTCCTCGGGTTCTTGAGTCCAATAGAAAGGAATCGCGTGGTCGGTGTCGAGGTCGTAGTAGCTCGTGGAAGTCACGGACTTGAGCTTGGGGAGCTTCTCTTGGGTGTAGTCTTGGGGTGCTTGTTGGCGAAGATGTCGTATGTCTATAGGCGAAGATTCCTTGAAGTCGCTTGGCGAAGATGCCAAGGGAGATGGTGAAGTCGTTGAGCGGTTGTTGGTGTTGAGATCTTGACCTTCACGTTCTTGTTGGTGGTGGTGTCAATGCTGATGTGATCTTGCTAGAGATGGTAGCTCAGACGGATGTGCTCTTGAGCGTCTTCTCGAAGATGAGGAAGATCGCTTGTAGGACTTGATGAGGGCTTTGATCTCCTCCATTTGAGCTTGCATCTTGGTGTCGAAGTCGTTTTTCATGGCATCGAACTCGTCGTTGTTGTAGACTGAAGGTGAAATGCCTTGCCTATCCATCACAAGACTTGAGTACAGGTGAGTAGGAAATGAGATAAACAATACCAAGTTACCTTTCCCCAAAGTTGAGGATGTATCCCATTTCACTCAGTGTGAGATGAAAGAATAGTAGAATTGGTACCAGACTTGTTCACTCACACCTATCAAGTAAAGCTTATGGTGGAGCTTGATGAGGATAGAGGCACAAAAATTTGATGCAAAATGTCAGCAAGAGTCAATAATAAGAGATTCGCAAATTCGCAAGTGAAACAAGTAGACCAATAGCAATGAATGGCACACGGAAACACACACACGGATAGATAAATGGGGTCGTGCAACCAAGGAATGAGCACAAAATGTGGAATCCATGGAAAATGCTCGTGTTGCACAACTCAAGAGAGACGCTAGCATGATTTCTCAATAGGCAGATACGACACTTGTGCACAACCTATAAGATGCAAAATGGATAAACTTTCTATTCCAAAGTATGTTATGTATGTATGGTTCCGGTGTTTCGCTCAAGATGATCCAAGATGATCGGATATGATACCATATGATATATTGTGATGCTATGGCTATTGCTTACAAGCTTTTTACTCTCTCTCTTTTTCTTTGCTTAAAAGCTTATTCTTTTTTTTTGATATGGCCACAATGTGAAATGCACAAACCAAGATAGAAATTGTGTATATGCGGGAACAATCTTGTGACACAATGGATGATATGATACCAATATGATATGGTATGTATGCAATGGGAGGTGTAGATCACTAATGTGCACAAGTAACGTTGCCGGCAATACTCAAATGGCTAGTCTCGATAGGCAAGTGACGCAAAATGGGCTAGGGGTTCACAATGTAATGGCAAGGGGAATATACAATGGTGTCGTCGAGGTTACCGTCCTTGGCGATGATGAGAGGCGATGTTGCCGATGTCGACCCGTTCCTAGTTAGCCGAAACACCCTAGGAAACGGAAAAACCACAACTCAAAATCTCAAAGGCAAATGTCAAATGGTGGTAGCGGAATGCGGTGGTGGTTTGCACTTGGCAATGCGGAAGTGGAATGATGGGCTATACATGTGTCGGAGTTGAAGTTGTCGTCCCTAAGTAGTCGAAACACCTTAGGAGACACAAGCCTCAACTCAAACAAGCTCAAACAAATTTGGGTTAAGTTAGGTTGTCGGAAGTGTATGGTGGGCAAGGTTATGCGGAAGTGGTGGTGGTTGTTGACGAAGAAGCAATCGTCCCTAAGTAGCCGAAACACCTTAGGAGACTCGAATCACTACTCAAACAACCACTAATGCTATGACAAGCCAAAATGGGTTAGGTTGCGGAGATCGGTTGTGGCAATGCGGATGATGTGGTGGAGGGCCTAGGCAAACTTGCCAAATTTTGGAACATTTGATGGAGTCAAATGGAGTTGGTAATGTTTTTGTGGGATGGGGGATGTCAAGAGCTTCAAAATGAGCTAAAGAACGTCAAAATCAGAGTTCGCATGAATTAGTTATGGCCGAAACAAGAATCAGCCGAAGTGAATATCTACATGTAGCGGACGTCAGGAAATGGACGGATGTCCGGTGGCCGGACGTCCGGTAGGGTTGGAAATCTGCTAATTCCGTTCTGTTGGCTGGCACCGGTCGTCCGGAAGGGGGCGGACGTCCGGTGGTTCCTGCTGCTCAGGACATCTGGTAAAGTGGCGGTCATCCGGTGGGTCTGGGTCAACGCGAGATGCGAGTTTGGGACGCGATTTTGGGCGGAAATTGGGGACTTCGGGGTCAAAATTCGCGGAATTTGATGGATGGAAAGAGGGGAAACTTGGGGAGATTCTAGATCCACTTGGAACCAAGCAAATACATGGATCAAAATCAACAAAACATCATCAAACAAACAAATCACAAAAAAAATTGGGGCTATTTTTTGGTGGGGATTTTCGAAATTGGGGAAGAACACAACAAAATCAAGCTAGAAAACAAAGGGTAGGGGCTCCAAAAACATGATCAACGTGGCTCATGATACCAAGATAATGTAGGGTAGAACCCTAGACGCCCGATCTTTCACGTTTGGAGGGAATCCTACCAACAACACTAGTGCTGCCAATGGAAGACACATAAAATGTAATATTGCTTCTTTGGAACATGAAGGAAATGTTATACAAGATGAGAAAGAGTTGCAAGAACACATTTCTAGTTACTATAAGAGACTATTTGGTTCAGAGGACAGGGGGGCATATCTCTTGGTGGAAGCCCCTTGGTCAACAGAGCACATGTTATCAGAACTAGACAATGAAGAGTTGACTAAGCCTTTCACTATGGAGGAAATAGAGTTAGTAGTTAAAGAGATGAAAACCAATACAACTCCTAGCCCAGATGGCTTACCAGTAATCTTTTAGAAACATTTTTGGGAGATGGTTAAAGAGATGGTCAAAAGAATGCTTGATAGCCAGCATGCTGAGGAGTTGCAACTTAGAAGACTTAATTATAGGGTGGTTACTCTGATTCCTAAAACGAAAGATGTTGCAACTATCAAGCAATATCGGTCAATATGTTTATATTATGTTTGTTATAAAATTGTGACTAAAGTACTGACAAGTAGGCTTGAGAGAGTTGCAGATAAGGTGGTGAGTAAGAGTCAGACGGCATTTATGAAAAAGGGAAATATTTTAGATGGGGTGGTCACTATCCATGAGGTGTTTCATGAGCTTAGGAGGACTAAACAATAGGGGGTCATACTAAAGCTAGACTTTGAAAAATCATATGACGGGGTGAATTGGGATTTTCTACAAGAGGTTTTGCTTAAAAAGGGTTTTCTTTAGTGAGAAGTGGATAGGTTGGATTAAACAAGTGGTAGAAGGAGGTGCAATGAGTATCAATATTAATGGAGAGGTTGGCCCATATTTTAAGAGCTACAAAGGATTTTTTTTTCAGGGTGATCTCCCCTCTTCTTTTGAATTTGGTGGTGGTCACAGAAAAGGGGGGTCACTCAAGTGTATGGCATTCTTTGTCCGTCCAGATTGCGGTACATGTTCGGACTACTCTGGATTGTAGAGGAACGAATTTCAGGCTACTTTAGATGGGGTGGGATGCACCCATTCTCGGTACGTACAAGGTGGGCACCCATTCTCGGTTAAGATGGGAAATCCTATAGGGGTAGAAATGCTACATGAAAAAAAATCCGCTCTTGCTATATTAGGAATTGGAAGTAAGTCAACTCCTTCCTCTTAGAGCAACTTGTCGCAGCTGTGACTACTCTTTCTATTTGAATTGAATGTCAGCGAATCACTTGTTTCACTAATGTGACTAGTCTTGACTGCAGGTTTTTTCTTTCTATAAGAAGTGACTACGCTAGAGATGCTTATTAAAGGTTTGCTTGGTGGCTCCCTTGCTTGATTCAAAAACCACAGAGCTTTATTCAACTGGCAATGAAACTACGGAGCTTGTATTGGTCGAGCAATCAACAGCCAGAGCTTGGCTCATATTCCCTTCTTTTCAAACTAGCGAATGACTTCCTTTCTTTGTTTGGCGAGTGCTTCCTTTTCAGGTACTTAGCCTCACGGTTCAAATCCATGATGGGACCGTAGCAGCGAGAAAGATAGGGCGTAGTAAAATGAAATGGCACCGTATTAGTATCAGTTGGCTTGGCACACATCAGTCAAAGGGATCCTGGCTTCTAACTGGTCGTGTTGTCCACGAATCCAAAAGGCACAAGCTTAGCACAATGGGCAATCCAAGCAAGCAACGCGAAGGAAAGAGAATGCAAGTAATTGACAGACCGTATCCAATTCAAGGACTTTCCCTTGCCCAAATGATCAGATGCCTTGATTGACTGATTCAGATGGGAAATCCAAAAGAAATGAGAAATTTTCTGACTGGCTGTGGTTGAGTGCTCTTCTTTCCATCGATTCAAAACTTCTGGGAACAAACTATCAACGGAAAAAGCACTTTTCAAAGCGAGAAGCCAATAGATAGTCTGAGTGGAGTCTTAGATTTCAATCAAGAATTGCATACAGTAGAGGGTCTCCCTTGGTTGTGCGGGTGGTTTCAATTCCTTAGGCCTTGTGAGCCGTTCTTTGTAGCCAGTTCTTTCCTTCATCTTGTAAGCCACTGGTCCAATGCAAGTGGACTGGGCACTGAAGTGTAGAGGAGAGGTTATGCTGGTTGCCGGGAGTCGGGGCGGAGGGCTTGATGGCCTTCAACGTGCGTTGGGCCACATGCAGTTGCAAATGCAGGATTGGATCAAGGAGATCTCGGCTGACTGGATGCCTATGTTTCTGTCTCTGCAAGAAAACGGATGTGCTTTAGTGCACTTGCGAGAAAACAAACAACTTCCTTAAGAAGACATTCCTATATCTGGTGTCCCAAAATAGAGGAAATGCTTATTTCAATGAAAATCAAAGTGCAGGTATATAGGATCTCCTTGCCGAATACCTCGCGTTTACCAACACCCTTCTTCACCAAAACAATAGGGTAGTGAGTATAGAGAAAGCTATCTCAGTAAAAGATAGAAAGCAAACTCTCTCCTTCTTTTTGCTCGCCAAGTCCTACTTTTAAAATAGAACAAGAAGGTTTACCAACATCTATATAGAAGGAGAGTAGGAACGAAGTCTCACCGTGGATAGAATCAAGTACTCATTAAGAGAAGAATCATAGAAATAACATAGAGTAGATCGTCTCGTTCAATAGCACTGCTTAGCGTCTTTCTCCCTCGGTCCATTCAATGGTGTATGCCCCACCTTTGCTTGCCCTTTAGGACTCGTATTCTAGTTTGTGAGAAATGCCCATTTCCCTCCGTCTTCCTTTGGGCAACGAAGAGTGCATTCTCCATCCAGTATTTGTTTGATGGTTCTCTATGCTTTCTTTCGACCGGAAAGCTAAGCTATTCTCGGTGCTCTTACTTCAAGGATAAAACAAACTATCTATTAAAAAAATCCTTATCACTACAAGCTCCAATACCACGGGGTAGCGACAAAAATGTGAATTAGTACCCGTATCTGCTGATATCTGAATTGCTTCCACTTTAGAATCAGCTAGGCAAGAGCCCTGTTGTCCTACTGAAATGGATTCTAATAAATTCACAAGCACACGGACAATGAATGTAAGCAGATAGAACCTATTGAATCAAAAAACGTATTCTAACGCCTGCATTTAGATAAGAAAAGCGAGGTTTCAATGGCTTGGAAGGGAATCTATCATATGTTGGTCTAACGGGGGTTATAAGATGGATAATCTCACCAATGCTCTCTGACACAGCATACCTGCTATACAAAGACCACACCTATAATGTCAAGATAGCTCTGTCAACCAATGTTGTTTTATAGATCCAACCTTACCAGATGGTGTTTCTCTTATCTTCTCCTGAATGGGTTACTTAACCCTAGCTATACAGGTGGGGCACAAGAGACGGTACCAAGAGCTGGAGAAGCACCTGGCCCTGTACCTATGCTGATTGAGTTCGAGAGCACCGGTATTTATTGCATTAGGACAGGCCTTGCATTGCTAGAGCTTTTAGGAAGACGAGTAGCTCTCGAGTACGTTTCTGTTTTAGCCACTCCAAATGAGCGCGTTTCACCATGCTCCACCAACCGTTCCAAACTAGCATCCTTTCCTAAACTCAATGAACTAATTCAAAATTCATCCCTGCCTGGGTGTGCCCTTAATGAATTGATCCATTGGCAGCTATAGCGAGATCTGGGTCAGAGTCTATCTCCCCATCCCTCCGGCGAGATAGCAATAAGCTATCAAACACCAATAGAGGACAGATCATGTTGTTCGTTTGTTTCAGCACCACAATCTTTGTTCGTTCCTACAACATCTAAATCAGCACTGGGAGCGGTTCCATATGCACTTTCAAGTGAAGTCACATCAGACGTTTTCGAGGATGTTCTTGCACATTGTTGGAGTATCGAAACCCGTCAAACCGGGGCTAATGCCATTACAATCTGATCGAAGGGATGGCATTAGGTAGACAGCAACCTCTCTTGAGCGCCGCCTTGATGGCTTTGTGAATGAAATTCGAGTAGATGTTGTTTCATCCCGCATGTGTCTAGAATCTTGTTAGGATTTGTCTATTCTAGGTCAGGAAAGAGCTTCTGTAAACTATTGTGATAAGCATAGCCTTCGCCCCGCAGAGTGCTACATCAACGGTTCACCAGGCTCAATTCACTAATGGCTTATGGTCGGTCTTCAGTAAGTCAATCACCATCGGGTGGAGGGGAAAGCCCTACGTCAAGGTCAATGGATTCACCTACCCCAGTCTCAAAACTTTCTAGACTTTCTTACCTGTGTTCTTCTCAACTAAGAGAAGGGCGTGCATCTACAGCAGTGGTATTATCTTCCTTTTTCTTTTTGCATATTTGAATCCTGATGTGTTGGTTAGTACCGAAGCCTCTTGGCTAGTACAGAGTTGTGGTTTGATATAGCTACTACATAACCTGGAGGCACTCTCTGAAAATAAGTATTCTTCATATGACATGTGAATAGACAACTCCTGGTATGCTCATTTCATTCTTCTTGGACCTAGATATTAACTTTCAAAAGTGCAGAATTGATGTAACAAAGGCATTTAAAAGGAATAGAGGGTCCGTCTTTGAAGTGAGAGACAATTGGTTTCAACTGTGTCATAGGGGTTGTATTCTTAGACCTGCCAGGCGGGAGGAACCGCCGTCCTGGGTATTGAGCATGTGAATCATGTTATTTTGTAGGAATAGAGATTCTTAGCCATCATATCTTGTTCACCCTTGGCCATGTCTCCTTCCGAGAATGAGTTGGTTTGGGGAGATCATTAGGTTACTGAGATAGAAGTAGTGAGGCTGCTTGAGTGCCATCAAAACCCATTTGAAATTGCAATGACATATTGAAGTAGTAGTTCGTTCAGCACCCAATTAGGTATCTGGAAATAGTTCCTTAGCTCTTTTCTAGTTCGCTAATGACCTCAGTGGTTGAAATGGAATTGGATCTCGGCTTGTTAGTTAATAGAATCTAAATGAGATTGAATGGAAATGTTGGTAAACCGAGGGGTGCATCATACTTTTCAATAAATGTTGGGGTTCCTAAACCATAAGGATACTCTTTTCATAGAAGAAGGCCTGCCAATCGATCTCCTAGGCTATAATCCAAGGGATAGCTTAACATGCATCTCCTAGATGGAAGTGTGCGACAATAACTTTGAGCTCCTGTAGTCTTTGATCCTTGATCTGAAGAGGTAGGCAGCTATGACAAAGAAGCCAAGGGATGAAGTGATTGTAGTTGGCGTGCCACATGGAAACTAGACAGGTGGAAGCTATTTTAGATGACCTTGCGGGTCATCCTAACATTGAAATGAAGCTATTCAAGCAGACAGTGAATAAAGCTATGAATGGGGGTAGCTTTACGAGGCATAATGCTGGTGTGCACTTTTATTTTCTCAAAATGTGGTTGATCCTCTCTAAATCAGAGGTCAACATTTCTTTGCAATGAACGTTTACTAGATGATACCCCGCGCGTTGCTGCGGAATACTATAGTTCACACGTGTAGAGTTTGCCCCGAGTGTTTATTCATATTACACGACTCTATGGAAAAAAGAAGCACCAACATAATTTTTGCTTCAATGCAACATCATCAAACAAAACAAACAAATTCCAGTCAGCCATTTTATCAATGGCAAACAAATAAGGTACTATCAATTCCGCATGTACTCTATGATTTCTCATATGCATTTGCATGAACCCTATGGGTGCACCAATCATTCAAGAAAATTGTGGGAAAACTACCCAAATGCACAATGCAAATGAACTGTTATATTCCTTTAAAAAGGGTAAAAGAATAGAGCTCTAGCATTTGAATAACCTGAATAAACAATAATGAACATAATCTGAAAAATGCAAAACACATGAAGAGAATTTGCATGTTGTTTCTATATCATATAATGAGTACAAGATCTGTAAGTTGTGCAACTCCTACTTTAAATGATAACAAACAACTATAAATAATTCATACAGGGCATTCCAAAACATATTTTTGACAGTTAATAACGGGAAAGATAGCATGTCAGACAACTAAACAAATGCAAAGGTTAACAATCTAGGATGTAATCAGTTGAACCACTTACCTAGGTACCACCGAATTTCTGCAAAGCATACTATGAAAATGACTCGGCAAGATGTACATGTTCATGATTTATGATAGAGAGAAAGATAGAAGGTAAGTACAATAACAAATAAAAAAACGCATGTCGACACAGGGGGAAATATACACACAATATTATCTGGATGGAGAAATAGGACAATAAATAGAGAGAGAACATACCTTGAGGAATTAACTTTATGCATACACGCTAATAGAAAGGTTTGACAAATATAGTACGGAAACATCGGTACATGAATCATCCGTATCCGCATTGCCAAACAATTAGAGGCAATATTGAATCCCATCGAACCAAGTTCGCACTGCCAACTTAAGATGGAAGGGAATCTGAACTGAACAGGAAATAATCTGACCACATGAAAATGTCATGTACACATTAGCAGGAGCAGAAGAATCAACCCACCACGGCCAGGATGTGCTCTTTGAAGGACTCATGGTACTTGTCGTAGATGTGATGTGAGTACTTGTGCGGGGCTTCTGCATGCACATGTTGTATATCATGTTGCATGACAAAAAGAGAAAAACAGGGGGCGGAAACCCTACATCAGCACCAATCAGACCGAATAAGGCCTAGCATAGGTATGACCGCATGCCTGAAGGGAGGAGCGGACGTTGGCAACTTACAAACATTGCATCATGAGTCCTCAGCACTGAACTGTGGCCCGAGCTTGCGTTCAAGGATGTTGATGCCTATTTTACTCTATAATCCTACTGGTCTTTGAGATTGTTGTATATATATATAAAACTAAAAGTAAGTTTTGTCACTACCGTATCAGAACTGAGTAATAAAATGTGTGTCTGCATCACTACGTGAATAGTGAATTATAATTGTCATGCAAAATAAAAGACAATGATATATGTCATCAAACCATCTCATACTGATCATATAAACCACAGTAAGAGCACCTTACCTGGCAAATTTTCCTTTTGTTACTTCAGATCAAAGCTGCAATCTGAGCATATATATACAAAACATGAATCTGCAACAGCAACAAAGCTACTTCATATGTGTATGCCTAAACAAATTATAAATATGTTACTGCACATGTGAATTTGGAATAAAAATGCATAAGATGCAATGGGCTACGTGAGGTTCAGAATTTCCATATGGGACCATGCCGGAGCACTTACCGCTGCTTGGTCCTAGAATTGCACGATAATGGACAACCGGCAGATTCAGTTATTGGGGGTCAGTTATTGGGGGTCTCATAGGATTTTTTTCCCATGGTTGTTCTTCGGGGACCAGTCAAGATCTGCGGAAACGACAGGAACATACACATTCAGTTATAGAGGAGATGGGGGTCCAGTCAAGATCTGTGGAATCAACGGGGAACAAACACATCTGACCTTGTGTGAGGATAGGTATGGAGATTTGACTTCGTCGGGAGAGTCTTCGCTGGCCGCGTCTTGGATCTTGGTGGCATACCGACAGTAGCAGTGAGATTTAGGGAGGGCGCAGCAGATGGAGGGAGGCCAAGATTGGAGAACGGCATAGCTAGCATAGTTGTATGTGAACCTGCAGAGGGCAACTGGAGGCAGCCGGACATGTGATGTTACTGGAAGAGTGCCACCGCACCATAATATAGACATGGAAACGATTGTTGTTCTCCTTTGATGAGGGGAAGGGGAGAAGGCAACCTGCTCGTTCGGGCTTCCACAAAAAATTGGATTTTAATTGCAAACCACGGCAAGACAAATGGACACTGATTGGTTGCTCTTTTGCCAACTGAACACTGATGTGGCACTGATTGGCTGCTCTTTTGCAAATTGAACGTTGATGTGGCATGAAGCTGATGTGGACAGTCTGCATGTTGAGAGAATTGATAGTAGTGGGAATCAACTTCTTAAGAATGTAAGATTAGGTCTCGAAAACCTTGTTAGGTGCACTCGTAGGTGAGCTCAAAGCAAGGATTCATGTGTTCACTCTTCTCAAGAAGACGGAATGATTGCTTGGTACGATATAGATTCTTAGCCAGGGGTTTGGTAGCTTATGCCCCCTAGTTTACAACATAGAGCAGAAATGGTTCAAATGTGCATGGCCTCTCATATCTTGAATCGCTCATCGGATTGTTCGGGAGCTATTGACTTGGTCATCATTTGACTCCACTTCCCCGCCTTTAGTTGGAAGGTTCCATTTGTCATAAATTACTTGTCAAAGATGGGATATTCTTGGCTGCCGTGAATGATACTGAGCTACCGAATCCCGGGACCATGGTGAATTATCTACCATGCAATGGGGTCTACTTTGTAAAAACAAGTAAAGTGCACGAAGACGTGTCAAAGGGAAGGAATAGAACTTGTTTGGCTGTTCGACCCGCGTCGGTTGTTGATATTGGATGAGATAGCTCGAGAAGGGAACAAAGAATTCCAACTGGCTGTGGTGAGAGCTCTCCTACTGTTAGTGGCTTAGCTTCAGGGCTCGACTCCTCGATGGAATAAAGATAGAGCTATTAACCCATACGCCCTCTTGTTTAAGGTTTCATAGTTTAGGTAACTACAATCACTACAAAAAAAGACACATCTATGATATTTTGGGCCGAACGAAAAACAATTCTGTCATACTTATGACATTTCTATGCTGATAATTGTGACAAAACTCGGTATCATCATAGATATCGTGGGCTCCTACTTCTATGACAAAAAATCATGACAGAAAATGGGCTTTTCGTCCTGGGCGGGCCGGAGACGCAGCTGCATGACATTCTTTGGGCCGTCCATGACGGAAAAAACCGTGGTAGAAGCGAGGGCGAGGAAAATTTCAGGGAGTTCCCGGTTACGGTGGGTGGTCGGGGGCCGAGCAATGTGCGTTTCTCTCGTACACGTACGTGCGTGTGTGCGAGGTGTTGGGCTCTAACTAAACCCGAGCGAGGCATCACCTAATTGAACCCGAGCGATTGTACTGCAGGCTACGCGTTACTGAACCCGAGCGATCGAGCGATTCCTTCGCTACTGCTGCTAACTGAAGCCGATCGATGCTGCCTCTGCATGAACAGTGAGCGTTGCAGGCGGGATTTGGATGAACAATGAGCGTTGCGGGGGGAGAGGGATTGGATGAACAGTGAGCGGTGGGAGTGGATGAACAGGACCCATGGCGTTGCCTCTGGATGAAGAGGACCCCGATCGATCGAGCCGGTTGGGGCTGGATGAACAGGACCCCGTGGAGGGCTGGATGAATAGAACGACCCCGTGGAGGGCTGGATGAACAGTAGAAGGTGGAGGGGTGGATGAGCAGTAGCTCGTGAAGGGGTGGTTGAACAGGAGCCCGTGGAGAGGGGTGGTTGAACAGTAGCCAGTGGAGTAGCGCGCGGTGGAGGCTGGATGAACAGGAGCCCATGGATGAACAGTCGCACGTGGAGGCTGGAGGAGGTCGACGGTGGATGAACAGTAGCCCGTGGAGGCTGGAGGAGGTCGACGGTGGAGATGAACAGTATCCCGTGGAGTCCCGTTTTGCAGTACGCCACACCCCTCCCGATGAACAGGACCCCTGTTTCGACCGTAGCGCTCCAACACAAGTCTGTTTCATCCGTTTTGCGGTACACCACACCCCTCCCGATCAACAGGACCCTCGTTTCAACCGTAGGAGGTCTGTTTCCTCCGTTTTGCGATACGCCAGACCCCTCCCGATGAACAGGATCCCGTTTCGAACGTGGCTGGTCAAACACAAGGCCGTTTCCTCCGTTCTGCGGTACGCCAGGCCTCGTTACCATCGTCTGTTCCGTCCAAGCCGGTTGGCTCCCACGTGTTTTGTTGCCTCCCGATGAACACGGCGCATTTCGTTGCCTCCCCATGAACATGACGCATTCCGTTGCTTCCTCATGAACACGACGACGACGCTGTTTCTCCGTTCTGACCCAGCCATGTACACAAGCCCTGGTCGTACGTATATATGCGCGAGTAGGCATTCCAGACCCCACCCGTATGTATCTACATGGCCGTATTTTCTTTCTTGCACACTGGCCGTTGTATGTACGTGTACATGCTACGTGCGCGCCTCTACTACGACACGTGCGCGCCTCTACATCGACCAGTATATATGTATGTACACGTTCGCGACCAGAATGACAATGCTATGTACACTTCAATCAGGTGGGTCCCAACTGTCAGGCACTTCCTTGCGTGCAAAGATGTAGCTGGTGGGTCCCAACAGGGGGGAGAATCATTTTTTTTTGCCCGGACGCACTTCCTTGCGTGCGAAGATGTAGCTGGTGGGTCCCAGCAGTCAGGGAGAAATGTTTTTATCGCGAAATACAGTGGCCCGTCTGGTGGGTCCCTGCTGTCAGGTGGAGGTATCATTATTTTCCGCGTAATAAGGAGGCACTTCCTTGCTACGCCCGTGGACCCAGCTGTCAGCCTCTCTACGTACAGTCCACGTCCGATGGAAGTTGTTCCTTGACCACGTTGACCACTCCACGCCGAGAGCACCACGGCGGTGGACCATGGCGAGGCCTAGGAAGGGGACGACTCGGAGCTAGGGAAGACGCGGCAGTGGATGCCCACGCGGAGAGGAGTACGAGGGTTCACTGGTTCGGCTGCGGTGTGAGGCTGTCATCACCGCAGAATAACAGGGGGTCTGGGTGAGTGGAGGGATGGCCTGGCCAGTGGTGGGAGTAGTCTGGGGGCGGTGAGGCCTCCGCGGTAGCACAGCCGGCCACGGGAGGTACTACCTGTGGGTCCGATGGAAGTCGGTCATTGACCGGCACTGCTTTGGGTCCTAGCTGTCAGGTGGAGGAATCATTATTTTGCACGTAATAAGGAGGCATTTCCTTGCGTGTGACCGTGGACCCAGTTGTCAGCCTCTCCACGTACAGTCCACTTCCGATGGATGTCATCATTGACCATGTTGACCAGGCCGCGCCGAAAGCACTAGGGCGGTGGACGATGGCGAGGCTTAGGAAGGGAACGACACGGAGCCAGGGAATACTCGGCAGTTGTTTCCCACGCGGAGGAGTACAAGGGTTTACTGGTTCGTCTGCCGTTCCCGGAGAATAACAGCAGGTGTGGGTGAGTAGAGGGATGGCTAGGTCAGTGATGGGAGTACGATGGGGCCGTGAGGCCTGCGCAACAGCATAGCCGGCCGCGGGAGGAGGGAGCAAGCAGTCCCGTCGGCGCTTGTTTGAGCGGCTGGAGCATGAAGAGCAAAGATTGAAGAAGCACGACAGCCGTTGGATGGACATCCAACAATCACTGCTCTCGTGTGTTGACTAAGTTGACAGGGCGCTACGCGTGCGTCAACCCTTTTTTTATGAAAGCAAACGCGTCAACCTGTAGTAGGCGCACAAGTCAGACTCAAATCTGTGAAAAACAGCATACAGCCCATCTGCCATTATTTCTAATAATGTACAACCCATTTGCTAAGTCTTTAGAATTTTTTGGAGCCCATATTCTTTTTGTTAGCATTACACCCCATATTGTGGCCACGGTTAAAAAGTATACGAAATTTTGCATATTTCGATGCGGTCAACTATTTTTAATCCAGAAATATCGATTCACATTCAAACTATTTTGAAAAATAATTTATATAAATATAAAATCGAAACAATTGTCCATGCATAAAAATCAATGAAATTTAAAATCTTGTAATGAAAAAAATTGAAACTAATTCCCGGTTTGATGTGTTTTAAAAATGTACAGCCCATTTCTGGGCAAACCGAATGAAACTCTCCTCGTCTTGAAAGATTTGCAACCCAGCAGGGCCGATAAAGCAAGTAGGCCTTGTTTGGGTATTTCTAAAAAAAATAGAACTGGGCTAGCCATTTTCAGCAAGAAAAAAGCACAACTGAGCTCATGATGTGGTAAACATAAATAAAACCCTGGCTAGACGGGCCACAGCCCCGTTGTTACCCTGATCCGTCGCTAAAACTAGTATAAATAAAAATTGCTTGTTCCTCAAAAAAAACTGCACGGCCTGCTAGGTCCTTGCTGTCAGCTGCTCGTAGTGTAATTCTCTCGTTTACTGACTATGTTGACAATGGCGTGAGCTCCAGATGTCCAACCATTAGGAGGAACCATATTTTTGGGCTTGTAGTATAGAGGCACTTGCTTGCGTATTGCCATGACGCTGGTGGGTCCCTACTGTCATCCTATCCACGTACAGCCATCTCCTTATTCCTCTCGGTTGTTGACAATGTTGACAACGCAAGAGGGCGGCGCGCCACGCACGGCAAGTGAACCAAGGCCGCAAGGCGCAGGACGACGGCGAGGCCTCGGATGGAACGAACAGGAGCCGTGGAAGATGCGCCGGTCCAGCACAGGCGGAGGGGAGTACGAGGGTTGACTGGTTCGGGTGCGGGTGCGTGTTGGGGCTGACGTCGCCCGAGAATAACAGGACGTGTGGGGAATAGAAGGAGGGACTGGCCAACATTGGAGGGTACATACGGTAGGGCGGCGGAGGCGTAGCCAGCCATGGGATGCGGGAGCAGGCGAAGCCGAAGGGGTGGTTCGGTTTGGGCGGCTGGAGGAAGAAGACAAGAGATAGAAGATACATGACAGATGTTGGATGTCAATCCAACGACTGGTAGGCAGAATCGCTTGTTGACTGGGTAGTAAGTCGACACCACCTTGGATAGGCTATTTCCTCGCGGGTCCCAAATGTCAGAATCCAAATCTGTCACAGTCATGTAGCCTTTCCTATGAAAATTTACAGCCCATTTGATGTGCTAGTCCGAAATAAGTTTGTGAGTGCTGGTGGGGGCTAATTACTTGGCTTCTGTAATGCACAATGAGCTCAAGCAGCCGGCAAGAGTGATGTTATTTCCCTTGGTTGGGATTTGTTACAATATTTCACACTAAATTAAATGAATGGCAAGCCATTTGCCTTGTTTCAAAGAAAATATGACAGTCACAACCGAGTTGAAAAGGGCGGGAACATCTAACTCTAGCTTACAAAGTGTACAAAAGCACGAGGGTTAATTGTTCATCAGGTTTACAAAAAAACCCAGGTTGAAAAGGGCAACAACATCTAACTCCAGCACTGTTTTCGGCAGTCACAGTCAAATGGATCGGTCGGGTCCATAGAATGAACATCCTGGGTCGTAAAATTTACCAGATTGTGACCACAATATGTTGTAAATAGAAGCCCAGCACGTTCAGATGCTCTTTTACCCACCTGAAACTCCTTTTTTTGCTCTTCGACATACCCATCTGTCAAAACCATGCTGCTGATAAACTTAAGCCTGATGGACAATAGTAACCTCGCATTCAGCAAGAAGAATGTGACAAATCTAGTGTTTGCACGGTTGGCTACATATCGTTCTAGCATAGTTGTCTTTCAGTCGAATCTCATGATAAGTGAGAAAATCCCGATGCTTACGAATCCACCGATTGGTTATAACTTTCTTACCCCGTCCTATTGCCTAAATAGACAAGAAGATTGAAAACAGTTAAGGTCTAAAAAAAGAGTGTCGAAAGAGCAACAGTTGAACGGTTAATTCTAGTACACTATATGCGGGCTTCCAATGTGCGTGAAATTATCACCTTTATATACAACTTCTCCAGACATGGAAAGCATTGCAGCAAGCCAATAATCTTGTTCAGATCAAAACTATTCATTTGGATATATAAGATCTTGACAGAATCCAGCACCATTGATAGGCCATCCATGGAGAAACTCTTCATTGAGCATAGAACATAATATTAGTACAAAATGTGTACTCCAAGATGATATATAACTTATGGGCATAAATTTAAAATGCAGCTTATGGTTACAAGTGTAGATGATAATATAAAGTACCTGAGGAACTGTGGAGCCAAACACCATATTGAAATGAGCACAGAGATCATGTATTACACCCAAGGTCTCCAGTTTAGGCGCAGAGAGGATGGTTATTTGCAACGGTGAATAACTAGAATCAAGGATCAACCTTTGAAGTGAAGGGGCATCTTGGATGATGAGTTGCCTTCCGTCAAAAGAAATTCCAATTCTTACAAGGTTAGGAGACTTTTTATTTGGAGACAACCGATTCTAACTGTGAAAACAAGCACCAAGCACTCCAGGGCAGGGTAACTTGAGTGGATGATGCCGTGCAATGAGGCCTTCGATATACGAACCCGCACAAGTGAAAGTTTCTTGAGAAATGGGAGTCAAAGGTTTAGTACCAGATTGTCTGGTAGGTAGCACAGCGCAAAGGTGGCGGTGTGGAGAGAGGAGGAAAACCGCGAGATGGACATCGGTGCTCAGGGCACAAGTTCATGGCATTTGGTATGTGGTATGTGATTTCCATGGGAATAGTAGAACTCAAGCAGCTGTAGTTCTGTGAATTCAGGGGATTTTAGCCAGGCGTCCACCGTGCAGGGCATGGTATGCTTGCTCAGGTAGCATGAAGGGATGCAGAGGCTTTGAACGGAGCCCTGGTGGGAGGAGACGATGGCTCTGGGGATTTCAAAATCATTGAAGAGAGATAGCTGACGACAGTCGAGATTAAGGGGCACGGCGCGCCATAGAGGGCGCCACCGAATTGAGAGGACTTGGGTGCGGCAGCAATCCTTGGTGGGGAGAAGCGAGATGATCTCCCCAAGGATGGCATCCGGGAGATCGCTGATGTGGTCCACCCGAGATTCTATGGGTTCCTGGGATCCGGTGGGGGCGGGGTCATTGCTTCTCCCCATGCTGCTGGGTGCGGGGTCTACAACACGCGTCGCCGCTGGCGGGAGCCTCATCTTCTAGGCACTGGGGTCAGCCGACTCCATTTTCCTCGAGGGCGTCGCGTTGCGCTCACGGATTTGAGCATAATAACGAATGACGAGCCTAGTTGTAGTGCGAGTGAAGAAGAAGGGGAGCTGAGGTTTTTTCTGTAGTAGTGAGGAAGAATGGGAACTGGGGTTTTCTATAGGAGTGAGGTGAGGAATTTGGGGGTATGAGTGGAGCGAGCTGACGTGAGGTGGGTGGGAGCGAGGAGGAAGAAGAGCACCCAGGGTTTTTTTGGGGGGCGGTGTGCTGGGTGTGGGTAGCGCCTCTCATTCAGTAAATATAGGGCTTTTGAATTGATTTTACTATTTACTAGTGTGGATGGGCTGTTTTGTCTTGGGCCCAGAGAAACAATTACTACTAGTATAGTGGAGACACTCTACAGCTACCCAGAAAAACAATTACTACTAGTACAGTGGAGACACTCTACCACTTCTGGCTCCTCCTAGATCATTGGAACGTCTCCCTCTACTGAATTTCGTTATACTTTTGTTCACCGACATGCGGGCCATGCACCGCGCGGGCCCAAATGCCATCCACCAAATTAGAAGGCAGTATGCAGGCGGAGAGTCACCCCGGTCGTAGCGCGGCAGTAATGAGCCGTCGTATCACAAAACCCCACCTCCCCGTAGTCTAAGTTTGACGGATGAAGCAACCATCATTTCACTCTTCGCTGAATCCCCTTCTCCCTCACTGTCTTCAAGAAAGGCAACACTCGCATCTGCCACTGTTCTTCTCTCCCAACGAAGGGAAGGTAAGCGGATCTGTGATGTTGGTATATTTTTGTTCAGAGAAAAAAAACTTTTGCAAAGCAGTAACCGATCCTCACTCTCTTTTTTGTTTCATTGTCATTGCGATTGTGTTTTTCTTTCAGTGCTCTCCTAGTATTCGTCAGTTTCATGATGGACCAAGGAGAACCAGGCAAAGATCTGCCGATATTGGAGCAAACGCGGGAGGCTGATCCCCACGAGACAGAGAGCTCAAAGAAGATGGAGGCAGCCACCGAGCCGACCCCAGATACGCTCACGCCCACTACTGAGATGGTCAACGCCCCGTTTGAGGTTACAGCCCCCGTGGCACTGCAGGAGCAGTTTTCCCCCTTCGAGGATGTGTCCCCCCCCCCCGCGCGCACTAAGCTGCCCAAGGTGATTTTCTTCTTTGCCGATCTCGATTGTGGTTTTTCATCTAAGTATGTGCTGATTAATAATGCAAAATTTTATTAGCTTCGATGCCATGCTATACATAGTGGTTTAAATAACTTGTGTTTCTTATACTGAAAAGTAATTCAGAATTTGTTTCTGTTTCAATTAGAACCCTGATGCAGACAAGGATTATGTGCTTGTACATGTCACTCGCTATGAGGCGGATGACCTAAATATACGCACTGGGAAAACAGAGTTCTTAGGTTGTTGGATCCTGGAAACCATTTGCGGTTATACCAATGAAGAGTTGTATTCCAGCCTCATTGTTGTCAGGCGTGTTGTCCAGGGTGTACGGAAGCACAAGAAGTTCAAAGCTACTCCTTCGTTTATGAGGCATACTGTTCTTGTCAAGCTTACGCAGGAAGATGACGTGGCATGCCTCCACAAACAAGTTTATCAGTGGCAAGGACACAAGGTTGTCTTCATGAAGGTTCACAGGATTGAGCTGCTGCGGGACGTCCTCGATGATGTTCATGGCAAGGTCCATCTTGTGTCTAGCCCAAATTAGATCGAGACATGAAATAGTTGCCCCAGCTAGTGTTTAATAGTAGTTTGGATTGTGTGTAATTATCCAAACCTTGCCTGTTATCGACCCCTCTAGGGCTAGTACTCTATTTGAATCCGTCTATGGGAACTGCTACTACTTTTGTGTGCCCGTGAATCATGTGAGAACCATCGTAATTGTTGCCGAAGCAGATGTGTCCTCACTAGTTTTTTCATGAATATGGCATGGTAAGACATGAGTTGTCACGGTTTATCATACGGTCAGTGTGTGTTTTGATGAAATAGAGCACTCGTTTGAGAACTGTGCACCGACGTATACATAAGTACTTGTAAACACTATTGGTGCTACCCCACTTGTAAGCAGTTGTGCAAAACACGGCACATTGGCTCAGCTCGCTTCAACACTAGGCTATCGACCAACTAACAATCAACAATCTGTTGCCTGACATATAAGGAACTATGTATCTTGTTATAGTGGTTCATGCAGTTAACTGAGGCCACAATGTAAATTCCAAACGTTCACACGCTAGTCCAGCGCTCATGTGGAACACTCACATTAAACTTGTCTTCATAAAAAAACTTGAAAAGCATAAGTTAAGCAATTTTATACATCTCAATGATAGATAGAACATAACAAACATATACTAGTTCACAGCAAAAGACAAAGTTGTGAGAAGGTTTACAAATCAGGAAAAAACAAGCAAGGCTTCTCTGAGCAAAGGGCCTCCCAGCAGGATTAAATTTCTTGGAGTTCACTCTGGTTTTTTCTTGTTGCCACCATCTAGGGTTAGGTTCTCTCATTCCAGAATAACCAATTATAATTGTGGTCTCAGCTGGAATGCTGAACTGAACCATGCAGTGTACTGACTAGGTGAAATTCTTGTGCATTCCACTAAATTTAAGCACCGCGATTTGCGGAAATAAGCAGACCACAATGCCTCTTGTCCGCGCACCTGTCCAAAAAACCGCCATGCAGCCGTGCCAGCTAGTCCTCGGTCCATCGATGAAATGGTAGAAAGTGCATTCTGGACTAGGATGCAGTTGTTTTCGCTCGTCCCTACACTGCAATCAGGAAGTAAAACATACGAATCAGCTTCTTTTATATTGCGTTGGTCATTCTACCTTAGTTACTACCAATGTAGGAATACCTTGAAGACTGGAGGTTAGACAATGGCAACGAGGGATAGCCATCTCATTTTGCACAGTTATACTAAAACTGAGGTGTGTGCTTTTGATTGCGCGGATAGAAATGATACGGAGATAGACATCCCAAAATGATATGGAGACAGACATCCCTGTTTGCGCAAATACGAAATACGATTATTTAAAAAGTGACAGATATTTGCAGTGGCATATGATTAACAGCAGCATCTATTATGTTATAATTGGCACTAGATTGACAGTATGAAGAGTCCTTAAGTAAGTAGCATCACATCACATCAACAATGCCACTAGATTAACATGCAGAACAATAGCATTAGTATTACTGTCCTGAGAGTAGCACATGGTCAGTAAATGTGCAATCAAATTTGTGCAGTTCCACTGGGATGAAGCAATGTTAGCGGTGTGAGAGTTAAGTGTAACTGCAAAAACACAATTCATGGGAAATAAAGCAAGAAGGAAGCACTTCATAAAATGGTGGTGGCATTGCTTCAATTTATTGACGGCACTAGACCATTACTTATAGTGACATTAGGTGGCATTGCTCAATGCTTCATGTAATTTTACATTAACGGTAGCGATATGGGTGTAGGGACAGCAGGGGCATAAAGTGGTGAGGCAGATGTGGCTGCCGAGAGCGGCAAACACTCGGGCAGCATGTCTGCATTTGTCCCATTTTTTATCTCCTTGGTGAAATTTTCCTATGTGAGCACAGGAAATCTAGACCTGCTCATTCTCATTTGCGTTGTCCCCCAACACCCGTCACTTTCTTTCCTTTTTCAACCAAGAGATAGGTCCACTTCCCCCCACCCTTCGCCATCCACCATGCTTTCTTCGTCTTTTCAACCAAGAGACCGGTTGGTTAGCCAGTATCTACTACTTTCCCCTGTTTCCTCTTAGAACCAAGTCCTAGATTCATGCTACAGCTTTCCCACTTTCTTCCCTGTTTGAACCAACTCTTAGAGTCGACTGTATGAACTAGCTTTACCTCTAATAATAGTAAAATTCTAGGTGGCTTTGGAACAGCGGACGGAAGTAGAAAAAGATTCACACGAAGGGAGCTGGGGCACTAGAGCAAGGCAGGTTTCGAAGGAATATATACCCGAGGGTCGTTGGCATGTGGCAAAGACGGCATCGGGAGGCCGCATCTTGTCCACAATACCGCAAGGAGGAAGAAGGTGTCGGAGGCCCTCACGAGCCGGCGCTCTCTCAGAGAGAACGGCACGGCCACCGATCGGGATGCGCGGGCAGCCGTTGGTCTCCTCCCTCGCCGCCGACGACAGCATGAATGATGCACCTACACCCCTTCCCCAGTCGAGGTTGTCTAGCCGGATTTGTGACCAGCCGTGAGCTGAGAGAGAGTGTGGCCACCTATGTCTTGCTTAGATCTGGAGAGCATGAGAGAGTGAACGAGAGGAACCCTAGTAAAGCAAGCGCTAAGGCTCCTGCTTATATATATAGTGGAGTGATTTTGTTGTACCATCTTCAAAAAAATGTGCTCCTACGTGTACCAATGAGTGGATGTGAGAGAACTAGTGCGTGCATGCACTGCTTCTCTTCGTGAGAGTACAGTATACTATGCCCAAAGAATGTTCGCCGCAAGAGTAATAGTATAAGTGTGTGACGCATGAGCTAAAATAAAATGTGCGCGACGTATTTTGTTTTTTAGAAGTTCTGAGGGTAGGGTGTGAAGAGCACATATGTGCATGACGTCTACTTGCAGATAGACGGTGGGTGCGACGTGCAAGTCTGCGAGAGGACTCGGGAGAGTCGTGACTCGTGAGGGTGTGTGTGTGTGTGAGGGAGGGGGCACGTATGAATGCAATGCATGTGTCCGTAAATCATTATCCGACAAACATTCACCACAAGCCTTTTCCTGACGAACGCCGTAAGAACCGTTAGATCGGCATCCTGTCAGTTTTGCCATGTCATTTAACAGAATAGCCACTCCTCCTACACACAAATCTTCCACGTGAGTGTTAGCAACTGCCATATGCTCCCTCCGTTCCGAAATGCAGTGCATATAGCTTTATTGAAAATTTGAACCTCGCAAACTTTTACCGAGTTTTCGTGTACCAAATTGCACATGTAGAATACCCTGTATATATCATTTCATTCATCTTCGAGAGGTAACTATAAATATGGGGGAGGAGTCTACAAAGAAAGAACATCGTATCACCTGCAGCAATTTCAACCATCCTTTGGTGTCGAGGAATATCATAGGAACTCTATATGATATGATTTTTATAGGATTTTTTCCTTTAGAGCCAATTGGTTCATAGGAACAGATTCATATACTCCACATTTCAAAGGAAATAAACATGATATCATTTCTATAGCTTTAGAGCCACTTGGTTCATATGAATGGATTCCTATACTCCCTTAATTTCAAAGGAAAATAAACATTAGCGTATATTCAATAGAAAAGTTCTTATGATCTGAACCAAATTACATATCTTTTCTAATCCCTCCTCATAGGAATTGAGATCCATGTCATCTCTAGATTCAATAGAAAAGTTCCTATGATGTGAATCAAATGACATCTATTTTCCAATCCCTACTCATAGGAATTGAGATGCTCCATGTCATCTCTTTCCCTACAACTTCCATGTATACATCTTCTATTCCTAAATAGATAGTACAACCCACTAGTAGTTTTTTTCCAAAACATGCAACTATGGCACAAGAACTATATAGTGTGCCAATAACTTTGAAAGATGGTCGCTGGATGAAGCTAATCCGATAGTGCAGAGATGGCAAATCCGAGCACTACTGGTCGCTGGATATCATCAACATTCCAGCAGATCTGCCACATGTACAATTTAGAAGACTCCATGGTTGAACTTAAGCATAATGCACAAACCTCATAACACAAGCACTTCTCCTTTGTTCTAGAATCTTCTGTATCATAATTGAATTTTTTTTCTAAATGAATTGCCATTATTTGTTTTTTACTTTATGCTTTACAATGCATAACCCCATGAATCTTAACATTTTTATAAAACTAATTGATTTTGAATGAGATGAACTATAAGAACTAAACGAACATCTACATCATGCATATATGACTCAAAGCTTTACATGCTATAGTGTGTATTTATTCATAATTTGGTTTTGAAATCTCATGCGTTCAATGCATCATTGCCTTTCGGTCGAACCTACGTCCACAATTTTTTGTACGTACTATATCTCCACTGGTCCCCGAACCCAAAATGTTGCCTCGTTCCCATAAAACCAAGCGGCCCACCCATGCATCGGCTCAAACCCGTTTACTACGATGTGGCCCCGCACGCCATAGTACTCCTACAAACCCTACCGCCGCACTCATCATCAGTTTTCTTCAAGAGGACGAGGGAGAAGCCGATTTGTAGTGGAGGCGCTTTAAAAAAAGGATATGTAGTGGAGACCCCTACCCTAGGGTGCCCTAGGTAGCTGTCGCACACATCATTGTTTTCTCTTTTCTTTATGCTCTTGCGCCCTAGAGTGAAATGATCGTTGCTTTGTCCGTCTAGCTTAATGCGGGAAAGGTGGGGCTTTGTGATTTGACCCCTCGTCGCTCATTTTCTACTACTGCGGTGCTACGACCGGGGTGCCTCCAGTTCCAACCGCTGCTCCAAACTGTAATTTGGTGCATCACACGTGGAACAAGACGGTGGATGAGCCACATGTCGGCCAAAGGGGTCCTGTTGTTGGGGAACGTATCAGAAATTCAAAATTTTCCTACGTGTCACCAAGATCTATCTATGGAGAAACCAGCAACGAGGGGAAGGAGAGTACATCTACATACCCTTGTAGATCGCTAAGCGGAAACGTTCAAGAGAACGGGGTTGAAGGAGTCGTACTCGTCGTGATCCGAATCACCGGAGATCCTAGTGCCGAACGGACGGCACCTCCGTGTTCAACACACGTACAGCCCGGTGACGTCTCCCACGCCTTGATCCAGCAAGGAGAGAGGGAGAGGTTGAGGAAGACTCCATCCAGCAGCAGCACAATGGCGTGGTGGTGATGGAGGAGCGTGGTAGTCCAGCAGGGCTTCGCCAAGCACCGCGGGAGAGGAGGAGTAAGAGAGGTAGGGCTGCACGAAGAGGGAGAGGTTCTCGCGTCTGTGGCAGCCCCAAAACCCCCACTATTTATAGGAGGAGGGGAGGTGGCTGCGCCCCCATATAGGGTTCCCACCCTAGGGGTGCGGCAGCCCTAGATGGGACTTGGAGGGGGTCGCCAAGAGGGGGAGAGAGGGGGCGCGCCCTAGGGTGGGCCTTTAGGCCCTTCTGCGCCTAGGGTTTCCCCTCTCCCCTCCTAGCTGCGCCTTGGGCCTTGTGGGGGGGTGCGCACCAGCCCACCTAGGGCTGGTCCCCTCCCACACTTGGCCCATGCAGCCCTCCGGAGATGGTGGCCCCACTTGGTGGACCCCCGGGACCCTCCCGGTGGTCCCGGTACGTTACCGATAAAACCCGAAACATTTCCGGTGACCAAAACAGGACTTCCCATATATAAACCTTTACCTCTGGACCATTCCGGAACTCCTCGTGACGTCTGGGATCTCATCCGGGACTGCGAACAACATTCGGTAACCACATACAAACTTCCTTTATAACCCTAGCGTCATCGAACCTTAAGTGTGTAGACCCTACGGGTTCAGGAACCATGCAGACATGACCGAGACGTTCTCCGGTCAATAACCAACAGCGGGATCTGGATACCCATGTTGGCTCCCACATGTTCCACGATGATCTCATCGGATGAACCACGATGTCAAGGATTCAATCGATCCCGTATACAATTCTCTTTGTCTAGCGGTATTGTACTTGCCCGAGATTCGATCGTAGGTATGCCGATACCTTGTTCAATCTCGTTACCAGCAAGTCTCTTTACTCGTTCCGTAACACATCATCCCGTGATCAACCCCTTGGTCACATTGTGCACATTATGATGATGTCCTACCGAGTGGGCCCCGAGATACCTCTCCGTTTACACGGAGTGACAAATCCCAGTCTCAATTCGTGCCAACCCAACAGACACTTTCGGAGATACCTGTAGTGCACCTTTATAGCCACCCAGTTACGTTGTGACGTTTGGTGCACCCAAAGCATTCCTATGGTATCCGGGAGTTGAACAATCTCGTGGTCTAAGGAAATGATACTTGACATTAGAAAAGCTTTAGCTTACGAACTACGATCTTTGTGTTAGGCTTAGGATTGGGTCTTGTCCATCACATCATTCCCTAATGATGTGATCCCGTTATCAACGACATCCAATGTCCATGGTCAGGAAACCGTAACCATCTATTGATCAACGAGCTAGTCAACTAGAGGCTTACTAGGGACATGGTGTTGTCTATGTACCCACACATGTATCTGAGTTTCCTATCAATACAATTATAGCATGGATAATAAACGATTATCACGAACAAGGAAATATAGTAATAACTAATTTATTATTGCCTCTAGGGCATATTTCCAACAGTCTCCCACTTGCACTAGAGTCAATAATCTAGTTCACATCATCATGTGATTAACACTGATAGGTCACATCGCCATGTGACCAACATCCAAAGAGTTTACTAGTGTCACTAAACTAGTTCACATCACCATGTGATTAAGACTCAATGAGTTCTGGGGTTTGATCATGTTTTGCTTGTGAGAGAGGTTTTAGTCAACGGGTCTGCAACATTCAGATCCGTATGTACTTCGCAATTCTCTATGTCATATTGTAAATGCTGCTTCCACGTTCCACTTGAAGCTATTCCAAATGGTTGCTCCACTATACGTATCCGGTTTGCTACTTAGAGTCATTCGGATAGGTGTTAAAGCTTGCATCGATGTAACCCTTTACGCCGAACTCTTTATCACCTCCATAATCGAGAAACATGTCCTTCATTTACTCCAAGGACAATTTTGACCGCTGTCCAATGATCCATTTCTGGATCATTCTTGTACCCCTTGACTGACTCATGGCAAGGCACACTTCCGGTTCGGTACACAGCATAGCATACTACAGAGCCTACATATGAAGCATAGGGGACGACCTTCATCCTTTCTCTCTCTTCTGCCGTGGTTGAGCTTTAACTCTTAACTTCATACCTTACAACTCAGGCAAGAACTCCTTCTTTGACTGATCCATCTTGAACACCATCAAGATCATGTCAAGGTATGTGCTCATTTGAAAGTATTATTAAGCATTTTGATCTATCCTTATAGATCTTGATGCTCAATGTTCAAGTAGCCTAATCCAGGTTTTCCATTGAAAAACACTTTTCAAATAACCCTATATGCTTTCTAGAAATTCTACATCATTTCTGATCAACAATATGTCAACAACATATACTCATCAGAAATTCTATAATGCTCCCACTCACTTCTTTGGAAATACAAGTTTCTCATAAACTTTGTATAAACCCAAAATCTTTGATCATCTCATCAAAGCGTACATTCCAACTCCGAGATGCTTACTCCAGTCCTTAGAAGGATTGCTGGAGCTTTGCATATTTGTTAGCGTTCTTCAGGATTGACAAAACCTTCTGGTTGTATCACATACAACCTTTCCTCAAGGATATCGTCGAGGAAACAATGTTTTTCACATCCTATCTGCAAGATTTCATAAATCATGCAGTAATTGCTAATATAATTCCAACAGACTCTTAGCATCGCTACGAGTGAGAAAGTCTCATCGTAGTCAACTCCTTGAACTTGTCGGAAAACATCTTAACGACAAGTCGAGCTTTCTTAATGGCGATACTTACCATCATTGTCTGTCTTCCTTTTAAAATCCATCTGTACCCTACGGCCTTACGACCATCAAGTATTTCTTCCAAAGTCATGGATCCTCTCTCGGATTTTATGGCCTCGAGCCATTCGTCGGAATCCAGGCCCACCATCGCTTCTCCATAGCTCGTAGGTTCATTGTTGTCTAGCAACATGACCTCTAAGACAGGATTGTGTACCACTCTGAAGTAGTACGCATCCTTGTCACCCTACGAGGTACGGTAGTGACTTGATCTGAAACTTCATGATCACTATCATAAGCTTCTACTTCAATGGGTGTAGGCGCCACGGGAACAACTTCCTGTGCCCTGCTACACACTAGTTGAAGTGACGGTTCAATAACCTCATCAAGTCTCCACCATCCTCCCACTCAATTCTTTCGAGAGAAACTTTTCCTCGAGAAAGGACCCGTTTCTAGAAACAATTACTTTTGCTTCCGGATCTGAGATAGGAGGTATACCCAACCATTTTGGGTATCCTATGTAGATGTATTTATCCGTTTTGGGTTTGAGCTTATCACGATGAAACTTTTTCACATAAGCGTCGCAGCCCCAAACTTTTAAGAAACGGCAGCTTAGGTTTCTCCAAACCATAGTTTAAACGGTGTCGTCTCAACGGAATTACGTGGTGCCTATTAAAGTGAGTGTGGTTGTCTCTAATGCCTAACCCATGAACGATAGTGGTAATTCGATAAGAGACATCATGGTACGCACCGTATCCAATAGGGTGCAACTATGATGTTCTGACACACCATCACACTATGGTGTTCCAGGCGGTATTAATTGTGAAACAATTTCCACAATGTCTTAATTGTGTGCCAAAGCTCGTAACTCAGATACTCATCTCTATGATCATATCATAGACATTTTATCCTCTTGTCACAATGACCTTCAGCTTCACTCTGAAATTACTTGAACCATTCAATAATTCAGACTTGTGTTTCATCAAGTAAATATACAGTATCTACTTAAAACATCTGTGAAGTAAAACATAACGATAATCATTGCATGCCTCAGCACTCATTGGACTGCACACATCAAAGTGTGTTACTTCCAACAAGTTGCTATCTTGTTCCATCTTACTGAAAACGAGGCTTTTCAGTCATCTTGCCTATGTGGTATGATTTGCATATCTCAAGTGATTCAAAATCAAGTGAGTCCAAACAGTCCATCTGCATGGAGTTTCTTCATGTGTATACACCAATAGACATGGTTTGCATGTCTCAAACTTTTCAAAAACGAGTGAGTCCAAAGATCCATCAACATGGAGCTTCATCATGCGTTTTACACCAATATGACTTACATGGCAGTGCCACAAGTAAGTGGTACTATCATTACTATCTTATATCCTTTTGGCATGAAATTGTGTATCACTACGATCGAGATTCAATAAACCATTCCTTTTAGGTGCTAGACCATTGAAGGTATTATTCAAATAAACAGAGTAACCATTATTCTCCTTAAATGAATAACCATATTGCGATAGACATAATCCAATCATGTCTATGCTCAACGCAAACACCAAATGACAATTATTTAGGTTTAATACTAATCTCGATGGTAGAGGGAGCGTGCGATGTTTGATCACATCAACTTGGAAACACTTCCAACACATATCGTCAGCTCACCTTTAGCTAGTCTCCGTTTATTCTGTAGCCTTTTATTTCGAGTTACTAACACTTAGCAACCGAACCGGTGTCTAATACCCTGGTGCTACTAGGAGTACTAGTAAAGTACACATTAACATAATGTATATCCAATATACTTCTATCGACCTTGCCAGCCTTCTCATCTACCAAGTATCTAGGGTAATTCTGCTCCAGTGGCTGTTCCCCTTATTACAAAAGCACTTAGTCTCGGGTTTGGGTTCAACCTTGGGTTTCTTCACTAGAGTAGCAGCTGATTTGCCGTTTCATGAAGCATCCCTTCTTGCCCTTGCCCTTCTTGAAACTAGTGGTTTCACCAACCATCAACAATTGATGCTCCTTCTTGATTTCTACTTTCGCGGTGTCAAACATCGCGAATATCTCAAGGATCATCATATTATCCCTGATATGTTATAGTTCATCACGAAGCTCTAGCAGCTTGGTGGCAATGACTTTGGAGAAACATCACTATCTCTGGAAGATCAACTCCCACTCGATTCAAGTGATTGTTGCACTCAGACAATCTGAGCACAAGCTCAACGATTGAGCTTTTCTCCCTTAGTTTGCAGGCTAAGAAAATCATCGGAGGTCTTATACCTCTTGACGTGGGCACGAGCCTGAAATCCCAATTTCATCCCCATCGAAACATCTCATATGTTTCGCGACGTTTCGAAAAACGTCTTTGGTGCCTCAACTCTAAACCGTTTAACTGAACTATCACGTAGTTATCAAAACGTGTATGTGTGATGTTCGCAACATCCATAGACGTCGATTGGGGTTTAGCACACTAAGCGGTGCATTAAGGACATAAGCTTTCTACTGTCCGCATAGTCGCTACTGTCAACTTTCAACTATATTTTCTCTAGGAACATATCTAAACAGTGGAACTAAAGCGCGAGCTTACGACATAATTTGCAAAGATTTTTGACTATGTTCAGGATAATTAAGTTCATCTCATGAACTCCCACTCAGATAGATATCCCTCTAGTCATCTAAGTGATTACATGATCCGAGTCAACTAGGCCGTGTCCGATCATCACGTGAGACAGACTAGTCATCATCGGTGAACATCTTCATGTTGATCGTATCTACTATACGACTCATGCTCGACCTTTCGGTCTCTTGTGTTCCGAGGCCATGTCTGTACATGCTAGGCTCGTCAAGTGAACCTAAGTGTTTCGCGTGTGTAAATCTGGCTTACACCCGTTGTATGTGAACGTAAGAATCTATCACACCCAATCATCACGTGGTGCTTCGAAACGACGAACTTTCGCAACGGTGCACAGTTAGGTGGAACACTTTCTTGAAATTTTAATGAGGGATCATCTTATTTACTACCGTCGTTCTAAGTAAATAAGATGCATAAACATGATAAACATCACATGCAATCAAATAGTGACATGATATGGCCAATATCATATTGCTCCTTTTGATCTCCATCTTCGGGGCTCCATGATCATCATCGTCACCGGCATGACACCATGATCTCCATCATCATGATCTCCATCATCGTGTCTCCATGAAGTTGTCTCGCCAACTTATTACTTCTACTACTATGGCTACCGGTTAGCAATAAAGTAAAGTAATTACATGGCGTTGTTCAATGACACGCAGGTCATACAATAAATAAAGACAACTCCTATGGCTCCTGCCGGTTGTCATACTCATCGACATGCAAGTCGTGATTCCTATTACAAGAACATGATCAATCTCATACATCACATATCATTCATCACATTCTTCTTGGCCATATCACATCACATAGCATACCCTGCAAAAACAAGTTAGACGTCCTCTAATTGTTGTTTGCATGTTTTACGTGGCTGCTATGGGTTTCTAGCAAGAACGTTTCTTACCTACGCAAAACCACAACGTGATATGCCAATTGCTATTTACCCTTCATAAGGACCCTTTTCATCGAATCCGTTCCGACTAAAGTGGGAGAGACTGGCACCCGCTAGCCACCTTATGCACCAAGTGCATGTCAGTCGGTGGAACCTGTCTCACGTAAGTGTACGTGTAAGGTCGGTCCGGGCCGCTTCATCCCACAATACCGTCGAAACAAGATTGGACTAGTAACGGTAAGCATATTGAACAAAATCAACGCCCACAACTACTTTGTGTTCTACTCGTGCAAAGAATCTACGCAATAGACCTAGCTCATGATGCCACTGTTGGGGAACGTATCAGAAATTCAAAATTTTCCTACGTGTCACCAAGATCTATCTATGGAGAAACCAGCAACGAGGGGAAGGAGAGTGCATCTACATACCCTTGTAGATCGCTAAGCGGAAGCATTCAAGAGAACGGGGTTGAAGGAGTCATACTCGTCGTGATCCAAATCACCGGAGATCCTAGTGCCGAACGGACGGCACCTCCGCGTTCAACACACGTACAACCCGGTGACGTCTCCCACACCTTGATCCAGCAAGGAGAGAGGGAGAGGTTAAGGAAGACTCCATCCAGCAGCAGCACAACGGCGTGGTGGTGATGGAGGAGCGTGGTAGTCCAGCAGGGCTTCCCCAAGCATCGCGGGAGAGGAGTAAGAGAGGTAGGGCTGCGCCAAGAGGGAGAGGTTCTCGCGTCTGTGGCAGCCCCAAAACCCCCACTATTTATAGGAGGAGGGGAGGTGGCTGCGCCCCCATCTAGGGTTCCCACCCTAGCGGTGCGGCAGCCCTAGATGGGACTTGGAGGGGGCGGCCAAGAGGGGGAGAGGGGGCGCGCCCTAGGGTGGGCCTTTAGGCCCATCTGCGCCTAGGGTTTCCCCACTCCCCTCCTAGCTGCGCCTTGGGCCTTGTGGGGGGGGCGCACCAGCCCACCTGGGGCTGGTCCCCTCCCACACTTGGCCCATGCAGCCCTCCGGGGATGGTGGCCCCACTTGGTGGACCCCCGGGACCCTCCCGGTGGTCCCGATACGTTACCGATAAAACCCGAAACTTTTCCAGTGACCAAAACAGGACTTCCCATATATAAACCTTTACCTCCGGACCATTCCGGAACTCCTCGTGCATCCGGGATCTCATCCGGGACTCCGAACAATATTCGGTAACCACATACAAACTTCCTTTATAACCCTAGCGTCATCGAACCTTAAGTGTGTAGACCCTACGGGTTCGGGAACCATGCAGACATGACCGAGACGTTCTCCGGTCAATAACCAACAGCGGGATCTGGATACCCATGTTGGCTCCCACATGTTCCACAATGATCTCATCGGATGAACCACGATGTCAAGGACTCAATCGATCCCGTATACAATTCTCTTTGTCTAGCGGTATTGTACTTGCCCGAGATTCGATCGTCGGTATGCCGATACCTTGTTCAATCTCGTTACCGGCAAGTCTCTTTACTCATTCCGTAACACATCATCCCGTGATCAACCCCTTGGTCACATTGTGCACATTATGATGATGTCCTACCGAGTGGGCCCAGAGATACCTCTCTGTTTACACGGAGTGACAAATCCCAGTCTCGATTCATGCCAACCCAATAGACACTTTCGGAGATACCTGTAGTGCACCTTTATAGCCACCCAGTTACGTTGTGACGTTTGGTGCACCCAAAGCATTCCTACGGTATCCGGGAGTTGCACAATCTCATGGTCTAAGGAAATGATACTTGACATTAGAAAAGCTTTAGCATACGAACTACGATCTTTGTGCTAGGCTTAGGATTGGGTCTTGTCCATCACATCATTCCCTAATGATGTGATCCCGTTATCAACGACATCCAATGTCCATGGTCAGGAAACTGTAACCATCTATTGATCAACGAGCTAGTCAACTAGAGGCTTACTAGGGACATGGTGTTGTCTATGTACCCACACATGTATCTGAGTTTCCTATCAATACAATTATAGCATGGATAATAAACGATTATCATGAACAAGGAAATATAATAATAACTAATTTATTATTGCCTCTAGGGCATATTTCCAACACCTGTTAAGTGTGTCGCCATTTCGTGTGCGGACTGATCTTGCTTGAGTTGCTACGCCAACACGGCAGGAGCAGCCTACCACTTGGTTTTGCTCCTTGGTGAATCCTGACTATATTGATCTAAAAAGATACGTGTTGAACTACCCTCTCCGTCTTGGTTTTTTATTTTTAGGCGTCTCAGTTTATAGGGCGTGCACGTAGTTCTGGTCATCCATTTGACTAACTAAATATGAGTTACTATGTCACAAAAAGTACTACTACTATATCATTGGATTCTTAAGCAGATGTAGTTGTATTTAAAAGTCGAGGGCGGGGCTTTTCCTGCACGGTAGGCGGGGCAGTTCCGCCTAGTCGGTTCGACAAAGACGCGAGAAGACAAGGGAGTAGGCGCTGCAAATGTAGGGTTGTGTGATTTGACAGCGAATTACTTCTGGATAGGTGGGGCCCCGTGATTTGACTTGCCATTATCATTTTAACTACGACACTACGACCGGCGTGAGTCTCCTGATTCCTGACCACCTCCATACAGCTGCCTCTCCCAATGCTCCACCATGTAGTTGAGGCTGGCTCTTGCATGAGAGCCCACTTCTCCACTTTTTCCTTGCTCTTTCCTCCACATATGCAAAAATCCATGTAAAGCAGGCTTATAGCCCACTATTGTAGTACTTACTTGCTCCTACAGACGCTAAGCTTGTCACATAGGCATGAAAGTCTGATGTGGCAAGTTTGGTGACCCAAGGAAGAAATGGTGCTAAGCGCGATGTACCTAGGTGAAAAGACAATTTGAGTCTATAGCTAATTAAATGAAGCAATTAGCAACAAAAACTAATAAGCACCTATGATTCGGGACTTGATTACTAGTTTAATGCCTTAGCACTCATCTAAGCACTTTCATTGGAAGAGGTCACTCCTTGGCAAATGCAATAAATACTACTCCCTTGTCCCATAATATAAGAATGTTTTTGGCACTACACTATTGTCAAAACGTCTTATTTATGGGACAGAGGGAGTACGAATAAAGAGATAGAGGTAAGTAAAAAATAATAATACACTTATAGCAACCTTATAGCTAACCTTGTTGTAGTATGAGTGACTAAGTGATACATGCCAACATCAGATAGCCTAACGCGACCTTGTTAAATCTCCAAGGGCGCGACCGCGCGAGCGAGGCAACGGTTGTGGTGGGCGCGACCATGATATGGGCTGCTGGCAGCCCTTGGATCTGAGATCAAACGGTCGCATGCTAAGTTGCTGAAAATTTGCAGAATAACCCTCCAGGATAGGATATTCACCCATAGGTCTAGAATCACGCCATGCAACCGTTTGATCTCAGATCCAAGGGCTCTCAGAAGCCCGTATCATGGGAGAATGGAAAGCCACTACCCTGCCGTTCGCATGCTGGCAGTTCGCTCCTACTCGTCCCCGCACGTCCTTTAATACTACGGCGGTTCGCTCCTAGTTGTCCCGTCCTTTCACATTACGGCAGTTCCACTAATCCTAACCCTCCTCCCAAATCCATGGCTTCCCAAATCTCCATGATCGGCGGTGAGTACAAGGTTAGAACCATCACCGGTGATGAGTTCGATGTCATCTACACCCGTTCTTCTGCGACGGTGAAAGGATGCCTTTCTCGCTTCAGACGCATGTTCGAAAAGTCACATGATGAGTGGGTCGCCAGTCTAGATGTTGAGTACACCACAGCCCTGGGACGAGAGAAGGATCTAAAGGACGAAGAGAGGAAGAAGCCCGCCATGATCCAGGTTTGCATGCATGACTTATGCTTGGTCTACCACATGCCATGCCGATGTTGAATGCCTGGATTTTAAGAACTTCCTCGAGAGCAACCAAGTCAAATTCGTTACTGTAGACTTTATGAACGACAAAGAAGTCCTAGGTCGGATAGGCCTTGTTGTAGGTAACCCCTTCGACTTCCAGAAGAATCAGCTGCTGCCCTTCGGTGGCCAGCCTTCAATGCTAACCCTGGCAGGAGCCATATGGTTCATCCTTCGTACGGTAAACTGGAGAAACCTCATTACACGTTTCATTATCATGCATGGCAGCGGAATGTACTAGATATAGACCACATCCACTATGCTGCAATGGATGGATACCTTTGTTTCAATATCTACAAGGGTTGGATGAAGAGCAAGAGCCAAGTGTGCGGTTCAAGCAAAGAAGTATCGGCCAAGAGGAAGAGGGACAAGGACGAAGTCGAGGACGTGGACGAGGACTCCGAGTGAGTAAGGTGTCAGTATCATTGCTCATGGTGGTTCTAATGCGGTGTCTACTGGATTAGTTGCATAGTTTAATTTCAGGTGTGCTTAGTTTAATTTGAGGGGTGTGTTATGCTGAGCCCCAGCAGAACTATGTTATGTTTCTTCTCGTTACTTTAACTCCTTAGTATGATACATACTACTAGTATTTCTTTAATAGAATTTAGCACCCCAATTAAGCATGTACTAGCTTTTTTAATAGTACTATATGCATAATTTGGCGACGAGCGCTCTCTATATGTACCACCTTTTTTTAATTTCAATTTTTGCTCCATGGTGCAATCCATCGATACTAGTACTACACAAAAGTATACATTTTTTAAAAGGCTAGAGTATTGTTCATCACATATATAGCCAGTTAAATGCTCAACCTAGAATGACGTGCATGCCATTTAAACCGATACAGAGGAAGTATGGTAAAAATGAGGTGATTTTACCGAGCGATCGGCGGGGGAGCATGGACTGTCATGTGGTCCCATGTGTCATGATGTACAAAGGCGATGTGTGTGTCCCTCTTGAGGCAAAAGCAATACTACATGGTTTGAGATGATGGCGAACCAAAGTGTGAAATAATGGTTGCTTCGTCCGTTTGGGAAGATGCGGCATTGTGATTTGACGTCTCATTGCTCATTACTACTACTGGGCCGGTACAAGTGGGGTGCATCCCCCTGCTGTTCTGCACTGTTATTTGGTGCTTGACACATCGATCCGGTTGCTATATGTCCCACATGTCGGCGACAGGAAGTACAGAATTCATGAAAGGGAGCGTCAACGAAGGAGTATACTACAGAATTCATGAAAGGGTGCGACTTAGTTTGGGAAAAATCTATTTTTACAGAGTACGTACCCACTAGGGTTTATAGGACTCATCTAAAAAACATTCGTTTTTCTGTTTGATAAGTCTCAATTCTACTACTAGTAGTAGTACCATTACATGTTGGATTTCGAGGTGCGTTAGATCACTCGATGCAAGTAGTGTCAAGAGGAAACTCACCAATGCATGTAGAAGTTCATGGAATTAGGGTCATTCATGCATTCTAATTAATGCCTCGGTAAACATAACTTCTTGAGAAAAACGAGCATACTAATTACTTGTGCAAACTATGAAATTAATTCGACCACTCACCGTCTACCTTGGTTGGAGAGATTTTCAAATTGAGCCATAAACTGGAAAGGAGGGAGTAGTAACTTTTGTCTCGATTACTATTTGTGGCCTTGTATAGATGCAAAATGTATTTTTTTATAGTGGCCTTGTATAAGTAAATGGAGGGAGTACTAAAGTACATATATATTCCAAACAATATGATAATCTCTCTAACCAAGGTACGTAGCAGGGATGAGGAATAAACGGAGGGAGTAGTAAAATTTTCTCCTCGTCCTGCGAGCCACCACGCGCGTGGGCGAGGGAGCGGGCGTAAGGCGTACAGTACTACTACTACTACTACTCATAAGCAAGCTTCATCTCATCCTGCGAGCCACCACGCCCGTGGGCGGGGGAGACGGTGTACTAAGCAAGCTTCTCCTCGTTCTGCGAGTTGACGGGACACATCAAAATTACTCCAGTGTATAGAGCCTTGCCTCTAAGGTAGGCCCCACATGGTTTGCCTCTTTTTTAACATAACACGTCAAGTCACAATTTGTTTCTTCACCCGTGGTAGACAACCCTCCCTCCACCAAGTGGACAACCAGTACACGTGTCAAATTACCACGTGGGCTGCCTTTTCGTACAGAAATGAGCTCCACCATGTACCCGCGCGGGTGTGGTTGGGAAAGAGACGGGAGTACGTGCGCCGTGCGTGCACCTTTTCTCTTCGTGCACGTCCCCCACCTATGTGGGTGTGAGAGAGAGAGATACGAACCTAGACATAATGCGCCGTCCATCCCCATGCCTCCGTCCAGTCCGACCACCAGTCACCACCACGCCCCACTCCTCCTCACCTTATCTCTCACCTTTCTCCCTCCATTTTTATATACAAGGGGCCACTATCAAAATTACAATTTGCAGATATACAAGGCCACTAACACTAATCGATGCAATATTAATGGTGTTTGCCTCGTAGTACTAGCAAAGGAGGACATTAATTATCCCTTGCATGCATGCAGGATTTTGTAAAAAATGCATCTTGATGTTCCGTGCAATGCACGTGCATCTTGCTAGTCCATGAAAACAACACATGGCAAAATTCCACAGCAAACGAGGGATTTGAATCTGTTGGGAGGGGTTGTTTAGATCTTGCCCGGGGTAGCCAAAATATTGGCGACCCTTTTGTCCACTGGTGCCTTTGCCACCGATGAATGTGGAATGGCTCGGGTGCTCATGCATCCTCCAGCGCGCACGTTGGAGACGAGCTCGCACGAGCTGTGTTTTTTTTGTCCCACAACACCGCCCGAGCCGCCCGCAGACCGACCAGCAACCCGCAAATTACACCATCCAAGCATAGTCACACACATTATGCCAGCAACTCAACCAACCGGACGAAATTCACACAAACACATAGACAAACTGATATTTCATATAAACAACAACAGAAATCATACAAAATACCGGATTTTCATACAAACATGACGGATTTCATTACATTCAAATGAACTACGTGGTGCTAGTTCTGGACAGCATAGGTATATAATACCTGGCCAAAATGGTCGTCCGCCGATCAATTTGTGTTCCTCATGTCCGGCATCACGATCACCGGACTGCTGGGAGCCCCGGAGGTATATGCTTCAGCGCAAAGGATGGCTTGCTTCCCCACTGCCCAGCTGATATCATCGGCTGATGACGAAGATGATGGTGGCCGGCACCAGTTCGAGTTCATCAGCAGCCACTACTTTGCCATGGCCGGCACCGGCTCGAGTTCGTCCTAACATTCCCCTCTTTCGTGGAGCCCATGCAGGGTCGACGAAGGTCCTCGCAACAAAAGGATCCGGCAAGACACATGCTGTGTACACCGGCGTCGCCTCCACGGTGGCCTTCATGGGACCCAAGCAGCGGCAGCCTCCCATGTTCTACTTCTCCTTGATGATGGCGGCGGACGCGGAAGCGTTGGCCACCGACTCGTCGCTCTCCGCGCACCCGGCTTCTGTCGCTGCTTGCATGACGCGGCCGCCGGCATGGTAGTCCCGGCCACAGAAACGGGAGATGCAGTACGAGGCAGCGGCGTGGACGGCAGCAACGATGCCCGTGCTCCGCTCCTTGTTGAGCTGGACTGGAGCGGCGAGTTGCTGAACCGCGCACCGACTTGGGGCGGCAACTGGCTCCATCGGGCGAGGGGAGGGAGGTGGATCAGCGAGCTGCATAGCTCGTATCCGGCAGGCTACCCAGCCGGCTTGGATGCGGAATAACTACTCTTCATAAGCCATTGTAAGAATGTACAAAATGGTGAAGGAGGAGATAGGGGAGCGGCGGAGGTGTGCGATTCTTGGCCGGCGTTTGGCCTCGTTTAAATAGGATATTAAATATACGGCAGACGGGAGGAGCTCGGTCGGCATTGCGTTTAATGTCGGCCCGGTCATGAACGGACGTGGGTCCAGAGTGGGTTTCTCGGCTTCCACACGGGCGGGTTTCATGGAGGCGTTTGAATGCGGCAAGGAGGCGTGTTCAGCCGGGCGTGCAGCGAGTGGCGCCCTCGACTCTGACCTAGGACACCGCGCCGTTCTTCCACTGACGTGTGGGCTCTTCGGGTACATGGCCTGCATGTCAATGACCCAACGCAGGCAGCGCACAGCAGAGGAACCTTTGGTGGGCCAGGGCGGTCAGAAGTAGGCATTTCATAAACCGATGATTTTTCATTGAGTGTGGCGTCATCTTTTTCATGTAGATAAGCCTACTATGTTGATAGCCCGTTCGATACATTGTGATTCATAAAGACCGCTGCAAACATCAATGTCCTGCTTATCACAGATAAGATTGATTAATACCCGTAACAATCCATGTCCTTAATAAAGGGTGCACGTATAGGTTGAGCATGTGTCTTGCATTGTGTGTTGTGTGCATGCAGGCGTGCGAGTGTTGCGTGCGTGCAAGGGTATGTTTCAGTGTTGCATGCATGGGTGCGTACGTGCGTGTGTTCGTGAGCGCATGTGTACGTGTCAGTGTTGCACGCCTGCATGCGTGCGTGTGTATGCTATGTGTACGTGTCAGTGTTGCACGCCTGCATGCGTGCGTGTCTTGCGTGCATGCATGTGTACGTGTGGGGTGAGGCTACACGTCAGTCGACTGACTTTTTCATCTCTGGTCATTAGATTTTCCAGTCATTGGATACGAAATCAAGGGCCTCTAGTTTATCATTAAACTCCACCCCCCTGAGCCGCCAGCCACCACCGGCCGAACCACCAGCCCCCGCCGCCCGCGGCCGGCCCGCGCCGCCACGCCACCCGCCCTCCCCGAAACCACTCCCAACACCAGTCCGCCGCTACACCGGCCATCCCTCTAATAACCCCCCCCCCCCCCGCACCGAGTTTTTCTCCAGCGATCCCCACCCCACTGCCCAATCGACGCCCCCCCAACCGCCCGCGACTGCCAACCAGAGGTCTCACGACTTCGAATACCCACCGACCACTAATTTGTTACCATTTTTGTCCTTCATATACGCGCTGACGGGTGGGCCCCATGGTAATGTGCGCTGCTGAATGTGAACCGTTTGACTGGTCAATTGATCGTGTTATCAACAAATTATGGAGCTGTATGGTGATCCAGTGACCGTATGATCACCCTAAAATGTACTCCTATTTTATTAACATAGTACCGACTCAAACTACCATTTCTTTCTTTCATATACGGGCTGACAGTTGGGCCCCATGGTTACGCGCCCCGATGGTGCAACACTAGTTGCGCTGCGTGGAATGTTTGACTGGTCAATTGATTGTGTCATCAACAAAATACGGAGTTGTATGGGTGAGCCAGTGACCGTATAATCATGACATGTATTTGTTTAACACGGTACAGATGCAAGGGCTCATATATACGCACAAGCACTCACCGCTATAAGCGCACACACACGGACCCTACCCCTATGAGAACCTTCGAGAGAGTGGGCCAGCATATATGATCTTGAGATTTAACAAAGTCACCATAGGTGCCTCGTAGTCGAGTGGAACGTCTCCTCCCACTGAACGCACATCGCCGGAAAATACTGAAATTAACACAAGATAAATGCGAGCACCGGGACTTTAACCTTGGTGGGCTCGAGAAACCACTGTCCTCCTAACCATCCAACCACATGTTGGTTAGCACGACAAAATGTATGTGGTGACCGTGATCAGCTTATTCTGAAGTCCAGTGACCATATCGTGCTTTCGCTTCAAATACAATGATTGTAAGTGTCATCAACAAAATACGGAGCACGCATCAAATGCAAAGTCCGTCAGTGTCATCAACAAAATATGGAGACGTATCGTGAGCTAGATACCGTTGTACTATTGTATATGCTTATTTTCTTAGTGGCCGATTGCGTGTGTGGTGTGGTGGGCACATCATTTCTAGTTGTGGTGGGTCAACATGAAGACTCATGGGTCGGTTCCATCCTGCGCCACATATAGGTTGGACCGAGACGCGTTATACGAAGACCCATGTGGAGGACTCGGCGTACAACACGAAGCTACCAGAGTCGCGGAGGACTCTATCCCCACTGGTGATAAGCCTACTATATATGATTTGTAACCCTAGGCCCCAGTATGTTATAGAAGCTTGGGGGCTAGTTCGTCGATAGTATACACACACGCACAATGCCTGGTATTCACGTGTACTTTGTACACACCCCTATCACTAATATACAGTACCAGGAGTAGGCTCTTTCTTCAACTGCAAGGGTCCGAACTAGGGTAAAACTTTGCCTCGTATTACCATCCAGCCTAACAGTCAGGGATATCCTACCGAATGATATGATGAAATCATATCTGCCAACTACTAAGAGAGAGGTGTGTCGGGGGGGCAATGTGTGCGAGAGAGGCCTAAAGATAATGTGCGTGCGGGAGACACGTAGGCACATATATGTGCGTATAGAGGGCTAGTAGAGACCGTGCGTGTGTATATATGCATGTGAGAGAAATAGTGTTTTCCAACTGAGATTAGTGAAAAGAGTGGTACATAGTAGTCAGAAAGAGAGAGAGAGAGAGAGAGAGAGAGAGAGAGAAACAGAGAGAGCATGTGCGTGAGACACCCCGACACCCTGAGAGAGATTGTGAGCATGTGTGAAAGAGAAATGCCGATGCATATAAAGTGTGTGCACTTATGCGTTAGATAGAGAGATATATAACGCGTTTGTGAGAACGGGCCGAGGCATAGTGCATCTACGTGTAAAAGGCGGTTCTACGCATTAAATTAAAATATAAATGGCATTATTATTTTTGGATGAGATCATGAATTTTGCAAATTGCGTATGGACGAAAATCGGTCTATCAGACACCCATACTCTATTGAATTCTAGCATGTGCATGTGTTTATTTCATATTATCGATCCATAGAGTGAGAGCGGTTTGAAATACAGGCAATGGATGCTTTTGCAATTCATATATAAACATTAATTAGTGCACTCCATGTTGTTAGTGTGAAGCACTTTATACATTTGTCACTTGCATGGATACATTCCAAATTGCTAGCTACGAAATAGAATACATGTCGAATTCAACATAAAGGGGGTTTCGAAGATTCGAATTCATAGGAAGTGCATTCATCTATTTGAACCCGAGATAATGACATTTGTAAATCAGATGTAAAAGGGGGCATCAATCTTTGTTGTGAGTCTGAACATGCTATATATATTCATACGCATATCTAACTTTTTTTTGCAACCAAGGAGATTATATCTGGAACCATGCATGAACTAAGGTAAGTTGCATATTTTTTAATATATACTCGCGTACAATGTATATTCAAATGTACCCCCTCCATTCCAAAATAATCGTAGCTTTAGGATTTTCAAGAGTAAAGATTTGTGAAGTTTGACAAATCCTGAAAGTTCAATTCAAGAGAACCGAAAACGTTAATGCTTCTGCTCCCAAATATTGAACGAAGCGCCAAATAGGCATGTGGTCACCTGAAACCGCGCGAGACTAATGTTTAGTGGTAGGAAATTATTGTCCTGACTCTGGCCCGTGTAGCCTATCGGCCTGATGTCCAAAGGTCTAAACCGGGGTAGGTTTGTAACTTCACCAAGATGTCCAAAGGTCCGAGAAGCATTCATACACCGTGGGTGCCTAAACACCCATGCGCTTGGCCGAAATTTATCCCGCCCACATTTGGGACACCTGAGATTACTGTCCTACCCCCAACCCACAATATGTCTGAAATTTTAGATGGGGGCAAAGTTTGTAACTTTCCCCAAATTTCAAACAAGCGCGTCTCAAACTGAAACATTGTTCCCCCTTAGTTCCTCGCCTCCCTCCGTTTCCCCATTCATACTCCGTGGGCGCCAAAACGCCCTCTCCACCAGCCGCGAAACCCCAGCCTCCTCCGTCCTTCACCCCATAGCAGCCAATCCACCGCCGCTCTCCTCCATCATGCCGGAGCCGGTACCCCGATGTCGTCGTCCAACGCAACCGCAACCGCAACACCCTCAAGGACTTAGCAGCTGAAGCCGAGGCAGAGCTGCCTCCACGACGCTGATGCCGACATGCACCGTACCAGAACCACTCCGACCACGGCGTCCTGCGCCTCACTGCTGCCGCTCCACTGTCGCAACCGTCCACCACACCGGAGTTGTTCCCGCTACATCGTCGTTTGCCGCCTTGGATCTGGTTCCCCGCCGCCGACAAACGGCCACCACACCACACTCAACAACTTGGCCATGGGTTCGTCCAAGGCTCCATCGTCATCCACAACTTCTCATTTCCAGCGAACCACAAGAAGATTGTTGGAAAAACAGAAGGAGGACACAGCACTGCCACCAGAAAGAGGCACTCCTCTTCCCTTATTCGTGCAAATCTTGCGTCTCTGCTCACACCGTATTCATCCCACGAAAGAAACTAGTTGAGCGCTTCTTACTGCATCTTCTTCGTGATACTAAATGCACAAGGTTTCCTCCCTTTACTATTTCACCTTTGCTAGAGGTCAGTGGCCCGCTTGGATTTCAACTCAGGGTCAGTCAAACCGCAATTAAAAGAAGCAACACCCTCTTAGGCGCACGGAGCACCTAGTCGGTCTGTTCCCCGGGGAAGCGGCGCATCGGTGTCTATCATAGGGGTGTGGGGCGCAGGAGCTGCTTGCGCCCAATCAAGAGGTCGGCGGGGCTTGAATGGATGGCCAGGGGCGGTGCCAAGCACGGTGGTGCGGTGAGGTCGAGGGGAGGGCACATGCAAGGGAGGAATACGGGGCCGGTGGTTGCTGGCGTTTTGAGAAAGATTGTCAACACTGACTGGCTGGAGGTAGATGAAGGCGATCTGCCCGTTCTTTGTACATCGGACGGTGCAGAAAAAATGGACTGGCCTATTTGTTTTCAGTCGACTGTTATTTTCATAGAATCATGTAGTAATTTAGTGTGTCATGCATGTTGTAGAGCTATCATATGTCTCCCATCATTTATTTCTCACCGACCTGCTATCTGCTACCTTTACACTGTACTAATTGTGCACACACTTCATCCATACTCACACTATTGTTTTTTATGCATGGGTATTTCAGACTCTGACACAGTGTTGATGAATGCAGAAAAGAAAAGACAGAAGTCACTCTAGTGTAATTCGAAGATAAGCACTAAGCGTTTCAGCACTCTAATGGGTGCAGTGTCAGTAGTTGGAGACAGTAAACTTAGCTCTGGAGTTTATGATCTCAATTGCCACACACAACCATCCCAGGTGCTTGCTTTAACTTCGCGCTGTCAAATGTGGTTGCATGTTGCATATGGTGTCTAGCTTGTATTGCTTCCAATTTGGTTAAATTGCATCTGCTTACTTTACACATTATACCTTTGATAATGACATGCCTTCCTGTTTTTGATACATACTACATATGTCTATTAACCATGTTCGTACATCAAACTAATGCTCTTTTGTATCCCTCGTCAAACACTTATGATGAGACAGTCACCCGGGTGGGTTATTGTGAGACGCCCTATTCGTTTAAAGAGTGCAGTGTCATCCTCCCCACATGATTCTCAAGAAACAGCAAGGCTAAATGAAGATAGTCAACGTAGCTCTCTAGTTGATCACCACAATTCCCGCACACCACCATTGCAGGTGTTTGCTCTTACTTGGCAATGTGATATGTGGTTGCATGTTGCATATGGTGTCTACCTTGTAATGCTTCTAATTAGGGTAAATTACATCTGCTTAGTTAACACATTATACCTGTGAATATGACATGCCTTCCTATTTTTGGTACATACTACATCTTTCTATTAACCATGTTCTTACATCAAACTACTTTTCTTGTGTATCCCTCATCAATCACTTCTGATGATACACCTTTGTCACGCCCAATATGCGGCCCTATCCAAAAGGAACTCAAAGGTCCCACCAAGGATAGACCCGCATATTGAAACACTTTTGCAAGGTGGATATCATTACATCAACATTACATAATACATGGGGATACATACATAAGGCATACAATGCCACACGAATACAACATCATCATGCATAAGATCATCATCCGACTATGGATAAAACACAAACAGAAACTCAACCGACATCCACCCTGCTAGCCCAGGCTGCCGACCTGGAACCTATCCCCTGATCGAAGAAGAAGCAGAAGAAGAACTCAAAACAAGCAAGCATCGCTCTCGCATCATGATCATCGTAGAACATGTACCTGCAACTGTTGTTGTAGTAATATGTGAGCCACGAGGACTCAGCAATCCCATTACCATGGGTATCAAGACTAGCAAAGCTTAAAGGGAAAGGAAGGGGTAAAGTGGTGAGACTGCAGCAGCGACTAAGCATGTATGGTGGCTAACATACGCAAATAAGAGCGAGAAGAGAGGAAGCGGAACGGTCGTCAACTAGCAATGATCAAGAAGTGATCCTGAACTCCTACTTACGTCAAACATAACACAGAAACCGTGTTCACTTCCCGGACTCCACCGAAAAGAGACCATCACGGCTACACACGTGGTTGATGCGTTTTAGTTCGGATCTGGTGTCAAGTTATCTACAACCGGACATTAACAAATTCCCATCTGCCTATAACCGCAGGCACGGCTTTCGAAAGATTATACCCTGCAGGGGTGTCCCAACTTAGCCCATGATAAGCTCTCGCGATCAACGAAGGATATACCTTCTCCCAGGAAGACCCGATCAGACTCGGAATCCCGGTTTACAAGACATTTCGACAATGGTAAAACTAGACCAGCAAGACCGCCCGATGCGCCGACAATCCCGATAGGAGCTGCACATATCTCGTTCTCAGGGCAACACCGGATAAGCAATCCGTACAACTAAAACCAGACCTCAAGTTTCCGTGAGGGGGCGCTGCAAAGGGCTCTAGTTCGGACCAACACTTAGACAAGCACTGGCCCGGGGGGGCTAAATAAAGATGACCCTCGGGTTGGCCGACCCAAGGGAAGGGTATAGGTGGTGGTGAGGCAAATGGTAAAACCAAGGTTGGGCCTTGCTGGAGGAGTTTTATTCAAAGCGAACTGTCAAGGGGGTCCCATAAATCACCCAACCGCGTAAGGAAAGCAAAATCCGGGAACATAACACCGGTATGACAGAAACTAGGGCGGCAAGAGTGGAACAAAACACCAGGCAAAAGGCCAAGTCTTCCACCCTTTACCAAGTATATAGATGCATTAATAATATAAGAGATATTGTGATATCCCAACCAAAATCCTGTCCACCATGGAGAAATCTTCAACTTCACCTGCAACTAGCAATGCTATAAGAGGGGCTGAGCAAAAGCGGTAACATAGCCAAACAACGGTTTGCATAGGAAAGGTATCAAAGGTTAGAGGTTCATGGCAATATGGGAGGCTTGAAGAGCAAAAGATAGGTAGCGCAGCAAAGCGATAGAATGAAGCAACTAGCATAGCAATGATAGTAGTGAGATCCAGGGTAGCGGTTATCTTGCCTGAAATCCCGCAAGGAAGAAGAACGAGTCCATGAAGAAGACGAACGGATGAAGCCGAACCAAGCGTAGACGAACGAATCCTCACGATCGCAACGAAACAGGAACTATCGAGAAGAAGCACACAACATAGTAAACACACCACACATGAACAAGACATTATGCACAACAAGCATGATGCATGACAAAGCTACATAAAGCTACTCATAGCAAGGGTTGAAGCAAACAAGATCAACACATCAAGGCAAGTTTAAATGAGACCGGGAACAACATATAACAATTCCGGTAAGTCCTCATATCCAAATTTCGAAATTGGTCCAGATCTGAATAAACCTTATGTTCAAGTTGTTAAATAGCAATTTAAGATGCATAAAGATGATCTACACGAGATTCTAGTCAAGTTACATATAAAGTTCATTTAGTTCGGAGCTACGGCCTAGAAGATATGAGCAAAACAAGTTAAACATGGCATTGATGCAAAATGCACTCAAACATCAAGCAAACACCTCAAAACAAGGATGCAACATGATAATATGAAACTACATACAAAACTATGCAATTTTCATATAGAGCACACTCAAAATGGAGAAACGGTTCAACACACACACATGAAACAAGTTTAAAGGACAAGCTGTCCAAAACAGCAACTAGGCATATTGCAAGCATCAAAACAACATGCTACAGGACCTCAACAAGAAAACAAAAGGCATGGACATGATGTACAGATAAAGCATAACAAAACATGAACACTGAGCTATCTCCAGAAATCACTATAACATGCTCAAACACACATGGCAAGATTGCAAGTGATAACAATTTCAGACTTTGCAGAAAATAACATCACAATGCAATGTTTAGAGCTATCAAACAACATGTTACAGGAACTTATCATGGCAAACAAAGGCATGGCATGAATCTACTAAATGCATAGATCAAAAGTCTCTTACTGATCATAAGCCAAAAAGGATCAGAAAATATGATGGCACCCACGTAAACATAGCAAGTTATAATACAGATTCATACATGGCAGGAACAGAATTATGAAGGCATGTAGATGAGATTGTGCAACTCACTACAGAGCAAAATATAGCATGGCAAGGCAACCAACAGTAATAAGGCATGTTTAAGAAGCTAGGCATGGCAATAGCAAGGTCATAGGGTGCATGGAACACTAGGAAAACACATGGCAACAACTGAACTTAATGTTAACAGGCTGACAGCAACATTATCAAGCAACTTTAGAGCAAGATTACAACAAGCTACAGCAAGCTATAAACGCTACCAGGGCCATGGATGGATATAGCATGACATGTAGAACAAAACATATTTAGTGATCATCTCCAATTATGCATAGAATGATTAGTATAAGCAGGTTTACATAGCATCACGAAATAACAGATTCAGCCTAGCAAAACAGCAACAGCGAGTACACTACTTAACAAGCTCGATTCGCTCACCACAAGTCATTGCATGACAAGATAAGCATAGCATCACCAAGAAGACGTGTTTATGAAACAATCCAAGGCAAGAACAAGTTCATAGCATGCAAGGATCAACTACAACAAGCTTGGCAAAATTGAATAACATGTAAACAATCTGGTAGGAAACATTTTGAAGCAAAAGTAGAGCACGCAAATGACATGCTAGACTACTCCATAATTGCAACTAGAGGCATGAATGGATAGAGCATAACCATATGTTCAAAACATCCTTACTGAAGTATCTCCAAATATGCACGGATCTCTCTGTAGCATCAAGTTTACATGGCATCAAAATAACAGCAGAACAGGGACTAAAATCAGCAACATCATGATGCCTAGTTTGCATGCTTGTGCTAGTCACCACATTGATCACAAAAATACATGGTAAGCACCCCTGTAAAGATGACATGGCATAGTTCAAAACACATGTAGACATCAACCTCATAGGATGCACACATCAATCATGGCAAAAATGACAAAAGAGCTCATTCTGTTAACAGACAGCAGTCAACATCATGAAGCACTCTTGCAACGATGATTCAGGCATCAAGATAAGCTCAAATGAACATAATGCAACGGAAAGAAATGATGTACTCGTTGAAGCGAACAATTTGACATATTACACGCACAAAATGGAGCTACGGATGCAGAGATAGAACAGGTCAAACATGGCATGATAATGTAAAAATTACAGGGACTTAGTCATTTTCAGGAAAAAAAACATATGAGCGTGATTTAGTAAATAGCGCACGGGCGGGGATCTGTGGGTTTCTCACCACATGGGCTCGGCCCAGGAAGGTGGAGGAGGCAGGCCGGCTTGGGCTGGGCCTTGGGGAGGCCGGCTGGAGCTGGGCTGTGGCCCACGTAGGGGGGTTCGACGGGGTCGTCCTCCTCCCGTGCTCCTCACGGACAGGAGGCAATGGCGGCGGCGGAAGGGGAACTCCGGCGCGGGGAGGGGCTCCGGCGAGGCGGCCAAGGCAGGGACCGGCCGGAATGGGTCGGTGGCGCGCGGATCCGGCCGTCCCCTAGCCGGATCTGACCGAGACGGGGCCGGCGGAGAGTTCGGGCGCAGGGGCACGGGCGGCGATCTCCTGCTCCGGCGAGGCGCGCCAGGCAGAGCAGTGGCCGAGGCTGGCGGCGGGGCCGATCCGGCTGGCGGCGGGGCCGATCCAGCCGGCGGCGGGTGCTGGCGCGGCCGGAGATGACGCGGGGCTCGGGGCGGAGGCGGAGGAGCGCTCGGGCGGCGGCACGGGGAGCCGGTCGGGGCGGCGGCGCCTCGGGCGCGGAGGCGGCGGCGGGCGGGCCGCGCGGGCCCATCTCGGGCCCCGCGGGCCGGCGGCGGCGGGAGGCGGCGAACGCCACGTGGCGCGACGGGATTGGAGCGGGAGGCGGCGGAGGTGACGTGGCGGCGTCCTATTGGCCGGGGCGACGTGGCTGAGGGCGGCGGACACGTCCGGCGGCGCACGGACATGTCCGGCGAGTGAGAGGGAGTCTAGGCTAGGGTTTGATCTACGGAAATGGACGGGGGATGCTTTTTTATAGGTAGAGGGAGCTAGGAGAGTCCAAATGAGGAGCGGTTTTCGCCCACACGATCGTGATTGAACGAACGAGAGCATGGAGGGGAGTTAGATGGGTTTTGGGCCAGTTTGGAAGAGGTGTTGGGCTGCAAAGAGAAGGAGGCTTTTACGGTTACCCCGTTAACCGTTGGAGTATCAAACGACCTCCAAATGGCACGAAACTTGACAGGCGGTCTACCGGTGCTATACCAAGGCCGCTTGGCAAGGCTCGGGTCATTCCGAGAAAGTTTAACACCCACTCACAACGAGAGACAAAAGGGGAACGCCGGAGGACATAGGAGCGCCAGATTGCAAAACGGACAACGGGGAAAATGCTCGGATTTATGAGACGAACACGTATGCAAAATGAAATGCACATGATAACATGATAAAATGCAATACGCAAGCAAATGACATGGCAACGACGGTGAATAACTAGCGGACACCTGGCGCATCGGATCCGGGGCGTTACAACCTTCAAGTTGACAGTGTAATATTGGTTGCATCTTGCATATCATTTCAAACATGTATTGCCTCTAATTTGTTGAAGTGCCACTTATAATGAGACACATCTAACTTGGTAGAGTGATTTTGGTTGGATCTTTCATATGGTGTCTAGATTGCATTGCTTCCAATTTGTTGAAATGCCTTCTGCTTAGCATTTTTCATACATATTCCATCCTCCTACAATGTGGTTGCCATACATAAAAGTTGTGTTCGTCAGTATCATGCATCAATGAATTTGGAAGTGCGAATTTCATTCCTTTTTCTTGTGTGTTTACTTGACAAGGCAAAATCTGAAAGGACGAAGGCACGGAATGATGGTGGTCCTCTGGAGCAACCGAAACAAATGATCTCTGCAGATTCTCCTGCTACTCGTACTGCAGTTCTAGTTCCAAATCTCATCTCCCCTACTCCACAACCCAAGGTGCTTGCTCTAACATGGCAGTGTGATATCTGGTTGCATGTTCCATATGGTGCCTAGCTTGTATTGCTCCTAATTTGTTAAACTGCATCTCCTTAGCTTACACATTATACATGTGAATATGACATGCCTTCCTGTTTTTGGTACATACTACATCTGCCTATCACACCATGTTCTTACATCAAACTACTGTTCTTGTGTATCCTGCATCTATCGCTTATGATGAGACAGTCACGCGCGTGGGTTAATATGAGACACACTACTCTTATAAAGAATGCAATTTCATCCTCTCCACATGATTCTCAAGAAACAGCAAGCCTAAATGAAGATATTGAACGTAGCTCTATACTTGAAGACTGCACTTCCCCTACACCACCATCACAGGTGCTTGCTCTAACTTCGCAGTGTGATATGTGGTTGCATGTTGCATACAGTGTCTAGCTTGTAATGCTTCTAATTAGGGTAAATTGCATCTGCTTAGTTTACACACTATACCTGTGAATATGACATGCCTTCCTATTTTTGGTACACACTACATCTATGTGTTAAGCTTATTCTTACGTGAAACTACCTCTCTTTTGTATCATGCATCAATCACTTACAATGAGTCACCTTTATTCGTTGCATATTGCATATTATTTCTAGTCTGTTGCCATGTATTGCTTCTAATTTGGTCAAATACATTTGTTAGGGCACCCATTTAATTTGGTAGAGTGATATTGGTTTCATCTTTCATATGGTTTCTAGCTTGCATTGATTCTAACAAGTTCAACCACCTTGTGTTTAGTTTACACTTTATACATCATGCATGTCAATATGTCACACTGTCCTGTTTTTCATACATATTCCATCCTCCTATCATGCGGCTGCCTTACATGAAAGTAGTGTTCGTCAGTATCATGCATCAATGAGTTCTGAAGAGCAAATTTTATTACTTTTTCTTGTGGGTTTGACTTGACAAGGCAAAATCAAGAAAGAGGAAGGAAAAGAGTAAGGAAGGCGATGATGGTGGTCCTCTGCGGCAATGTAAACGGAGCATCTGTACAGATTCTCCTTGTACTGATAGTGCATTACAAGGTCCAAGTCTCCGCTCCCCTACTCCACCATCCAAGGTGCTTGTTCTAACTTAGCAGTGTGATATCTGGTTGCATGTTGCATATGATGTCTAGCTTGTATTGCTCCTAATTAGTGTAAACTGCATCTTCTTAGCTTACACATGATACATGTGAATATGACACGCTTTCCTATTTTTGGTACATACTATATCTGTCTATCACACCATGTTCTTACATGAAACTACTCTTCTTGTGTATCCTGCATCTGTCACTTATGATGGGACACCTTTAAGTTGGTAGTGTGATATTGGTTTGCGTCTTGAATATGATTTCTAGCATGTATTGCTTCTAGTTTGATGAACGCCACCTATGATGAGACAGTTTTAACTTGACAGAGTGATATTGATTCCACCTTCCATATGGTGTCTAGTTGTAGTGCTTCTAATTTGTTGAAGTGCCTTCTGCTTAGTTACCACATCATAGGTGTGAATATGTCAAGCCGCCCATTTTTTCGTACATATTCCATCCTCGTATCATGACTTTGCCTTTCATCAGAGTAGTGTTCGTCAGTATCATGCATGAATGAGTTTTGAAGAGTGAATTATATTCCTTTTTCTTGTCGGTATGACCTCACAATGCAAAATCAATAAAGCTGAAGGAAATTGGCAAGGCATTGGATGATGGTGGTCCTTCCGAGGAACTGAAATGGAGGTTCTCTACAGATTCTACTCCGCCATCCTCCCAACAAGATTCGCAAGACAACGCAAGGCTAGACAGTCAATGTAGTTGTGTAGATGATGAGCACATCTCCCCTACTCCACCATCACAGGTGCTTGCTCTAACTTCTCACTATTATATGTGGCTGCATGTTGCGTATGATGTCTAGCTTGTATTGCTTCTAACTTTGTTGAATTGCATCTGCTTACTTTACACATAATGCCTATGAATATGACATGTGTTCTTGTTTCTACATCAGACCATTGTTCTTGCATATCTCGCATCAGTCACTTATGATAAGGCACCTTTAAGTCGCCACTGTGATATTGGTTGTGTCTTATATATGATTTCTAGCATGTATTGCTTCTAATTTATTGAAACGCCATACAGTTTGAACTTGGCAGAGTGATATTGGTTGCATCTTTCATATGGTGTCTAGCTTGCAGTGCTTCTAATTTGTTGAAATGCCTTCTGCTTAGTTATCACATCATAAGTGTGAATATGTCACGTCATCCTGTTTTTCATACATATTCCATCCTCGCATAATGTGTTTGCATTTCATCCGAGTAGTGTTTGTCAGTATCATGCATGAATGAGTTCTGAAGAGCGAATTTTATTCCTTTTTCTTATCGGTTTGACTTCACAATGCAAAATCATTACAGCTGAAGGAAATTAGTCCGGCAGAGGATGATGGTGGTCCTTCGGAGCAACTCAAACAGGGGGTCTCTACAGATTCTACTCCGCCATCCTCCCAACAAGATCCGCAAGACAACACAAGGCTGGACAGTCAACGTAGTTGTGTAGATGATGACCACATCTCCCCTACTCCACCATCATAGGTGCTTGCTCTAACTTGGCACTATTATATGTGGTTGCATGTTGCGTATGATGTCTAGCTTGTATTGCTTCTAACTTGAATTGCATCTGCTTACTTTACACATAACGCCTGTGAATATGACACGTATTCCTGTTTCTAGAACATACGTGTACATGATGAGCACATCTCCCCTACTCCACCATCACAGGTGCTTGCTCTTACTTGGAACTGTTATATGTGGTTGCGTTTTCCGTATGATGTCTAGTTTGTATTGCTTCTGATTATGTTGAATTGCATCTGCATAGCTTACAACTTATACCTGCAACGATCACTTACCCATAAGACACATTTAACTTGGGACTGTGATGTAGGTTGCATCTTGCATTGTCTTCTAGCTTGTAATGCTTCTAATTTATTGAAATGGCACTTACGATGAGACACTTTTTACCTGATGGAGTGATATTGGTTGCATGTTCATATGGTGCCTAGCTTTCATTTCTTCTAATTTTGTTGAAATGTCTTCCGCTTACTGTTTTTTATACATATTCCATCCTCCTATCGTACGTGTGAATATGAAACGTTGTCTTTTTTTGTATATATTCCATCCTCGTATCCCGCGCTTGCCTTACATCAAAGTAGTGTTCGTCTGTATCATGCATCAACCAGTTATGCAGAGCTAATTTTATTCATCTTCTTGTGGTTTTGACTTCATAAGGCAATTTTAGAAAATAGGAAGGAAAAGAGTAAGTTAGGGGATGTTGGTGGCCCTCCACACCGACGCAAACAGAGACTCTCTAGATTTGCCACTGCTACTGCTAATGAAGTTTAAGTCCCAAGTCTACTTGATGATTTCATCTCCCATACTCCACCATCGCAGGTGCTTGCTCTAAGTTGACAGTGTGATAATTGGTTTCATGTTGCATATGTTGTCTAGCCTGTATTTCTTCTATTTTGATTAAATTGCACCTGCTGAGTTTTATACATTATAAATGTGCATATGACATGGCTTTTTGTGTCTAGAATACACTGCATCTATCTATCATACCATGTTCTTACATCAAAGTACTGCTGTTGTGTATCCCGCATCAGTCACTCATGATTGGATGCTTTTAACATGGCAGTTTGATAGTGGTTGCATCTTGCATTGATTTCTATGTTGTACTTGTTGGAAATATGCCCTAGAGGCAATAATAAAAGTGTTATTATTATATTTCTTTGTTCATGATAATAGTCTTTTATTCATGCTATAACTGTATTATCCGGAAATCGTAATACATGTGTGAATACATAGACCACAATATGTCCCTAGTAAGCCTCTAGTTGACTAGCTCGTTGTGATCAACAGATAGTCATGGTTTCCTGGCTATGGAGATTGGATGTCGTTGATAACGGGATCACATCATTAGGAGAATGATGTGATGGACAAGACCCAATCCTAAGCATAGCACAAAGGTCGGTTAGTTCATTTGCTAGAGCTTTTCCAATGTCAAGTATCTCTTCCTTCGACCATGAGATCGTGTAACTCCTGGATACCGTAGGAATGCTTTGGGTGTATCAAATGTCACAACGTAACTGGGTGACTATAAAGGTGCACTACAGGTATCTCCGAAAGTGTCTATTGGGTTGACACGGATCGAGACTGGGATTTGTCACTCCGTATGACGGAGAGGTATCTCTGGGCCCACTCGGTAATGCATCATCATAATGAGCTCAAGGTGACCAAGATGTTGGCCACGGGATCATGCATTACGGTACGAGTAAAGTGACTTGCCAGTAACGAGACTGAACAAGGTATTGGGATACCGACGATCGAGTCTCGGGCAAGTAACGTACCGATTGACAAAGGGAATTGTATACGGGGTTTGATCGAATCCTCGACATCGTGGTTCATCCGATGACTTCATCGAGGAGCATGTGGGAGCCAACATGGGTATCCAGATCCCGCTGTTGGTTATTGACCGGAGAGTCTCGGTCATGTCTGCATGTCTCCCGAACCCGTAGGGTCTACACACTTAAGGTTCAGTGACGCTAGGGTTATCAGGAAGACAAGTATGTGATTACCGAATGTTGTTTGGAGTCCCGGATGAGATCCCGGACGTCACGAGGAGTTCCGGAATGGTCCGGAGGTAAAGTTTTATATATGGGAAGTTGTTAAACGGGCACCGGAAAGTTTCGGGGTCATGCCGGTATTGTACCGGGACCACCGGAAAGGTTCCGGGGGTCCACCGGGAGGGACCACCCCTCCCGGGGGGCCACTTGGGCTGCGTAGGGATAGCAGCCAGCCCCTAGTGGGCTTGGCGTGCCCCCCCTTGGGCCCATGCGCCTAGGGTTGGGGGGGAAACCCTAAAGGGGGCGCACCCCCCTTGCTTGGGGGGCAAGCCCCCCACCCCTTGGCCGCCGCCCCCCCTAGGGTTTTCCCTAGAGGGCCGGCCCCCCTTGCCCTTTCCCCTATATATAGAGGGGTGAGGGGAGGGCTGCAAGACACCACAACTCAAGGCGCAGCCCCTCCCCTCCCCAACACCTCTCCTCCTCCGTACGTGCTTGGCGAAGCTCTGTCGGAATACTGCTGCACCAACTGCACCACGCCGTCGTGTTGCCCTTGGAGCTGCCTTCCTCAACCTCTCCTTCCTCCTTGCTGGATCAAGACGGAGGAGACGTCTCCCATCCCGTACGTGTGTTGAACACGGAGGTGCTGTCCGTTCAGCACTTGGACATCGGTGATCCGAATCACGTTCGAGTACGACTCCATCATCACCATCCCCTTGGCAAGCTTCCGCTCGTGATCTACAAGTGTATGTAGATGCAAACTCTCTCCCTTGACTCGTTGCTTAGATGAACTCATAGATGGATCTTGGTGAAACCGTAGGAAAATTTTTAATTTTTCTGCAACGTTTCCCAACAGTGGCATCATGAGCTAGGTCTATGCGTAGTTCTCTTTGCATGAGTAGAACACAATTTTGTTGTGGGCGTGGATCTTGTCAACTTGCTTGCCTCTACTAGTCTTTTCTTGCTTCAGCGGTATTGTGGGATGAAGCGGCCCGGACCAACCTTACACGTACGCTTACGTGAGACCGGTTCCACCGATTAACATGCACTAGTTGCATAAGGTGGCTGGTGGGTGTCTGTCTCTCCCACTTTAGTTGGAGCGGATTCGATGAAAAGGGCCCTTATGAAGGGTAAATAGAAGTTGACAAAATCACGTTGTGGTTATTCGTAGGTAAGATAACGTTCTTGCTAGAACCCAATTGCATCCATGTAAAAGATGCAACAACAATTAGAGGACGTCTAACTTGTTTTTGCAGCGATTGATCATGTGATGTGATATGGCCAGAAGTTGTGATGAATGATGAATTGTGATGTATGAGATCATGTTCTTGTAATAGGATTCACGACTTGCATGTCGATGAGTATGACAACCGGCAGGAGCCATAGGAGTTGTCTTTATTTTTGTATGACCTGCGTGTCATTGAAGAACGCCATGTAACTTACTTTACTTTATTGCTAAACGCGTTAGTCATAGAAGTAGAAGTAGTCGTTGGCGTGACAACTTCATGAAGACACGATGATGGAGATCATGATGATGGAGATCATGATGATGGAGATCATGGTGTCATGCCGGTGACAAGATGATCATGGAGCCCCGAAGATGGAGATCAAAGGAGCTATATGATATTGGCCATATCATGTCACTACTTTATATAATTGCATGTGATGTTTATTATGTTTTATGCATCTTGTTTACTTAGGACGATGGTAGTAAATAAGATGATCCCTTACAAAATTTCAAGAAGTGTTCTCCCCTAACTGTGCACCGTTGCTACAGTTCGTCGCTTCTAAGCACCACGTGATGATCGGGTGTGATGGATTCTTACGTTCACATACAACGGGTGTAAGACAGTTTTACACAGCGAAAACACTTAGGGTTAACTTGACGAGCCTAGCATGTGCAGACATGGCCTCAGAACACGGAGACCGAAAGGTCGAACACGAGTCGTATGGAAGATACGATCAACATGAAGATGTTCACCGACGATGACTAGTCCGTCTCACGTGATGATCGGACACGGGCTAGTCGACTCGGATCGTGTTACACTTAGATGACTAGAGGGATGTCTAATCTAAGTGGGAGTTCATAATTTGATTAGAACTTAATTATCATGAACTTAGTCTAAAACCTTTGCAAATATGTCTTGTAGATCAAATGGCCAACGCTCATGTCAACATGAACTTCAACGCGTTCCTAGAGAAAACCAAGCTGAAAGATGATGGCAGCAACTATACGGACTGGGTCCGGAACCTGAGGATCATCCTCATAGCTGCCAGGAAACAATATGTCCTAGAAGGACCGCTAGGTGACGCTCCCGTCCCAGAGAACCAAGACATTATGAATGCTTGGCAGTCTCGTGCTGATGATTACTCCCTCGTTCAGTGCGGCATGCTTTACAGCTTAGAACCGGGGCTCCAAAAGCGTTTTGAGCATCACGGAGCATATGAGATGTTCGAAGAGCTGAAACTAGTTTTTCAAGCTCACGCCTGGGTCGAGAGATATGACATCTCCGACAAGTTCTATAGTTGTAAGATGGAGGGAAATAGTTCTATCAGTGAGCACATACTCAAGATGTCTGGGTTGCACAACCGTATGACCCAGCTGAATATTAACCTCCCTGATGAGGCAGTCATTGACAGAATCCTTCAGTCGCTCCCACCAAGCTACAAGAGCTTTGTGATGAACTACAATATGCAGGGGATGGTAAAGACCATTCCTGAAGTATTTTCTATGCTGAGGTCAGCAGAGGTTGAAATCAAGAAAGAACATCAAGTGTTGATGGTCAATAAGACCACTAAGTTCAAGAAGGGCAAGGGTAAGAAGAACTTCAAGAAGGACGGCAAAGAGGTTGCCGCGCCCGGTAAGCCAGTTGCCGGGAAGAAGTCAAAGAATGGACCCAAGCCTGAGACTGAGTGCTTTTATTGCAAGGGGAAGGGTCACTGGAAGCGGAACTGCCCCAAATACTTAGCGGATAAGAAGGCCGGCAACACCAAAGGTATATTTGATATACATGTAATTGATGTGTACCTTACCAGTACTCGTAGTAACTCCTGGGTATTTGATACCGGTGCCGTTGCTCATATTTGTAACTCACAACAGGAGCTGCGGAATAAACGGAGACTGGCGAAGGACGAGGTGACGATGCGCATCGGGAATGGTTCCAGAGTCGATGTGATCGCCGTCGGCACGCTGCCTCTACATTTACCTACGGGATTAGTTTTGAACCTTAATAATTGTTATTTAGTGCCAAGTTTGAGCATGAACATTGTATCTGGATCTCGTTCAATACGAGATGGCTACTCATTTAAGTCTGAGAATAATGGTTGTTCGATTTATATGAGAGATATGTTTTATGGTCATGCTCCGATGGTCAATGGTTTATTCTTAATGAATCTCAAGCGTAATATTACACATGTTCATAGTGTAGATGCCAAAAGATGTAAAGTTGATAACGATAGTCCCACATACTTGTGGCACTGCCGCCTTGGTCACATTGGTGTGAAGCGCATGAAGAAGCTCCATGCTGATGGACTTTTAGAGTCTCTTGATTATGAATCATTTGACACATGCGAACCATGCCTCATGGGAAAAATGACCAAGACTCCATTCTCCGGAACAATGGAGCGAGCAACCAACTTGTTGGAAATCATACATACCGATGTGTGCGGTCCAATGAGCGTTGAGGCTCGCGGAGGATATCGTTATGTTCTCACTCTCACTGATGACTTAAGTAGATATGGGTATGTCTACTTAATGAAACACAAGTCTGAGACCTTTGAAAAGTTCAAGGAATTTCAGAATGAGGTGGAGAATCAACGTGACCGTAAGATAAAGTTCCTACGATCAGATCGTGGAGGAGAATATTTAAGTCACGAATTTGGCACACACTTAAGGAAATGTGGAATCGTTTCACAACTCACGCCGCCTGGAACACCTCAGCGAAACGGTGTGTCCGAACGTCGTAATCGCACTCTATTGGATATGGTGCAGTCTATGATGTCTCTTACCGATTTACCACTATCATTTTGGGGATACGCTCTAGAGACAGCTACATTCACTTTAAATAGGGCACCGTCTAAATCCGTTGAGACGACACCGTATGAATTATGGTTTGGGAAGAAACCTAAGCTGTCGTTTCTAAAAGTTTGGGGATGCGATGCTTATGTCAAGAAACTTCAACCTGAAAAGCTCGAACCCAAGTCGGAAAAATGCATCTTCATAGGATACCCTAAGGAAACTGTAGGGTATACCTTCTACTTAAGATCCGAGGGCAAGATCTTTGTTGCCAAGAACGGATGCTTTCTGGAAAAAGAGTTTCTCTCGAAAGAAGTAAGTGGGAGGAAAGTAGAACTCGATGAAGTACTACCTCTCGAACGGGAAAGTGGTGCAGCTCAGGAAAATGTTCCTGTGATGCCCACATCAACTGAAGAGGAAACCAATGATGATGATCAAGGTACTTCGGATCAAGTTGCTACTGAACTTCGTAGGTCCACAAGGACACGTTCCGCACCAGAGTGGTACGGCAACCCTGTCCTGGAAATCATGTTGTTAGACAACGGTGAACCTTCGAACTATGAAGAAGCGATGGCGGGCCCAGATTCCAACAAATGGCTAGAAGCCATGAAATTCGAGATAGAATCCATGTATGAAAACAAAGTATGGACTTTGACTGACTTGCCCGATGATCGGCGAGCGATAGAAAACAAATGGATCTTTAAGAAGAAGATGGACGCGGATGGTAATGTCACCATCTATAAAGCTCGACTTGTCGCTAAGGGTTATCGACAAATTCAAGGGATTGACTACGACGAGACATTCTCTCCCGTAGCGAAGCTTAAGTCCGTCCGAATCATGTTAGCAGTTGCCGCATACTATGATTATGAGATATGGCAGATGGACGTCAAAACGGCATTCCTTAACGGGCATCTTAAGGAAGAGCTGTATATGATGCAGCCGGAAGGTTTTGTCGATCCTAAGAACGCTAACAAAGTATGCAAGCTCCAGCGATCCATTTATGGGCTGGTGCAAGCATCTCGGAGTTGGAATATTCGCTTTGATGAGATGATCAAAGCGTTTGGGTTTATGCAGACTTATGGAGAAGCCTGCGTTTACAAGAAAGTGAGTGGGAGCTCTGTAGCATTTCTCATATTATATTTGGATGACATACTCTTGATGGGAAATAATATAGAATTTCTGGACAGCATTAAGGCCTACTTGAACAAATGTTTTTCAATGAAGGACCTTGGAGAAGCTGCTTATATATTAGGCATCAAAATCTATAGAGATAGATCGAGACGCCTCATAGGTCTTTCACAAAGCACATACCTTGATAAGATTTTGAAAAAGTTCAAAATGGATGAGTCCAAGAAAGGGTTCTTGCCTATGTTACAAGGTGTGAGATTGAGCTCAGCTCAGTCACCGACCACGGCAAAAGATAAAGAAGAGATGAGTGTCATCCCCTATGCTTCAGCCATAGGATCTATTATGTATGCCATGCTGTGTACCAGACCTGATGTAAACCTTGCCGTAAGTTTGGTAGCAAGATACCAGAGTAATCCCGGCAAGGAACACTGGACAGCGGTCAAGAATATCCTGAAGTACCTGAAAAGGACAAAGGACATGTTTCTCGTTTATGGAGGTGACGAAGAGCTCGTCGTAAAGGGTTACGTCGACGCTAGATTCGACACAGATCTGGATGACTCTAAGTCACAAACCGGATACGTGTATATGTTGAATGGTGGAGCAGTAAGCTGGTGCAGCTGCAAGCAGAGCGTCATGGCGGGATCTACATGTGAAGCGGAGTACATGGCACCCTCGGAGGCAGCGCATGACGCTATTTGGGTGAAGGAGTTCATCACCGACCTAGGAGTCATACCCAATGCGTCGGGGCCAATCAAACTCTTCTGTGACAACACTGGAGCTATTGCCCTTGCCAAGGAGCCCAGGTTTCACAAGAAGACCAGGCACTTCAAGCGTCGTTTCAACTCCATCCGTGAAAATGTTCAAGATGGAGACATAGAAATTTGCAAAGTACATACGGATCTGAATGTCGCAGATCCGTTGACTAAACCTCTCTCGCGATCAAAACATGATCAACACCAGAACTCTATGGGTGTTCGATTCATCATGATGTAACTAGATTAGTGACTCTAGTGCAAGTGGGAGACTGTTGGAAATATGCCCTAGAGGCAATAATAAAAGTGTTATTATTATATTTCTTTGTTCATGATAATAGTCTTTTATTCATGCTATAACTGTATTATCCGGAAATCGTAATACACGTGTGAATACATAGACCACAATATGTCCCTAGTAAGCCTCTAGTTGACTAGCTCGTTGTGATCAACAGATAGTCATGGTTTCCTGGCTATGGACATTGGATGTCGTTGATAACAGGATCACATCATTAGGAGAATGATGTGATGGACAAGACCCAATCCTAAGCATAGCACAAAGGTCGGTTAGTTCGTTTGCTAGAGCTTTTCCAATGTCAAGTATCTCTTCCTTCGACCATGAGATCGTGTAACTCCTGGATACCATAGGAATGCTTTGGGTGTATCAAACGTCACAACGTAACTGGGTGACTATAAAGGTGCACTACAGGTATCTCCGAAAGTGTCTATTGGGTTGACACGGATCGAGACCAGGATTTGTCACTCCGTATGATGGAGAGGTATCTCTGGGCCCACTCGGTAATGCATCATCATAATGAGCTCAAGGTGACCAAGATGTTGGCCACGGGATCATGCATTACGGTACGAGTAAAGTGACTTGCCAGTAACGAGACTGAACAAGGTATTGGGATACCGACGATCGAGTCTCGGGCAAGTAACGTACCGATTGACAAAGGGAATTGTATACGGGGTTTGATCGAATCCTCGACATCATGGTTCATCCGATGACTTCATCGAGGAGCATGTGGGAGCCAACATGGGTATCCAGATCCCGCTGTTGGTTATTGACCGGAGAGTCTCGGTCATGTCTGCATGTCTCCGAACCCGTAGGGTCTACACACTTAAGGTTCGGTGACGCTAGGGTTATCAGGAAGACAAGTATGTGATTACCGAATGTTGTTCGGAGTCCCGGATGAGTTCCCGGACGTCACGAGGAGTTCCGGAATGGTCCGGAGGTAAAGTTTTATATATGGGAAGTTGTTAAACGGGCACCGGAAAGTTTCGGGGTCATGCCGGTATTGTACCGGGACCACCGGAAAGGTTCCGGGGGTCCACCGGGAGGGACCACCCCTCCCGGGGGGCCACTTGGGCTGCGTAGGGATAGCAGCCAGCCCCTAGTGGGCTTGGTGTGCCCCCCCTTGGGCCCATGCGCCTAGGGTTGGGGGGGAAACCCTAAAGGGGGCGCACCCCCCTTGCTTGGGGGTCAAGCCCCCCACCCCTTGGCCGCCCCCCCCCCCTAGGGTTTTCCCTAGAGGGCCGGCCCCCCTTGCCCTTTCCCCTATATATAGAGGGGTGAGGGGAGGGCTGCAAGACACCACATCTCAAGGCGCAGCCCCTCCCCTCCCCAACACCTCTCCTCCTCCGTACGTGCTTGGTGAAGCTCTGTCGGAATACTGCTGCACCAACTGCACCACGCCGTCGTGTTGCCCTTGGAGCTGCCTTCCTCAACCTCTCCTTCCTCCTTGCTGGATCAAGACGGAGGAGACGTCTCCCGTCCCGTACGTGTGTTGAACGCGGAGGTGCTGTCCGTTCAGCACTTGGACATCGGTGATCCGAATCACGTTCGAGTACGACTCCATCATCACCATCCCCTTGGCAAGCTTCCGCTCGTGATCTACAAGTGGTATGTAGATGCAAACTCTCTCCCTTGACTCGTTGCTTAGATGAACTCATAGATGGATCTTGGTGAAACCGTAGGAAAAATTTTAATTTTCTGCAACGTTCCGCAACAGTACTGCTTCTAATTTTTCGAATTGCCACTTATGACAAGACACTTTTAACTTGATAGAGTAATATTGGTTGCATCTTTCATATGGTGTCTAGCTTGCATTACTTCTATTTTCTTGAAAATTTTTCTGCTTAGTTTGCACATCGTAGCTATGAATATGTCATGTCGTCCTGTTTTTCTTACATATTCCATCCTCATACGGTTGTCTTACATCAAAGTATTGCTTGTCTATATCATGCATCACTGAGTTCTGAAGAGCGATTTTATTCTTTTGTATTGTGGGTACGGCTTGACATGGCAAAGTCAAAAAAGAGCAAGGAAAATAATATAGTAGGGAGTGGTGTTACTCGTCGGGTGAAACGGAAAAGGAGCTGCCGTCTAGATTCTGCTAGTACTTATAGTGCAGTAGAAAGTCCAAGTCCACCAGCTAAATCTACAAACACAGTATCACCTGCTCCACCAGCTGCAGCATCTGCTTCAACTATACCAGCATCTCAACGAGTTACTCGTTCATTTGCTCTGGAACTGGCCAGTTCCCAAGCTGCCTTCAAACCTAACACTACTTCTGAAGCACTGCTGACACAACAGGACTTGGCAAGATCAGATGAACCTCATGAGCATCAACACCAAGACGGTACCTGACCAAGTCAAGTTGCAGTTGCATGCTCCTTTATATGTACTCTCACAGTTTGATGTACACTAACACTTTCCATATTCGTTGTTGAACTCGCACCACGGCGCAAGCAGAAACAAACATCAGGGATAATGATTGACAGATTAACAAAATCTAAAGGAGGAAGAATGGAGATCCATTTTGAGGCAGGTTTAAAAAGGCCACGTGATGCTACAGAGTCAGCCAAGTTAGTATCAGAGGCAGCCGTTGTCGTTAGGTGTCATGCACGTATCCTCCCAACATGGATCCAGTACAGGAATGAGAAAGACAATACCCAGTTTAACACCTTCCTTGACCATTTATCCATAAGTAATGTTATTCATCGCAATTAGTAATATTGTCTTGCTCTATCCCATACTTTCTAGCTTCCTCCTAATAAGACTCACATTCTTTTTTCAACAGATGAGGTTCAAGTTGGATCCGAAAGATGATGCAACTAAACAAGCATGCACTCATGTTTTTCAGTCTGCTCTGCGACAGTATCGGTACCACCTTAGAAAATCTCACTTTGAAGGCAATGCTAAGAATGAAATCGCCCAAACATCTCCAGTGGAATATATTACAGATGAAGACTGGACAACCCTCATTAAACACTGGTCTAATTCGAAGTATCAGGTAGGCTATATATATTTGATCAGACCACATATTGAACTTGTATTTATGTATGTGCCTTACAAGTGTGTCTTGTTCTAGGCTAACTGTTTGAAGAACAAAACCAACCATTCTAAAGTGAAATTCCAACAAACAACAGGATCTCGTAGCTATATTGCACACTGCGAGGCTCTTGTAAATAGTTGCTACTTCCTTATTTATTTTGTGCCATATTATCGTATCTATATTGACTTGTCCCAAATACAGAGGAAAGCCCGTGTGGACCAAAAAGAACCTGAACCGAATGTAGTGCAAATCTTCAAGGATTGCCACACCAACAAGATGAAGGGCATGAGCACACCAGTTCAAGCCGCTGTTGTAAGTCCTTACTCCTCCTGCCTTTGAACTGATTCATACTGTGATGTGTTCATTTAACTACTTGGTTTGCAGCCAATGTCAGTTACTCTGTTCACTTTTATACATAGTTGTCTTAACATATCATTTCACCTTACATGGCTTGTTTGTTTTATATCTGTTTGCCCATGATATGAATGATGCCATACTATGTTCATCCTACTTTAAACCATGTCTCTTTATCCTTAGATGTCAACGAATGTGAGGAAATAGACAATACAGTAGGCATGCTACATGGACATATGTTCTAAAAGTGATTTTATTATGTAGTTGGAACTACAATACATGCTAATGTATTACAGTAGTTCACCAAAATAAGTTATGTATAAACGTTTAACCTACTTTGTTTGTTTTTATCTCATTAGTAACTTATCTAGTACACTAATCTACAAGTTCAAACTTTCCGGAAGCTATGGAACAAATGATTGAACAACCACAACCACCTGAAGGTGACGAGGCTACCACATGCACAATGTCACCTCTTGCTGTAGTGCATCAATATCTCTCCACTAACAGTGAAAAAAGCACCTTCCTGCGTAATTCTGGGTTGGTTATCAAGATAACCTCATCCAAATCGCCTACTAAACAAAATCTTCCTGCTAGACAGAGTGATATATCTGTGCTCCAGACACAAGTCCAATCCCTAATGGACGTCGTTTCGGAAACAAGAATAGTGGTTGACAAATGTCGTCAAGATATGAATGGTTTTGAAACCAGACTATTAGACATTCACTTCGTTGTTCAAGAGCAATGGCGGAAAAAGGTGAAGAACGTGCTGCTCCATCAGATTCTACAGCCTGAAACATTAGCACTCAGGTCAAATGATCTATGCTTCTATACATATGATGGTGCTTTTATCTGGAAGGACTGTAAACTTTATGCCAACCGGCCTTTTGTTGTATGGTTGGAATTTATTTTGTTGTGATACAACATTTATGATGCTGCCACAGGCTGCAGTAATTACGACGCTATTTTTGTATAGTGTAGGTTTATCTTAGTAATGTATTCGGCCGAAAGCTTCGTAGGAGCCCAACATGCCAATATTCGCCGAGCCCATTCCAATTGGGCTAAAAACGATTATGGGCCAAAATTGGCATGTAGCCCACTAAAAATATATGGGCCTAAATCAGCATAAGCTTTCATATTTTTCTGGTAGGCTTGTGCCCATAGTGGGCCTTTAACAGGCCTAAACATAATTTGGGCCCTCAGTAAAAATAGGCCGTTTACAGGTGTAAATATCTCGAGCCCATAAAAACATGGGCCTTTAATAAACCGAAAGTGAGATTGGGCCCTGATTGTGCCAAATAACCCACTGGTCTTAGCAGGCCGAAATGGTGGCCCATTTATGATGCGGATCTTTGACATGCCAAAACTTGGACAGGCCGTAAATGCGCCGACCGAATACACGGGCCTTTAACAGGCTGGAACTTCGGTTGGGCTAGATTATCGTCATTTTTATATGGGCCGTTAATGGGCCCGATATGACATTGGGCCACATATGGCCCATGGTTTTCGTCCGGCATTAACAGGTCGAAAATGACAATAGGCCAAAAGTGGCCCAAATCTATAGTGGGCCTCTAACAGGCCGAATGTGAGACATGGCCGAATATGACCCAAATCCTTCACGGTCGTTTATGGGCCGAAAGTTTTGATGGCATGTAAAAGGCCCAAATGAACCAGGACCTTTAACAGGCCGGAAATACACCGGGCCGTAATTCAGCCCAATTACTTAGCTGACTGTTAACGGGCCAGAAGTGACCATGGGCCGCATTGGTGACAAGTTTATGACAGGCCGTTGACGGGCCGATTTTACAGAGAATGTTGGGCCTTTAGCTGGGCCGACCCATTATGGTGTGCAAAATATTGTGGGCCTTTAGCTGGGTCGGCCCATTGTGGTCCGCTAAATCTTGTGGGCCTTTAGCTGGGCCGGCCCATTATGGTCTGCAAAATCTTGTGGGCCTTTAGCTGGGCCGGCCCATTATGGTCCGCTAAATTTTGTGGGCCTTTAGCTAGGCCGGCCCATTATGGTCTGCAAAATCTTGCGGGCCTTTAGCTGGGCCGGCCCATTATGGTTCGCTAAATCTTATGGGCCTTCGGTTGGGCCAGCCCATTTAAACTTTATGGGCCAGTTTTGGGCCGGTCCACATGTCAACATATCATAGGCCCATCTCAACCGTTGGATGAGTGACACATGTGCCAACACAGAGCTGATGCGTGGATCCGTCAGCCAATGAGAATTTTACACGTGGAAAATCGGCATTGGTCGTGGCTGTTAGCGGGTTATCGGATCCAAAAACCAGACCCGATAGGTTAACGGCGTCCCGTTACGGTGGATGCCACGTGTCAGTGACCCTTGACGAAAGCACTTCTATGACATGCGATTTATCGTCATGGAAGTGGACACTTCCATGATGATAATTTTGGTAATGTCATGGAACACTTCTACGACAGCACATGTATGACTATCTTGATTCTGTCATAAAATCGTCATGGGTGTACATGCATGACAAAAAACGCGACCTACTGTGACAAACACGTATCATCACGGAAGTGTATTTTTTTGTAGTGAATTCTTGTTTGTATTAGAATGCATAGTTGTTTGAAACTAAAGGAAAGGAATGCTGATTCGAATAGGGATAGGTGATATCTTTGATAGGTCCCCGGTTGTTAGATTGAGGGAAAACCTAGTGTTAGATTAAGGATTCCTTTGATCAAAAGTGGATTTCATTGAGAAGATGTCATGGTTTTCGGGGATCCAAAGTAGTTTCTCTTTCTCACCAGCAAAGCATAGAATATGGAATAAAGAAATGGTGTATAATACCCGTATTCCAATAATAAATCACTTAATCTGCTGCCCATGTTGAAAAACCTCTACTTGTATGAGCTATGGTACTGGCGTACCTCTCAAGTTGTGCCCCAAGGCCTGATCATCATCTTGATCTTTTGTTTAGTACGAACAATGAAGCAGCAGATACGGGGGTTCTTGCTTGCCTTGTCTCTGACTGCGACTTGCCTAGGTATCCACCTTAGGCGCCGCTCTCTTGTTTCACTCACAATTCCATAGTTGACTGAGCAATTTCGTCATTTCCAAAAGTGCAATTCGTTTTTCATTAGCTCGGGCGTACCCCGACCGAAGGGAGTGAAATTGGTGCATTTTATTTCCCATGCAAATTCATATGGCACTTCCCACAAGCAAGGGATGAGCAGGAGAAGGAAAGATTTTTGAATATCTATTGCTTCGAGACTCTACTCACCATGTCAGTAAACCTTATAATAGTTATGGCAGGCAGGAGGTGATAAGAAAGTAATTGTAAACAACCATCCAATTGAGAATATTTCCTACGGAAAGATCTGGGCTTGCATACATTTTCGAGTAACCCAAAATGAATGCATTCTTCTTTACTACCATTATAACCATCAGTAAGCCGATCTATCGTCAAGGGTCCCTATCGCCAATTCTTGCCATTAGAAATAGGCCTTAGAATCGCGTCCTTTTTGCTCTTAGTAGAAGTCCCATATCGGTCTCATCGATCTGGATATAATGCATTGCTCGAGCAAAACATATTCCTTTTGTGGAAGGATCGCAGGTATGAGGGACACATATTTGAAGCCCTCGGACATAGGCTCATTAGGAAAGAACTGACACTTTTGGCCTTCATCGTCAAGCCTAGGCCTTAGGTTTACCTTGCTCTAGCGCAGTCATATCCAAATTCAAGATCAATCGGAGAAGCTGGCCCTTCGCCTCGAGGAAATCCCTCTGGAGATTCAACATACCCGGAACTGGCAGATACTAAAGACTAAATTCAATGGCATACGATTGGATAATCTACTTCGGCTTTGCTATGAGGCTTTTATTCTGAGTATAGAAACAACATCGGCATAGGAAATCGTACATCAACACCTCAAATGGAAGTTATAGAAGAGCTACCCACTGGCATACTCCCTTTTCACCAAGGAGTTCAGCTTGCACAGAGCTAGAGGAGAGAAACGTCCAACGCTGGCAAGTCATCACTTTCATCTTTGCCTCCCGACCTCTGGTCACAGTTGCTTAGCAATTTTTATGGCTTGCTTCCATTCTTACAAAAATGATGTTGAATCATGTAGTTGCCTTCTTGTAATTATGATTCTCGCCATCCTTCAACTCTGGATCCGCCATCCTTCAAAACAACAACTACCAAAACACGAACTCAACGGATTAGAACCGTAAACCATATACCTTCTCAGTAAAATATATCTCAAACAGATTATTATCGAAATGAATCGATTTTATTGCCTTAAGTAAGAGAAAAGGTTTGTGCTTTCGCCAGAAATTGACTACCTACCCATTGATTGGATTTCTTCTTCTCCCAGATCCAATAGAAGTTTCCAATGAGTCATTGCCAACTACTTTAGCAGGAATGATCGAAAGCAACAGGGGTTTAGTGATCAAACTCTCACTTTAAAGTCCCTGCTAGCAATACCAATTCCATGCTCTTCGATGGTTCTTACACTCTGAAAAGAATCCTTCTAAGCTTTCCTCCTAAAAAGAACCTACATTCCATTATAGACATAGAATCTATCGTTGACCTACCCAAAGTCTTCTTTTGGTTCCTAGAACAATGCAGGAAAATCACTTGAGTAGTGACAGGTCGGCATCAATGGTTTTGAGATGAAAAAAATCAGTCAAACAACACCGACAGATCGGCAATCCGATCAGGACCTTCTCACTTGACCATCGTAAAGGGATCATTGTTCCTTGGTCGATCGATCCGTCCTTCCACCCCAAAGCTGGTAATCCAGATCAGAGTTCTTTGGATGGCATGTAATGGATTTCATTATGAAAAGGGTCATTTTTTTGATGTTGTAAACTTCATATCCAGAGAAATGGATGACTGGCTGAGGGACATATAGATTACTTCAGATCTCCACCTTCCTATGTTATGTATGCCAACCTTGATCTAATAAGTGGTCTTAATTAATATGCAAGATAGGATAATATTATGCAAATGGTTGGTTTTGTTCAATACTTAGGTAGGGATGACTATGCCACCTTAGCAGTTGGGACTAGAATTGCTTACAATGCATCTGGCCACTGAATGAATTCGAAGTAGGGCCAGTGTATAAAGACCGGCTTAAGATTTAGTCCACTTTCTACTAGAATCAGATTTTCTAGTTTGCAAGCAGGTGTGCCAGCTGTAACAAAAACTTACGGCTTAGGTGGATTTCTTTAGTCAGTCTATAACTCAGGCTTTTCTTTATAGGATTCCCACACAAGTAAGTATCTAGCTAGTTGTACTGCCAAAGCCAAAAACACTGCAGCATTTGAAAAGGCGAACCGCGCGGACCCGACTTCTTCCTTTATGCTAAAACTAGGGCTCCCTCTGGGTAATTCTACCTATCCTTTTGGACCACGTACCTAGATCAAGTCAATCATTTCAATCTAAGTTTTCCTCAGATACAGCAAAAACAGAAGAAAGCAACAAGTTCTCCATTTCTTGTTCCCAAAGGGTGTGAATGGAATCAATAATTATATATATAAAGTTGACGTAAGCTATATGCATTCGGTGTCCTCGAGTGGGTACGACTATGGATCATTCTATTGCTTTCCTTCAGGTAGTCCTAAAAAGCAAAACATAATGGTAGAGGATGAAGGAAACAAAGAATGAAGTATGCACCTTTGACTACTGATGAACCGCCATTTTGTTCTTTTCTTCTTTGTTCGGCTTTCACAAGCAAGATACCTTGAAGCAGGTGACAGTCTATAGCCCAGGAGAGCACCATTGCTGACATGATACAATTGGCCTTCATCTTCAGATTTATTTATAACTTCAAGCGTTCAAGGCAAGGTTGTGCAATCTCTCGTACCTGTGAGAAAAGGGCTTATTTACTACTTTTTATCGATCAATGGTCCACCGGTCCCATCCAATGAGTGGTATGTGAGTATCATAGTATCATAAGAAAGTTCATTTGTACACCCGCTTATCTTTCTATAGAAACTTATCTCTAAATGATTTTTAGATAGGATGTTTCTGGAATTACCCCTGCTACATAGAATGGGATAGTGTCAACGTCCTTCATTATAGTACCAAAGATGTTCGTAGGCTGGTCGATGGAAAGGATGGCTTTTATTCAAAGAGATGGAGATCCTGGTTTAGCAGCGGTTTCCCGTCCTTGGGTTTATGTCGAGCTTTTCGTATTAAGCACTGGGAGCAGAGAAATCCTAGGGTTGCTTTGTCTTCCTCTTTTGTTCTGAAATATAACTAAAAAGCATCATGTTTCTTTAGTTGCCTCAAAGCTCAGGATCTCCCCATGTTTCTTCTGGAGATGTGTCAGTGGCTTTGCAATGATGCCGAAATGGCAAATGAAGCGCCTGTAATAGCCGGCCAAAGACAAGAAGTTGCGGACTTCTTTGATTGATTGCGGAGAAGACCAGTTGGCAATGTTCTTAATTTTGTGGGTTTCAGTGGCAACCCCATGTTGGCTGATAGTATGGCCCAAATAGGATAACTGGCGTTGAGCAAAAGAGCACTTTGAGCATTTGACTTGCCATTGATCCCTTCTTAACAACTCAAGCACTGACTGCAAGTGGATTGTGTGATCTTCAAGAGAGGCACTATAGACTAAAATGTCATCAAATAACACCAGGGTGCATTTGCACAGAAGGGGTTTGTTTAAGAGTGGTGTTCATGGCTCCCAAGAAGGTGGTTGGTGCTCCCGCGAGGCCGAAGGACATGACCTTGTACTCGTAGTGCCCTTCCAGAGTCTGGAAGGCTGTTTTGAGTTCATCGCCAGCTGCCATATGAATCTGGTGATAACTAGCTCTGAGATCGGTTTTAGAAAACCATGAGGCACCAGACATTCAGGAGTTCTTTGACTATGGGCATTGGATACTTGCTGACGATAGTCATCGCATTTAGATAGTGATAATAAATACATAAATGCCAGGAGAAAAAATATATAAGATTTTTGGTCATAGAACCCCTGGTACCAATGTTTATAGAACTGTCCAGAATTGATAAAGAGAAGCAGCTTTGAAGTCATGGAGAACGAAAATAGGACCCTGGCTCGAGCCCATCTAGTGATTAAAGGTAAATTGCTTCAGTACATTGGTGCAGGGGAATGCGTACCTACGCTTTTTAACTACCTTGGGGAGAGCGGACTCGCTGATGACCCTCCTTGGGAAACAAATGAAGTGGTTGGATTGGATTTCGTCTCCGCCAATTAGATATATGGTGCTGACCCAAGTTGAGTGAGTGAAGGCTCCGGCTTGACCTACTAGTTGTTTGCTACCAATAAATAACTAGCTGACAATATGCTATGCTTACTCTCCGAGCACTAAAGCTATCGAGAAGTGATGCAAGAAAGGTTGTTGAAGGTAAAAACCGTCAAACAGAGAAATCTTAATCATCAAAACAACCGTGAACCTAACTTGTACAAGAGTTTGTAAGAAAGTGCAAACGTTGAGTAAGAATTCGCCATAGGGTGGCACAAACAGAAAGAAAGGCTTCTGTCAATCAGAATAGGAATGTGAAATCCCAGTAAAAGGGTGTTCAGTCGGAGATAGGGGGATTCCTTTGATCCATACCATCATCTGACGGACTTCCTCTGACTTCGTCAATTGCCCTTTATCGCTTAATAGAAGGGAAATTTCATGAGATAGATGAAAAAAATGAATATCAATCGAGAAAAAGCTTAAAGATACACAATTCATAATAGGTACAATTCGTAAGGAAGAAGTGATCAAAAGTACAAGGTCGGCATAGGAGATATGATGTGTCGGAGGCAGATGGCACGGAGAAGTCAAGATCTTCCAAGATAAACCCATTCGGATGCCTATAAAATCAGGTGCACCGCATCTATACTACAAAAGTGTGATAGGTTTCTTCGTATTTCTTCCGCCGACATTGCTTTCTTATTCCTAACACAATTGTTTAGCTAAGTTTGCTAACGAATCAGGGAGAATCAACAACGAACATCGCATTTTGAAAAGGAGACGTGATTTATTCCTACCGTCCTGAACACGTCTAGAAACAGCAAGCTCGTACATAATACCATTTCGCATTACAGTATCCACTTTCAAGTAGGGGTGAAACTTACTAAGATGTTGGGTCATCAGAATACCATCGAATCGACTCATGTTATGAAAGTAAATAATTAGTGACTTTCTTTGTTTGCTTACAACAGAAAGTATTCCATTTATGAATGCTTGGAGTAAACAATCACTTCGATCATAAAATGATGGGTGCGTATTTATGTATTCGTGGGAACTATAATGATTAATATCAATCTTTGATAGTTTCTTGTCTTGACAGTCATAAAGGCGGCTGCATAAGCGTGGTGGCGGGGAAGATTTTTTATTCTATTATCTCCGCAAGAACATAGTTCCGATCCAACAAGGGAATGGTTTCAATGTCACCTACAAGGAATACTGATGGTTTAGGAGGTTGCCCTTTATAATCAGGGTCTACTTCTAGTTCCTTAAGGTATTTATCTATTTTTAGCTTACTCTTATCTGGAAGTTTGGTAATGTATGATGGGAATCTGGAATTATTTTTACATATAGGTTCTTCTGCATGATTTTCCATATCACTTTGTGAAAAAATGATCTCATTAATGCTTCTAAAAGTAGTTAGGGCGCGTCTAGCGGGCGGCCAGCCGCCCTGGGATCGCTAGCCAGCGCCCACCAAAAAGGAAACCACCTGGTCCCTTCGAAGCAAAAAAAAACCCACCCACCCGCCCACGCGAAAACCGCCTCAGACCCAACCCGCGCCCACAAAAACCGCCAGGACCCGCCGCACGAAATAGGTAAGCTCGAGAAAACAACCCCACGAGGACAGCTGGCCGCGGGATCACGTGCACCTGCCTCCGAACCCCACCCTCCTCACCAAACCACGCGAGACCAACTTCCCCCAGGCCATGTTCTTCTTCCCCACGAAAGAAGGATCTGCCCAGGGGGCAAAATCCTCCTTCATCGCCAGTAGAGAAGAATGAACATGGCGGCTCCCAGGGGCAAGTAAGAGAAGAGAAGAGAAGAGGGCTTAGAAATCAAAAAAGAAGACCAAGAGAAAAGCAGATCAAAGGGGGAAGGGCGAAAAAAGAACCTACCTGGAGATCCACAGGTGAGAAGACTTGCCTATCTTCTTCCTGATTCTCTCTTGTCTACTTGCCCTTGTAATGATTTCCTTGCACGTGTCTTTTACTCATGTATTTCTCGTGTATTTGATTGTAAAAAATCAAATGAAATCATGCATGATGTGTTTGCAGAAAAATTGTGCACCCAGTACTTTCCTTTTCGTGCAACTAAGTCAAATGAAGTAGCCAACTGAAGGAGTATTGTGTGCCAACTCACTAGAATTTGGCAGTTCTAACGCTATTTTGTGCAACTAACCCACTTGTGGCATCCAACTATGAGCACAAACTGTGCAACTGAAAAATTGTGCAAATATAGGACTTAGGAAAGAACTATGCAACGAGTAGGTTACTTTCCTGCAACTAAGCCAAATAAAGTAGGAAACTGAAGGGGTGCTGTGTGCCAACTCGGTAGATTATGCAACTCTGAAACCTATTTTGTGCAACTAATCCAGTTGTAGCATCCAACTATACCCACAAACTGTGCAACTGGAAAAAATAAAAAAGGCACAAGGTTGTGCAACCTTGGCAGGAACTTGAAAAGATGTGGAAGCTGGAACAACCAATATACGATGACGAGCATTATATGATATGTTCTGATAAAAAACAATCTGCAAATATAGGTCTTAGGAAATAGCTTTCACACGCTGCCATCACAAATCTAAAAAACACACCCATCAAACCGTTATTCTAACTATGCAAATCTAACTAAAATAGCTATAGACAAATATAGTTCAAATCTAAATTTGCTTCAATCTTTGAAGTTGTTGTAGCAGACCTTGCTTGATATGTTCATTTGCATTGATCTGCAGTAAATCATGCCCTCCCTTTCATGTTAGACCTGCACATTGTAGATACAAAAAGGGTCAATAAAAATGTAGCTACTATCTGAAACATGTTCTTATATAGTCCAACTATTATGATGCTTGTTTCAACTTTGATACTACTTGTGTGCAACTGGTATGCTACATTTTTATCCGGTTTGTATCATTAGAAAATGTCAAAAAGATGTGTTTGTCTGACTGGAAATTCTCACAATTGGACCAACTGGTATGAAAAATTTGTGCAATTTTGTGACACTTTTGTGCAAATGTTGTGCTGCCTTTGTGCAACTACTATCAAAAAGTTGTATCTGGAGAAAAACTTACTAACTTGTTTTACTAAACCACTTGCATTCATCTGCAGAAAATCATGCCCTCCGTTTCTTCCTAGAACTGCACATTGTAGATACGAAAAAACAAAAAAAATATGGTCAATAAAAATGTAACTACTGCCTGAATATTCTTATATTGTCCAACTAGATTGATGCTTGTTCCAACTTTTAAAGTACTTGTGTGCAACTGGTATGTTACATTTTTATCCAGCTTGTATCATAAAAAATTGTCAAAAATTGTGTTTGTGTGACTGGAAATGCTCACAATTTGTGCCAACTGGTATGAAAAAATTGTGCAATTCTATGACACTTTTGTGCAAAATGTTGTGCTGCCTTTGTGCAACTACTATTAAAAAAGCTGTATCTGTAGAAAAAAAGCTATGTAAAAACTGACTACGTGCAGTTTTTGAAACAATGAAAATGATTGTAACAGTATTAAATTCATGCCTTCAAAATTGCTAATAACTATGCCCCAATACAGCTTGTTAATGACTTTTTTGTTGAAATAAAATGCAGGTTGAAGCAGCTTTCAAGGATGATGGACCTCAATGTGTTGCCTCCCGATCTCAATGAGTTGCCAAATGATGATGTCGAGTTTGTACATTCATGGGTTTTCACACAGCCTCGTCAAGATCATGGCTTGATGAACGATGTTGATGTCAACATGCAGTCAGAAAGCCATACACTTGAGGAAACAAACACCATAGTTGCGGAACCTACTAAAACAGAACTAAGGGCAGGGGCAGTTGGTGTTGATTGAAATGCTATGGATGAAGATGTGGCTGGTTCTCAGCCAATGGAGCCATTTGTTGGGATGAGATTTGACACTCTGTAGGGTGCTAAGGATCACTACAATGATTATGCCCTAAAGATGGGTTTCTCTATTAAGATGAACACATCAAGGAGGAATTCTTATACCAACATATTGGAGAAATAGCAAGTTGCATGTAACAAGTTTAGGAAGCCAAAAGAGGATGATGCAGGAGCTGAATTGCCACCTATGCTAGATCCTATACCAGACCCCAAACCTTTGGGTGAAGAAGAAGAAATGGAAGAAGTGCCAATATTCAATGGAGAGGATATTGGAAAAAAGAATAATAAGAAGAAGCGCAAGAGAGAAAGGATAAAGCAAACACAATGTAAGGCAAAAATGTTGGTTAAATTGAAGGATGGGCGGTGGGAAGTAACCCACTTTGTCCGTGATCATAATCATCCGTTGGTCCCTAAGCCTTCGCTCTCCAAATACTTGCGATCTCACATGGGTATACCGCCGGAGGAAAAGAAGTTCCTGGAGATACTCCACAACTGCAACCTGACTTCAGGTGTGTTCTCATTCACCTCCCAAAAACTCCAAACTTCACATTACATTGTTGTTTAATTCTGATATGTCAAGTGTGCAACTAGCAGCATGGGTTTGTGCAATTACATACACTGTGTTGTGCAACTAGGATTGAGTATTTATGGAAAAAACACTACCACAAACAAAACAAACAAGTTGGAACTACTTGCTGATTGAATAATGTATAGATTTACAAACTATGGCAACCACTTGTTTAATTCTGATAAGTTCTATGGCAACCACATGTCAACAGTTGTGCAACTAGCAGCAGGGGTTGTGCAATTACATACACTGCATTGTGCAACCAGGATTGAGTATTTATGAAAAAGAACTATCACAAACAAAACAAACAAGTTGGAACTACTTGCTGATTGAATAATGTATAGATTTAAAAACTATGGCAACTACTTGTTTAATTCTGATAAGTTCTATGGCAACCACATGTCAACAGTTGTGCAACTATTCTTCTTTAGTCTGCAACTGTTGTTTGTAAAGTGTGCAACTATCTAACATCAACTTTCTTCCCTGTAGGCCGTATGATGACTATCATGTTAGAGTTTTATGGCTCGGAGCTAAATGTACCATATGGACCTAAAGCAATAACAAACTTATGTGTCGGCTTCTCCAAAGACTCGACGAAAGAGGGGGACATCATTCAGACAATTGAGCATTTTAAAGAGTTGCAAAAAGATGATCCAGACTTTTTATATAATATAAAATATGATCTCGAAGGAAGGGCAGAAAACATTTTTTGAGTGGATGGCTTGGCACGGAAAGCTTATACGGAGGCATATCATGATTGCATCTCCTTTGACACAACCTACATGACCAATATGTACAACATGCCTTTTGCTCTGTCCATTGGAATCAACCGTCATGGGCAATCTTTCATGTTGGGCTACACGTTTGTGAGGCAAGAAATGGAGACCAGCTTTGATTGGGTTTTTGGAGCTTTCCTAGAGGCTATGAATGGAAGGGCATCGGATAACATCATTACTGATCAAGATGTGGCAATGAAAGAGTCCATAAAGAACATATTTCCCACAAGTGTGCACCGGTGTTGTCGGTGGCACATCATGAAAAAATCTCAAGAGAAAGTTGGATGGTTGCTAGGCCAGAACCCGAGATTGTCTGAAGATTTCAACCTTTGCTTTGGTTTCAGTTTCACACCAGATGAGTTTGAACAGAATTGGGTTGCGTTGATGATGAAATATGAGGCAATTACACACACCCATTTTGAGAAGCTATATGAATATAGGAACACTTGGGTGCCATGTTACTTCAAGCATAGATTTTTCCCGTTCTTGCAGTCTACACAACGAAGTGAGGGGTTCAATGCAGTCTTGAAGCGGTATGTCAACCCTCACAAGTCAATTCTGAACTTTGTGAAGCAGTACCACAAAATACAGACGCACATCCTTGTCAAGGAAGGGTGCAATGACTACAGGACAGAACATCTGGATCTTGACATGTGGTCACAATTCCCAATAGAGAAGCAGGCATACAAGACATATACTAGAGATCTTTACTGCAAGTTCCGTGATGAGTTTTCGATGATTGGATGCTACAATGCATTCCAAATTGGTGTGGAAACGTTTGAGCTGAGACCAAGTACAGAATGGGTTGTGAAGTATGGTTCCAGGAACTACTTGGTGTTGGCAAAAATACCCGAGGGACAATTTTCGTGTGAGTGTACCAAAATGGAGAGGGATGGCATCCTTTGTTGCCACATACTGAAAGTGTTCACACATATTGGGCTTGATGTCATCTCGGAGCAGTACATGTTGACGCGTTGGACGCCAATTGCTGTCCCAAGTGTGCCAAGTGCCACTAGCGAGCAACCTGATGTAATGCCTCCTGCCTCTCTAAAGGAAATTAGGCATTCTAACATGACCTCAGACTTCCAAAAACTAGCAAAGTTTGCTTGTGGCTCTGATGCAGCAAAAGGCATTGTTGATAAACACATGCGTGCAGCACGGACAGAGATTGTGCAGCTGAACAAGTCTAGAAGGAAAAAAGGGCTGCAAGAGAGGCAGGTCCGTCCGCTGGTGATAACAACAAGGATCCTCCCGTGCCGCCTACATCTACAGGGCCTACTCCAACAACTACCCCTACTGGACGTGCTCCACTGCCTACTCCCATGGGCTGTGGTGGCCCACCTCCTCCCATGGAACGTGCTGGTCGTGGTCCACCATGTCCTCCCATGGGTCGTGCTACTCATGCTCTAGTGCCTCCTCCCATGGCTCATGCTGAACAGCCTCCTCCGATGGGTCATGGTGGGCCATGTGTGAGTAATGCTTCGGCACCTCTTCCTATGGGTAACACAACACAAGGCCATACTAACTGCACTAAGCGGATGTCGCCTACGAGCAACGACGATGAGGTTGCAACTCCTAGGGATCCGCCAAAGCCAACTACAAAAGGGAGGGCAAGGAGTAGACGCTACCATTCAGCTCTTGAACTGCACCCTAAAAGGAAAAACAGGTGCAGCTACTGCAACTCAGATAACCACAATGCTACTAGCTGCCCTGCAAAGTTGGCGTGACAACTTGGTGACATATAAGCAATATATAAAATGGGGGGAGCATCAAAAAAAAGTTCTGGCTTTGCACTGTTAGGACATGGATGGAGCTATGAAGATCCAGCAACAAAAAACTGCTTTGGAAAACTTCTTCTTTATGTTGTTTAAACTTAGCATCTGGCCCATTTGTATTTCATGTTTAAAAAGTCATGTATACTATCACTTTGCTATGTGTGAGGCTACCTATTTACCTATTTATGCCTCTGTTGGCAAATTTACACATTTACGCATGCAACTTAGTAAAAAGAAAAAATGTTACTATGTGTGTTGTCCTTTAGTGATTGATTGTTTGATGGTTTACCAGAACCAAAAAGGGTTGTGCAAGTTAATTAGTAACAATGTGCAAGTATCTTCCCTGTATGTGCAACTGTAACATCTCCAAGTACTTTGCCATGTAAAAAAGAAAAAAGGAAAAGGAATAAAATTGTATCATTCTTAGGGTTAAAAAATAGCACAAAAAAACAAAGGGTTCAAGAAACAGAAATGTGCAGCCTGGGGCAAAAAAAACCCAGGTGAAATTGTGCAACTGAACTTGTATTAGGTGTGCAACTAAATGGGTACAATTGTGCAACTATCATGCAGACCAATGGTAGCGGATAAAAGAAGGAGCAAAAACAAAACTTACTCATTGTACCGTAGAACGTCCTTCCATGGGGCTTTGTTGAGAGTAAAGTCAACCATCTTGTAGGTCATTATCCTCCTCATGTTTAGGCACTCTTTTGGTTCGTAGTTTGGCAATTGTCTCCCGTTCCAAATGCTAGTATTGAACAACATGAACACACCACATGTCCACATTCATTGTTGTGCCAGAAATAGAAAAAAAAAGACAGTTGTTATTCGACGTGAGTTGGGGCCATAATTGTAAAAAGAAAACTAACAGCCTTGCTTTTGCATGACCGTGTTCTTGACCATGCAACTTTGTCCCCCTAAAAATGTGCAACTACCCATTGATCTGTGTGCACCTATATGAATACTTTGTGCAACTAGATGGTTTGGTTGGTGCCAAAAAATGTGCAACTACCCATTGATCTGTGTGCAACTGTATGAATACTTTGTGCAAGTAGATGGTTTGGTTGGTGCCAAAAAATGTGCAACTACCCATTAATCTGTGTGCAAATGTATGAATAATTTGTGCAACCAGATGGTTTGGAAGCAGGACTACCCAACTATAAAAAAACGAAAGAGGAAAATGGCGTGCATGCATGACTTAGTTCCCGAATTGCTTGGCTACATCAATGTCAATGACTTGAAAGTGACTGATGTTATGCTTTGGGTAGTGTTGCTTCCATAAAAACCTCACCGCCCCCGCTATAGTTGAAGCACAGTGCATTAAGTCAGGGTTATCGAGCTTCCTCCAAGAATCTAGCACCTCGAAACATTGATCCCTCAAGTTGATGTTAAACACCCAGTAGTGTCTGCCTCCTTCTCGATCATTGGGATCAGTGAACTCGAGCACAGGAAGCATCACCTGCACATATTGACAGCACAGGAAAAAAGAAGCTAAAAAGTTGTCAAGAACTGACCAGTGAAAAACCAAGAGCTATGCAACACGAAAAGTTGAAAACACAACAAAAGTTGTGTGGCCAGAAAAACTGACCATATCTTGACGGTCTAGGTGATTAATCTTCTCAAATTTAGAATGTATGTCAGCAGTGTTGTATATTCCTTGCTGCAAGCGTGTTTGCATTTGAAGAAAATGAGTCTCAGGAAACACATTGTAAAAAAGGAAGGGACAAAGGGATGTTGTGTGAAACAAGAACAACGGTTCTCATTGAACTTACAGCAACCCTCAGTGGCATGATGACCTTCTTTGAGTCCTTAGGTAAGGTTTCCCTGATTGGATAAGAGCAGCTTCAACAACATTGTTCGATAGCCATTTGGTAGGCTTCATTGAGTCAGCCAACTCCTTTAGGCTCACAAAGAACCCATCATAGTTAATGATTTCAGGGCTGTTCGGAAAACAATACGAGGGCAAAGAAAAAGAACAAAAAACATGAATAACTGGTTGCCGTAAACACGTGAAAAAGTGAATGAAAAAATGAGTAACTGTTGTTAAGGTGTGCAGGGCCTGATGTGCCAACTGTATAACTACTGTTGTGCAAGTGATGTTGAATGGAACTGCAAGTACAAAAGATGACTTGTGCAACTACAATAAAATTGACCTAAAAATCAATAAACATGATAGTTGCAAATGTAACAGACTGATTGGCCAACTAAAAATAGAAGAGGGGATACAGATTTACCACAAAATACATTAGTTTTACCTTATTTCTATGGCGTTTGCTCCAGGTAGATTCCTTACATAATATAGAACTGCCGCATAAAGCTTGTTCACTTGTTCATTGCAAGTGAACGTCTTTGTTTTATTGTAGTCGATGTAGGGAGATCTCTGGACAGCAGCTGGCTTGATTATCCTCCTTGTGCGTTTTTGCACTGGTGGGCCGGATGTGGTACTGCCGGACCCACTTGCACCCCCTAGAACACCTGTCACATCTGGGGTGTGAAACTCGTCTGGAGAATCCGAAATGATGATATGAATTGGTGCCTTTCCAGTGACCGCCTTATCTGCAGCAGCACAAACCTCTCTCACAGTTTCCGAATCCCAACCATCTAGCTCGCTGCTCTTAGATAACACTGCCTCTTGTGGTGTCACTTGTGATTTGTTAGGCTCGTCCACTTTGGCAACTGGGGGGTCATCATCAAGATCCAAACCCAAGTCAAATGGTGGAGCATTGCAGAATCCATCTCTGTGATATGATCTTGCTGATGATGCTCTATGAATGGGATGCACACTGTTGTTCTCTCCTTGGACATCCTTGGGTGCATCACCTGCTGACTTGGTTCGTGCAATTATGCTTGGCGGCGGTCTTGGCGGTATACACCTTGAAACAAGGTCGTAAACTTGCTCTTGTGTAAGGGTGTCCTGTTGATCAAGAGCACGAAAAGTCGGCGAATGTTGTTTCTGAGCCTGCACAACATTACTGACAGCTGAGGGTTCCATGGGGACAAAATCACTGTTTTGACCCTTTCTTAAAAGTTCAGCCGTATCTGACCCTCGTTTGAAATTTTAACCGGATCTGACCCTTTTGCTACCGTCATACGCGCTGGCGGTAAGTTAGTATGGGCTACCGCCATAGTCGATGGAGGTAGGATCCGATCCGTGCTGGCAGCAAAATCTACATGGCAAATGGCTACCGCCATAGCAGGTGGCGGTAGGTGCGGGTGTGCTATAAGAAAGCGGCGCCTTGATATTCTGTGTGAAGCTCATCGGTGGCGAACTGGCTAGGTTGTTCAAGTATTAACTTTCAGGTTGTGTGTTCGAGTGATGGTGCATGCATGTTTTTATTATTTTTGCATAATTAGAAAAAACAGTTTATTTTGCCCACCGTGGGTGCATTGGCTAGCGTAGGCAGCTCTCTTTCTATTTGTTCTGTTTTGCCCAATGAAAAGAACAATTTGTCCAACTAAAACTATATATGGATTTTTGCCAATTGATATTCATCCAACCATTTTGTAGGGTTTATAGATCACGTTCACATGCCAGTGCATTAACAAGAGTTCATAAATCGAGCTTACTTGTACAAGACTAGCAATAGAATTCATAAATGCAAATACTCATCTAAATGTTTTCCTAATTATGATTGTAGGTACCTACATATTAAATACAAATACTAGCAATACCTCAAAAGAATATTCGTACTTGTTTTGTATTTCCTGACCGGAAAACAACTAAAACAAAGTTGAACCCACATAATTATTGTTCATTGTTTCGGTGGACATCCAACGTGTGTTGTCACCCTCCGTCTAGAATACAATTTAATTTGTACATAATTTAGCAAACAAGACGGAATACATCAAACTAACATAAGTCCGGACATAATTCACATAAACCGAACGATATTTCTTTTGTTCAACCAAAACCTAAAAGACCCTAAACTAATTTGTAGTGGACGGTGACCTCGTACACATGGCCGAGCTAGCCGGTGGCACCTCCGATGCCATCATCGAAGTGGTCCTTCTAGTGACGCCCGGACTGAGCACTAGATATGAGATGGTTATTTCACGCGGAGAGGGTTAGGCATGTATGTCGCGATGGTTTGGACGCCCGCAAAGCCCCCTAGCATCTGTCCGTTTTGCAGGAATTTAGATAACCAGACTTGTCTGCAGACCAATGAGGTACCGCGTTGAATGACAAACTATGTTCGAACAACTACGTCAATATCCAATATTAATTAGACAATATTGCACTTATTTCGCTTTTCAAATAAGAAATATATGTATTCATTTACAATAATAAATATAGATATCCAAGATTAATTAGACAAATAGTTATTCTCTTAAAAAATTTCAATAACCATATACAGTGTTAATTAGACAAATCATTATTTTTAGTTTGCAAAAAGAAAAACTTGTGTGTAGCAGGATTCGAACACACGACCTACAACTAAAAGATTCAATATTAATTAGGCAATATTGCACTTATTTCCCTTCTCAGATAAGTAAAAAAAAATTACAATCAACAATATCCAATATTAATTAATTTTTTTATTCTTTTACAATAATCAATATCTATATCCAGTATTAATCAGACAAATTGTTCCTTTTAATTATGCATTATGCAAAAAATAAACTTACTATGTGCACCCAGATTTGAACACGCGCCCTACCTCCAAAGAACGCATCAGCCTAGCCAGTTCACCACCCATCCCTTCCTTAACAATATAGCAACACACGTTTTTTATAGCATATCATTGGCCCAGATACCTATCGCCAGCTGCTATGGCAGTAAGCATTTGCCACGTAGATTTTGCTGCCAGCGTGTATCAGATCCTACTGCCATCAACTATGGCGGGAGCCCATACTATCCTACCGCCAGCGCGTATGGTGGTAGCAAAAGGGTCAGATCCGGTTAAAATTTCAAACGAGTGTCAGATCGTGCTGAATTTTTAGAAAAGGGTCAAAACAGTGATTTTGTCCATTACATGGTGACCGAATGGGTTGGGGTTGGAGTTGGCACACTGCTTGTTGTGGTTGGCTCAATGACTGCTTGAGTTGGCAATGCAGTTTTTGGGATTGGGACACTGATAGCTTGGGGTTCTGTGCTGACTGATGGGGGTAGGACAGACACAACTCTAGATGCCTCACTTCCTCTTGCAGTTGGCACAGTGGTGGTTTCACTTTCCTTGATTGTTGGTGTACTGTGCACACTTGATGCTGTAGTTGGCTTATTTGGACAAACAGTTGGCTCATTTGAAGCTGGAGTTGCCACATTAGCTGTTGGGGTTGCCGACTTCCTACACTGCATACTAACAACTTTCTCTTGACTGTTTGATCCACTCTTAATATCATGGCTTGGCAACTCTATTCCCATTTCTGCAAACTTTGTGTCCTTGGCAAAAGACATTGTTTTCTTGCTTTTTTTACCGGGGAGTTTGCATGTTGTAGAGATGAGCTTGGCATCTACATGTGCAACGGTTGGCACCTGTATAACAATGCTTGCTTTCTTTGGCTCTGGAGTTGACACCTCATTTCCCTTTGATTTACTTCTGTTCTTCGAATTTTTCTCTCCCATACCAGGAATCTTATCTTTTGGTTGACCCAACACCAGGTTCTTGCTAAGTGTCACGAGCTTCTTGCGCTTTGGGACAATGGGTGGGCGCGGTGGGGATGCTGCCATCCTCTTGCTACCACCTAACGATGAAGCATCTTCAAATACAGGACCTCCCTTCAATATCTTGTAAAGCATGGTTTTTGAGCCAATCCAGTCCAAACCCTTTCCTGCCTCTTCCATTTCTTCCTCAGTGCTTTGTACTCCATCGTTTATGATTTTTCAAAGGTATTATCCTTCTCTTTCATGTCAAAGATTGTATGAGTTTCCAGCAAAGGGATATCAAATCTGTTGGGGATTGCTGGCTCCAGGGGCGGACCCAGGAAAAAACTTGACAGGGGGCAAACATGTGTGGCCCTATTCATGAATTAACAAGGCAATCGCCATATAAACTAAAAACTGAGCAGTCACTTCATTCACAAGATTATCAAATTCATTGTGAACTGAAAGAAAAGTAACAATATGAAGAAAATGACTTACATCAGTATGTCAATATGTTATTCCAAAGTTACAATAGAGAACATTGACACATTGTTCTAAAGATCTAACCTGCAACATGCAACAAAAAAATCATTATCAAATCGAGAGAGAATTAAAACATTGAAGCCAGTATTACAAAAGAAAAGGAGCTTTAGCACAATACCTTTTATTTCATCTAACAGTGATCTTTCACATCAAGAAAGCGTTTAATCATAACTTAATTAGAAATTGTATAATCAACAATTGATCTTCACTACAATATTGATTGATCTTCTCAAACATCATTGGCTTAAACTTTCTAGGAAGAGTCTGATGAGCCCCCACATCAAGTACTTTCTTCTTACATCACCATGCTAGTTGGGAATGTAGTATGCAATCCTCTTTCCTTTTAGATGGATCCATAGAAAGCTTGTTCAAACCAACTAGTTCATGAATCTTGGAGGTTGTTGATTTTTTGAAGAAAAAACATCCCCATTAGCTTCCCTACAACTTTGAATGCCAAAAATCATATACATAGATGAAGTGTAGTAGGAACTAGGAAAAAAGTAATAGATGATATGAATTAAACTAGAGTGTGTCAGTCAGGACTAGCCAATTTAACTTGTAAAAAAGAAAGATGCATACTAAGGGCGTGTTCGGTAGCTCTCCCCAGCCCAAAAATCCTCATCGCCAGCTTCCAACTTCGTGTAAAAAACCCAGAAGTAGCGTTTCATTCGGCACCGTAGCTTCTACTTGCCCAGGCTGCCGGTGCCCCGTGTCGCAGGCTGTTCCTGACGGATATTGTTTCTGATAGGGACAGGAGGAGGGGAAAGGACTAGTCGTGGGTTGTGGACTGGCTCGCCAAATCGTTTTCCACTCGGCGGTGGCATTCTGTCTGTGATTTCTGCCAACTCCAGCTTCTTCAATTTCTGAGAGTAGCAAATCACCAGCTCCTCAACTCCTCATAAATTACACTACGCGGTCAGCCAGTTTCTCGACTCCATAGCCATGGTTTGGACCGTTCGGCCTAGCTCCCGACCTGGAGTCGAGGAGTTGAGGAGCCGAAGGGCTCCCGAACACGCCCTAAATTCATATGTTACAAAAGAATTGTTTGAACTGAACTAGTCATCTAAATTTATACAAAAGTATATGAGACTAACATGATTTTTATCCTAAAAATTGCAAGCGAACAAAAAAATTGACAAGATGAAAACCCTAGAGAAACTGTACTGTTTACCGTGGTATCAATTAGAATGAGGGAATTCCAGAATTGGTGATCGAGTTCAGTTGCGGCGGCCTCCTGCACGAGGCGGCGAGATGGGCAACGGCAAGTCCCCGATTGTCGGCGGGGAGCAGGAGACTACACGAGGCGGCGATCACGGAAACGACAAGGTATGGGTGGCCGCCGTCTGGTGTGTTTCTGACCTCGCCGTCTGAGTGCGTGAAGTAGGCTGCAGATAACGTAGCTATAGGGTTGCTAGAACATATTAGCGGGCTCGGGCATAGCTGGGCGTATGCAACACTGAACAACACAGGTGCCAACTACTATCAACATACTGTGCAACTAAAAAAGAAAAATGTACAAAAAAGGTACCTCATCAGCTTCTGCAGAGGTTGGGCCATCCCCATCAGATGACTTGCCCTTTTCCTTTTGTTCTGGCTCGCTTTGCAGCACGTGATGCAGTAGCATCCTCCACCTACAAAATTACCAAATGATGCCTCATGTTAAAAAATCATGAAAAAACAGAGAAAACAAAAAATAAAAATATTGAATTTCTTTTACATAAACTCAAAATTGTTCAATGCGTATTCAAAACTTACCCCTACTTCATTACTATCATCGGGGTCGGTATGAGAACCCCGCTGAGCAGGCCTTTTCCTATTCCGCTGTATATACTCTGATGCAATCCTCTGCATGGCTCAAAAGAAACAAAAACCAAAAATCAAAAACAAAAGAAAAAAGAGAACAGAAAACAAACACATATATGCGATCATATTTGAACTTATAGAAAACAACCCCTTCCCCACTTCCATCGGCATCTCCCTCTTCAACCATTCTCACTGGAAAAAAAACAGGTCCTGACAAAATCATTCTAATTGCACACACACAAAAAATGTAGCTCAAAGCACTAACAAAACTTATTAAACAAATGCATAAAAAACCAGCATCCCGCCACTAAGACATTTCAAAAAATCCTGTGCCAACTGGACCCTGGTTTTGCCAAACATTGACCCCGGTTCTGCCAACTCAGATATGGTAATGCCAAGTGAAAAATTCAAGAACACATATCCCAGTTGTGTGTGACTATTGAATCTAGATCTGCTAGCTGGGAACTGGTCCAATGCCAAGTATAAAACCTGCAGAACATAGATACCCGAATATGTGCAACTATTGTAACTATAACCTGCAGAACATAGTTGGAGTGGCTACTAGTGCGGTTACCAACTGCAAACTGATGCAGCTGATGTGTGCAACTGATGCAGCTGATGTGTGCAACTGATGCAACTGGAACTGCCAATTGGGTATCTGGACAAATGTCAAGTTTAAGCACAAACTCGTTATGCAACTGCCAACTACAAGATACTCGTTGTGCAACTGAGTAATGAAAACATTCCCTGTGCAACTACTATAGTGCAATTGCCAACTGCAAACAAATTGTTGTGCAACTGGGCATGAAAAAAATGAAAAATCGAACAGATTCAATTGCATGGTGAGATATCTACCAACTAAAGTACCACCTAAAATGCAACGGTGCCTAGGGTTTCGATTCACTTGTGCAAAAGGGACACGAACACTGGATCTGCTGTCGGCTAGGCCTCCCCTGCTACAGGCACTGCGGAGAGAGTCTAGCGGGCGCGGCCTCCCCGACTACAGACGGGGCGAGAGCGCAGCGGTCGCGGCCTCTGCAGCTACGGGCGCGGCGACAACACAACGACGCGCGGCCCAGCACAGAGAGCAAGTCTAGAGCGCGTGGCCTACCTCGCTACAGACGCGACGAGAGCGCTGCGGTCGCGGCCTCTGCTGCTAGGAGCGTGGCGGGAGCAGTATGAGCACCACTTCCCCCGCTATGGGCGCGGCGAGAGTGCTACGGGCGTGGCCTCTCCCACAACGAGCGCGGCGGGAGCACTACGGGGCACGACAAGAGCATTACGGCCGTGGCCTCCATCTGTACGGCACACGGCGAGATCGGTATGGCACACAAGGAGAAGGAGCGAGCGGTTGAGCAGCGAGCGTACCTCAGCCGACGACGAGCAGCGGGTGCCTCCCCCTGCTGCGCCTCCACCTCTTGCGCACCTTTCAACGGCGCTGACGGTGAGATCCAGCGGCGAACCCGGCAATGACCGGCAAATCAAGAGGGGAGGGGAGGGGAGAGGGGAATGGAGCGGTGACGGGTGGTGGATGGGGGGGGACGAAGGAAGTGGCACGAAATTCGAAACTACCCACCGCCCATTACTTTGTCTACGCTCACTAACAGATGTACCCATGCAGTCATTGACATGATGGGCCCATCGGGGGTACGCGAGACGCGCCTCGGCACAACCGGCCAGGTGTACGGGAGAAGCGGCGCGTCCGAAAACCGACAAAAACCACCTGGCCGCGCGTGACCGCTCGAGCCGACGCCACGTCACTACTTTAGGAAATAGTTATAGCAATCCCTCGCCATCTGAGTGTCTTGTAATATGATAATGAGGCGGATTTGGGGCGTACGAGGCGGGTTTGGGACTTGAACCCGTGACCCCATTTTTCATTGGGCAGTGATAGGCGCCGGCGCGCCGGGCGAACGGTTGGGCCGGTCGTATGCCAGCCGCCCGATTCGCACGTTCCTGGCCGCTCGATTTAGCTAGCTGGCCCCGTCCCGCGCGTTGTCTTCGTTCTCCCAACACCACGAGCCCGCGAGATCCCCTCTGGAAAAAATCCCCCGCTCTGGGAGTAATCTCCCGCACCGCGGGCCACCCGTCGCCCTCCGGCGCATCAGGTTGTGCCTTCGCCGCACCCGTCCCCCTGCAGCTAGCCACCTCCGTCCTTGGCCGCAGCTGGATGATGAGGCCACGCAACTCCATCGTTGCCGGTCATCGACACATGCATCATTCACCGATTTGGCTCGTAGCACCGGGCCGTCGCCGCTTCCAGCATCTGCTAGTCGAGATTCCGGCTGCAGCTGCAACACCCCCTGCCCTGGTCGTGGTCACCGCCGGGGAGCTTGTGTGTTCACGGGGTCCAGATTTTCTGTCAGTTCATGGTTCCAACCAAAATGGATGGATGTAGCAAAAATCATCGCCAGTGGTAGCAAGACCGAAACGCGGTTGCAGCAAAACGCCGTTGCCGCCCGTCGCGGCTTGCAGCTAATCCATGAATGGATGTAGCTAAGAAACTCACCCTGTGGTATCGTTTCTGGTTGCCGGTTGTAACAAAATTCAGGATCTCCGTCCATGTCCGTCGAAGCAAAAAAAATCGCCGATGATAGCTTTTGCGCTTGCCAGTTGTAACAAATTCAAGACCTCGTTGGCCGCGACGGCCGTTGCCAGCAACTGCTGTGGATGCAACACCATTTTTTTTGCAAGACCGTCGTGCTCCCTAGTATAGCTTTGTTTTCGATTTAGCCGGTTGCAGCTTTTTAATTTGTCGGCTCCAGCTTTCTATTTGTCGGTTGTAGCAATTTCATCTCCCAACCCCATGTTTTGATTTGCTGGTTCCAGCATTTTCTTTGCCGGTAGTAGCTTTTGCAATAGCTGGTTCCAGCTTTTGATTTCGATGGTTGTAGCAGCGTCTTCTGTCGAACGCGACCAATAACGGGAGGTGGATGAAGCAGCTTGCGGTCGCGGCCAATGGTGGGAGGTGGACGAAGCAGCTTGGGAGATGGCGGTCACGACCAACGAGATGGCGGCGGCGTTGGAGTAGCTCACGGCGGCGCCATGGGAGCCTGCTCGGAAGAGTTTGCCGAAGAAAACGATTGGAGAAGGAGCCATGCGAGTGGATAATGCAGCGCTGCGTGATGGACCAGACCGGCCGAAGTTTGGGCCGGCGCACCGACCACAAGCGATTCCCTTTTTCTTTCTCTCAAAAATATAATTCCCCCTTTTCTTCCGCCGCTCCTGCTCCGCTCCACTCCACAGACAGCACGCCCCGCTCCAAACCCTCGTCCCCACCGCGGCGCTTCCGGCGACGGCCATGGGCACCCGGGTGCCGCCCGTTCCCATGGATCCCGCGGCCGCGGCGAAGTCCCGCCGCGACCGCCATGACCCGGACGAGATGGAGGGCCTCTTCTCCCGCATGCTCTCCCGGACCCGCAACGTCCTCCCAGACCCGCCCGTCTCCGTCGACGGCCGCCTCTTCGCTCACCTCCCCCACGACTTCGTCGACTGCATCAGCCGCCTCCCCGACGTGCTCCTCGGCAACATCGTCTCCCGCCTCCCAGTCAAGGAAGCCGCGCGCACGGCCGCGCTCTCCCGGCGCTGGCGTGGGGTCTGGCGCTCCACCCCGCTCGTCCTCGTCGACTCTCACATCCTCCCCGCAGACGCAGGCACCGCGGTCGCGCGCGCCGACGCGCGGCGCATCACCTCCGCCGTCTCCCGCATCCTCGCCGCGCACCCGGGTCCCTTTCGCTGCGTCCACCTCACCAGCAGCTACATGGAAGAGTTCGATGGCCTGCTCAGGCGCTGGCTCCAGATCCTCGCCGACAAGGGCATCGAGGAACTCATCCTCATCAACCGCCCAATGCCGCTCGGCTGCCTTCTCCGCTCCACGTTCTTTCTCCCCTCCACGTTCTTAGGCATGACCACCCTCACCTGTCTCTACCTCGGCCTCTGGAAGTTCCCCGACACGACCGGCGTCAAGCGCGTCACCTTTTTCCCTAACCTCCGTGAGCTTGGGCTCTGCACCGTCCTCATGGAGAGCAAGGATTTGGACTTCATCCTCGACAGGAGCCCCGTGCTTGAGACGCTCTGTGTGGAAAGCAATATTTTCAAGCTTGGCCTTCGCCTTGTCAGCCAAAGCATCCGGTGCGTGAAGATCATCCTGTCCTTCTTTGAGGAAATCGCTGTGGTGGACGCCCCATGCCTGGAGCGACTCATCCTATCAGGAGGTTGGACCAAAGACGGTGTCTGTACCAAGGTGAAGATCGGCCATGCCCCCAAGTTGCACTCGCTTGGATACTTGGATTCAGAAAATCATGTCCTAGAGTTCGGCAACACTGTCATCAAGGTGCCTCGTCTTTTCCATTTGTTCTACTGTACATCATACCTAAATGATGAATGCATATGTGTGATCTTTCTTCTCTTGATTGAGTGCATTGAGATTTCAATTGCAGGCTGGGACAAAGACGAGCCCAAGCACCATGGTACCAAGTGTGAGGATCCTGGCTTTGGAGGTGCGTTGTGGAGTCCGCAGTTATGCCAAGATGATCCCGACTGTCCTCAGATGCTTTCCGAATGTTGAGACGCTCCACATCATGGTGAAGCCTGGTGCTTCTTTTGGCGCGTTCATTTGCACCATCTTGTACTATATGTGTATTATTGTCAATTGCTGCTGTTGCTGTATGATCCATTAGCAGCTGATGAATTTCATGTGCACTAATTTAATTAATTTTACAGTCTGGAGAAACTGGTCAACCCTCTGGCAAGCACAACCTTGAGTTCTGGAATGAGTCTGGTACCATAAAATGCATCCGCTCATGCATCAAGCTGCTGGTTTTCCATGATTTCCGAGGGGATCGAAGTGAGCTTGCTTTCCTCAAGTTTTTCTTTAAGAGTGCGTTGGTGCTGGAGGAGGCGTTGATAGTGATGGCAAATGGAAGTTTCACTTCGATGGAGGATATGCTTTCCAAAGTGAAGCCTCTGGGATCCATGAAACGGGCCAGTTCAGACTCCACAATCACGATTAATCCCCAAGGAGGTAGCATTTGGAACTTCAAGAAAGCATCCGACTTTTCTCTTTGCGACCCTTTCGCGAACGACTGAAGTCAAAGATGCATGTTTATTTCATGGTCACTAGCTCTGGAAATTGTTGTGTTCTGTGGTCATATCATGGACATGCACTGTTTTCAGCTTTTCGATGATCCGCCTGACTCTTGTTTCTACAAACATGATTAGCTTAAGTGTTGAAGTTAGTGCTACTATCTTCAATGATGCAAATGACTATCATTATGTGGTAATTGCAGAGCACCTATTGTACTCATGTTAATTGTGATTTCATTAGCTAGATTTGAGCTCCCGAGTATGGTGTTACATTGCACAATTGCTGCCATACGTATGAGGCTTGATGCGGGGGAGAATTAGTGATATCCGAGCTAATTCATCTTTTGCTTACTGTCTTGACAATTTACTCTTTGGTCTCTCAGAGTGTGCCATTTTTGGTTCTGATTGATTTGCATAGATGTGCCAAGTCAATTATTATTGCAGCTATTTATGCCCTATCTGGTTCTTCAGTTGTGCTATTTGAATCCTTATTTTCAAGCTAATTTGGTTACTTTTGCAACGTGTTAAGGTAATGGTAACTTGAACAACGTGGGCATGGCTAAGGCCAGGTGGCCAAACTATGTTCAGAGCTAGTTTGGTAGTAGAGTTTCTTTTCTTCTGCAGTGAGATCCTTATGAAGAATAACTTTCAGAGGATAGTATGGGGTGGTAAACAGAAGTGAGCAACTCATGGTTCATTGCTTGGTTCATTTTATCTAATCATTCTGTCATTTCAGTAAATTGGTATGCAAAACTTAACAATTTTCTCTGTAGCACTTTATGCTCAGGCATTATCTGAAAATGTTAGAATCCAATTGTTTTTTCTGCCATAGTCCCTTATGGTATATGATATCCTGGTTGTTTTACAAGCCACCAGAGTCATTTTCTGCTAATTAGTGCAAAACAGACGATATAAATTGGTAATACAAATGTTTTTCTTTATGATCAGAACTATTGCTTAGGACACAGTATTATGTTAGAGTGTCTGACAGATTAAGTGTTGATATGTTTCCCACATTAGATGTTGATTCAACTACTAGAGGGAAAGTAGCAACTGTCCTCTCTGTCCAGGGGTCACTGTACTAGTTGTGTTTTAAACATCAGTATTTGTATGCTAGCTATGTGATTCTCTTGCGTATCCAGTACCTAAGAGTTCTATATTCAGTATATATTTTTTTTAGTATTTTGCAATCTTTTTATGGTGTTTTGTAATGCAGAAATTCATTTATCTTTTTTCATGATGATTTCTTTCTCGCGTCTGATGTTTTTGCCTAGAAGATGTTTACTCAAGTTTTGTGTCGACCAGTTATGGATGGATCGCAAACATCATGAACCTTGATACTCGCCCATGCGTACCTTCTAAAACCTAGCAAGATGTTGCTTTGTATAAGATGCTTGATTTCTACCTTTCCCATGTCATTATCCTTGGTCTTTCTTTCTCTGTTGTCCAGTCTTAATTGCCATATTATTCATCATTTCCTTGTTATCATTTATAGTTCAGTTTGCCTTGTCCTTCACCATTTCTCAGTTATCATCTACTCAACAACATTGTCATTCATCAACAAGAACAACAAAGCCTTTCAGTCCCAAACAAGTTGGGGTAGGCTAGAGTTAAAACCCATAAGATATCGAAACCTAGTCTACTGGCACATGGATCTCAAATGCCTTGTCATTCACCATTGGTCCTTTTCTTTCCTCTTTTTTTTTTGCTTAGTATAATTTCTTCAGAAGATAGTTCCTTACTCTCCCTATTGTTTCCTCCATCTTTACGTTTTTTAAGGTCCGAGTAAGCGACTATGTGTTTGTCTCTTTGTAAGTTATCTGTACATTGGCATTAGGCAATAGTCTCAGTTTCTCTATCCCACTCACTTATCTTTCTCAATATCCGTGGCTACATATATTTCTTCTGTCATTTGTTAGCCTTGTTTTTCTCCATCTCTATTTATCGTCTTATTTATCTCTATGTTTAAGTGAAATGATAACAACTAGACCGCAAGTGCTAACCAAATAATTATTTCATATTCATATATTTATACCATATTCAACCAGCTAAGTATATAACAATTGGATTAAATTTCTTTCTCTGTATGACAATAGTTCTTTGAACAATAGTTCTACATTCCCTCGGTTCAATCTGTCTTAAATTCTTAATTAAGCTGGAAGGCTGACTTGAAGTTATCTAGTTATTTAAATAGATTTTTTTAGAGCTACAGTGAGCAGTTTGTTTTCTAGGACCATGTGAAGGAGTTCTCAGTCATATAAATAGTATATTATCAGAGCTACATTTGAGCAGTTAGTTTTCTAGGACCATGTCAAGCAGAATTTCTTATTTATTTCTTGAGTGTCTGTCATCTTTAGTTTCCCTTCCCAGTTTTTAGCATGTCCCTTTCTTCAATCTTTATTCAGTTTCTCAAATTTTTTTCTTCTTCAGAGTTTCCGTCTCTCTACGTCTTTCACTTCACTACTAGTCTTCATTTTCTGTCTTCATTCTCACTTACTACTTTAGCATCTTAGGATTCATTCTTCATTCGTCGGTACTCGGTTGTTCTTCTTCACTTGTTTCCCTTTTGTTCTTTGTTACTTCATTGTCTGTTGCATCATGTAGCTGAGATGGTAGTGGAGATAATTTCTGTTGGCAAACTACTTACGCGAACTCTCTGTTGCGACTCTGCAAATGCTGGCGATGCGAAAGTGAAAAAAGTTATTGAGTTTGAACCCATGGACCTGTCCATTCAACCATGGAAATACACAATATTCTGCATGTTGCTGAGACCGAACAGCAGTTTTTTGTTCTTCGGTTTGTATGAAATTTTTGGTGTTTTTTCTGCCGTAGTTTGCCGACTTTGGTCAATGGTCAAGTGCCGATGCTGCATTTTTCTTGAATGGATGTTGCTGCAGGGCGCACATTTGCTGTTTATGCAGAATGGATTTGGAAATAGTTTTGATTTTGAACAAGGATTCACCTAATTGGCGTACTACCATGTATGATACCAGAGTGTACAGAGGAAGGGGTCACAAACTTGGGAGGTTTTGAAGATTTACATTTTTTGCACCAAATTCAGTATGGTGCGCCCTGCAGGTGGCCGTGCCTGGCTAGATCCTGCGAAGGCGTGGCGGCTACGAAGTGAGGACGACGCAGGTGAGCCATTCAGGCTGATTGTGGGGATGGAGGCTGGGGCGGCTCGGCTGGCCTTGTGTCTGTTAAAAGGGGAAACGAGAGAACAATTGAGAGAGCCTCGGCCCAGATGTAAAAGTGAATCCTGTGTCCTTTCATTAGATGATTGTAGGTATTTATACAGGCAGAAGGGATGCATCGAAGAGGCATCCGTTCGGAAGAGTTGTCAGGAACCGACGCGACAGTTGCCAACGCAAACTGGCTGCGGTTGGTACAAGGGGAGATTCCCCCATAATTAACACAAGTTAACTGAGCTTTAACAGTGTCGATCTGCAGCAGGCCCCTTGTTGCGGTCAAAGGAATTGCAACGGTGGCCAAATTGAAAATCTGAAATATGGGTAGCGTTTGTTTCTGAGGCATCTGATCAAAACCAGATCCGACGGACGACTACGAAGGCGGTGGACGCGCGGAGAAAGATCAGCCGGCTGACTCGAGCATTTCCTTTCCGAAAAAGAAAGCAAGGAACGTTCCGTAATGTCCTCGCAATCATACCGAATACATCGCTCTAGACCGTTCCGATTTCGGATCGTTCTCCTTGCCATCACAGATCACCTCGAGTACGTACTACACATATATAGCAGCCTCCCTCCTCCATGGCTCCAAGCCTTAGCCAGCAGACTTGCCTAGAAGCCTGCATCCATCTGCAAAGCATGAGGGGCCGCGACCTCACCGGCTCGCTGCCGGACGATGTCCTCCAGCACGTGCTCTCCTTCCTGCCATCGCGCGACGCCGTGCAGACGTCGGTGCTCGCCCCCCGCTGGCGCCACCTCTGGAAATCCACCCCCGCCGTCCGCGTCCGCGGCAGGGGAGACGGCTTTCGCCTCTTCGTCAACAGCCTGCTGCGCCACCGGAACGACGCCTCGCCGCTGCACACCTTCGAGATCGACGACCTCGTGAAAGGCCCCCAGCCGTCCACCAACTTCTTCTTTGACGACGACGACGACGACGACGAGGACGTCTCCGAGACCGACCCCCACCCGGACGTCGACCTGTGGATCAGGCACGCCTTGTCCACGTGCCGCGCCACCTCGCTCACGGCACGCTTCGACGAAGAGGGCTTCCTGCCGTGGCGTCCGCGCCCCCCTTTCGCCTTCACGTCCAGCCAGCTCACGACCATGCACCTCGAGTTCGTCGAGCTCGCCGACGGCCTCCTCGACTTCTCCCCCTGCCCGGCGCTCCTGCGCCTCAGCCTCAGCGGATGCCGCCTCAGCGGCGACGCCATCGTGTCGCCCTCGCTGGAGCGCCTCACCATCATCCGCTGCGACATCCCGATCGGCCGGAACACGGCCGGCCGGGCCGCCACGATGAGGATCTCCGCGCCGAACCTCCGTCATCTGCAGATATCCGATAGCTGTGACGGGGAGCAGACACCTCCGTCCCTCGACAGCATGCCTTTGTTGACGACGGCGAGCATCCGGTTCACGGGCAGCACCCAGATTTACCCCACCAATGGTGGCGCTTCCTTGCTTCTGCATGGCTTGTCAGAGGCCACGAGCTTGGAGCTTGCGGCTTCCACTCCTGATGGAAAGGTTTGTCAAATGCGACCTAGTAGTGTTTATCCAGGCAATATGCCAATCACAACTTTTTCTTAGCCTTACATGTGCACTCTATATATCCAGGCAATCCTACAAGGTGACTTGAGATGGTGCCCTACATTCACCGAGTTAAAGACTTTGATACTGAACGAGTGGTGTCTATATGACGATGTAACTGCGCTTGCATGCCTTCTGCGGCACACACCCGCACTAGAGACTTTGCAACTTGATTTCAAGGTACGCACTAACTATATATGTTGATGTGTTTGAGATGAATTATTACTTTGTGTTATTGCGTTTACCGTGGAAGTTCCCAAGTTGTATGTCGATTCTCATATGCACTTTTTCTGAAAGAAAGAAAAAAAACGCTAGACGAACGTGGTACATGCACAAGATGCTCCTAGGTTGTTTTTTCTACTTTGCTGGTGCATATAAGGTTTTAACCCTTATCTTTTCTTCTTCTCTAGAGCAGCGATACACTCCAGGAGAAAACAAAAGGAAGTTGTATCATATTAAAAGAGTTGTTTCCTACACTTGAAAACCTGAAGACAGTGAAGATCGGAGGGCACTGCTCATATTCTGACACAAAGAAGCACGAAATTTTGAAGTTTTTCAGTGATTGGGGCATACCTCGGTGTAAAGTTAAGTACGCTCTGAACTTTGAAGGTAAGCTCTATACATACCAAGTTTCTTTGCGTGGTTTTCTATAAGTAAATGAATTCTACATAAAAGCAAGCACATTGAACAATATATGAAGAGAGTTTGTACGTTTACCAACTGTTTGTATACATCAATACGTTGTACTGTCTTGTTAATTATGTATTGCAAACTGCTTAATCAGTTATCTGTCGTGTGTTCTTCTGATCATTTGTTCGCTACAACAATCCATTTACAGCAGTGGATGCCGCTATGGAAGGGGGAAAACGCAAGAGGGGGTCAAGAAGACGGTAGGATGCATGCAGGCTGAGATAGCCAAACTGAAGCAGGAATCGACACTTCGCGAGGATCCAAGCGGTGTAGGATAGAACGTAGTCTGCTATGAGGTTCTATCCCTTTGAACAAGGGCTGAACTGCGCTGCCTTAGAAACCACTGTACCCCTATGCACCAAACCACTGGAAAATTCAAGTTTGGCAAGTGTCACCGTCTTTGCCGAGTGCATTTCATCAGGGACTCAGCAAACATGTCTTTGCCGAGTGTCGCCGAAAAAATACTCGGCAAAAAGGTGCTTTCCCGAGCGCTACACTCGGCAAAAGGGCGTCTTTCCCGAGTGCTACACTCGACAGAAGGGGGTATTCACCGGGCTGCATTGTTTTGGCTGTTGAGATTCTGTATGGCCTCGGATAAAGATGATCCAAAAATCAAAGTTTTTCATTTCGAAGAGACGAATAATTTTCATGTTGAGAATTTTTTCATTTTAAACCATATTAATTACATTTTTTTGCCATGCCAAAATATGGTCTTAAATGATGAAGGCGGTGGCCATATTTATTGCATAGTTTATGAGAATGTGCCTAAACTTGGCACTTATGTGCACCTCGCCATTACAGACAATGTTGCCAAGTAGATTTTCCAACTTTTTGTTCAATTGTTTTTCCTATTTTCTAAGTATAAACAATGGATATTTTTTAAGCAGGTACAAAAACATGGTGCAAAATGGCACCACTCCATTTTTCACGAAAAGTAGACAATATTTTTTGAAAAAGTCTCATTTTTATGGGGTTTCTAGATTTCTAGCTACTTCGCACATTCAAATGACTTTATGTCGATTCTTGAAAGTAATTCAAATTTAAATTGCAAGTGTGTGATAACTCTGTCCTAGAAATTAGCAAACAAATATTTTTAGGTACATAAGTACTACCTCCGTCTAGGTGAATAAGTCGCGTAGTTCTAGGTCATCGATTTGAGGAATTAAATATGTGTTATATGTCATGAAAAGTATATCACTAGATTCCTATAAGGATGTAGTTTCTAAATATATAACTTTTGTCACATATAATACATATTTAGATAGTTAAATCATCAACCTAGAACTACACGAATGACTTATTCACCGAAGCGGAGGTAGTAGTCATTATATGGAAGAACCACTTCGAGTTTTGAGAGATTCAATCCCTTACCATGTATAGCCATGTCAGTCATTTTGACCATGTTTCGGAAAATAAAATAAAGAGAAGAATACAAGTTTAAAAAATGTGATCCTTTCGCATGGAGTCCTTTTATGTGTACTAGATGTGACAAAAAATGCCAAACTTTCAATATGACTATTTTGAAAAAAAATCCTTCAAAAAAGGGCTATCGTGTTTGAATATTCATGACTTTGAAGGCAAATGACCAAGGTGATGTCATATTCATTGCATAGTTTATTATAATATGCCCAAATTAGACACGTAGGTGCATATTGTCATTACAAACGGTGTTGCCAAATAGAGTTTCCAACTTTTTTGCAAAAAAAAATTATTTTTATTTTCTAAGTGTAAAAAATGGGTATTTTTTTGTGAAACAAGTATAAAAAATAGGGTGCAAAATGACACCACTCCATTTTTCACAGTAAGCAGACACTATTTTATGAACAATTGCTAAGTTTTGTGGATTTTGAAGATTTCTAGCTACTTTGGCACATTAAATGACTTTATGTTGATTTCCCGTAAGTAATTCAAATTCGAACTGGAAGTGTGTGATAGCTCTGTCCTAAAAAAATAGCAAAAATATTTTAGGTACAACGGTAGTCATTAAACAGAAGAACCACTTAGATTTTTTAGAGATTCAGCCCCTTGCTATGAATAGCCATGTCGGCTATTTTTGACCCAGTTTTGCAAAAGAAATGAAAGAAAAAGAATAGAAGTTCAAAAAAATGTAATCCTTTCGTATGGAGTCCTTTTATGTATACTAATTGGGAGGGAAAATGCCAAACATTCAATATGACAAATTTTAAAAAAAATCTTCAAAAAATGGACTATCGTTGATGAACATTGTATTTATGGCTTTCAACCCAAACGACCAAGGCGATGGCCATATCCATTGCTTGGTTTATGAAATGTGCCAAAATTTGGTGCATATATGCACCTGGACTTTAGAAACAATGTTTCCATGTAGAGTTTCCAACCTTTTTGTACAAAAAATCATCTTCCATTTTCTAAGTATCAAAAATGGGTATTTTTTGTGAAGAAGGTACAAAACAAGGGTGCAACACCACTCCAATTTTCCGAGAAAGTAGACCATATTTGATGGACAATTCCCAAGTTTTATGGATTTTCTAGATTTCTAACTACTTTCGCACATTTAAATGGCTTTTTGCCGATAACACATTTAAATGACTTTATGTTGATTTCCTGAAAGTAATTCGAATTAAACTGCATGTGTGATAGCTTGTCCTACACATTAGCAAACAAAACTTTTTTAGGTACACAAGTAGTTACTACTCCCTCCGTTCCTAAATATTTGTCTTTCTAGAGATTGCAACAAGTGACTATACACGAAGCAAAATGAGTGAATCTACACTTTAAAATATGTCTATACACATCGGTATGTGGTAGTACATTTGAAATCTCTAAAAAAACAAATATTTAGGAACGAAAGGAGTATATGGAAGAACCACTTAGAGTTTTGAAAGATTCAACTCCTTGCTAAATACTCCCTCCGTTCGGAATTACTTGTCGCGAAAATAGATGTATCTAGACATATTTTAGTTTTAGATACATTCATTTCTGAGACAAGTAATTCCGAACGAAGGGAATAGTCAGGTAGGGGTTGAACCCAATATGTTCATGCTATAAGTGACCCATTGCCGTGCCCATCATTCATGGTGGATCATGTTGTTGAATCTGAGATACGACCCAAGTCGTGGCCTCCATTTGACTTCTCCCATGACGGCGTGCATCAGAAGTACACATGACCACTGCCACAAGTTAATTATGTGATGACACATTTTTTTGATGAATCAGACTTCTTTGAGAGAATTCTTGAGGTCTCTGTTCAAGAATTCATCCGATTAACCAGTTAACTTGTCGATTAATCCCCACTCGTAGGGTCACCGAGTAGCCTATAAACCGATAAATCGTCCGATTAATTGATTAAATGATCGATTAACTTGCCGATTAGCCGATTAATCCCCTACTCACCAGCCAACCGAGCAGCTACCAGTTAATGATTTCCTCAACAATGCTTGAGGTATTTGCAGAGTGTGCAGCCGAAGCAGAAATTCAGTGCTTGCGCCATGGAAGCGTCAGTGCAGTAGGACGAGAGAGAGGAGACGAAGATGACCAATGCCAGAGACGACTCCAGTATAGTAGGATGCGGGCAAGGAGGCCAAGAGGAACGGTGCCGGCGTCGAAAGAGAGAGGGCTCTAAGAAAGAGGAGAAGAAATACAGTGTGCGCGTAATTGCGGTGCCAATGCAGTAGGATCATCGAAACAGAAAACTTGCAAGAGGAATATCGAGTGGAACTGCATGATGAAGCTGCCGGTCAAAGGATATTCCAAACGGTTGATCGTAGGCGACGGATTTGACAAAATTCGTCCAAAACAACTTCGAACATGAACACAAAATTAAGCATTTACGGCTGACAAAGCTACAAACTGATCGCCTAAATGCAACCGTAACATCGATGCGCATCTTTTTTGTATAAAGATTACCTCAAATCGAAACACCGTTGTGTACGTATATTAGAGAGGAGAAGGAAGAAAAGAGATTAGGCATGAGGTTAGTGGAGGAGGAAGAAGAAGCACTTACAGAGCTAGCATCCCTCCCATCTCCTCTCGTGCAAGAGGCCCATCCATGTGCACTCGTTGTGCGTCGCTCGGGCCTGATTTACGAGAAACTGTCGATTCAAGCGTAGTTAGCGAGCCAGGCCAAGAAACGCTTTAAACATCGTACGATGCAGGCCCAACAGAAATGCAGACAACCAAACATGTTGAATTCTTCTTGGACGGGTCTGGTTAGCCTATATGCGGGCAATCAAATGCGGCCCGTGAATCCATATGATCTGCTAACAAATTCTGTAGTATCAAATCCGTTGTTAGAAATAGGATCTGTCTAGGTCTCAGTCGACTTAGACTTCGCGAAGTCTAAGTCGATTGATGACATCAGCATGCAGGCTTGTTTTATTTCTGTAATTGTTTGTATGTTTTTGGCGTTATGGGCTGCCTTTGTATTTTTAGTGGGCTTTTGTCACCTTTTCCACTGTGAACGTTGCTTTGTTGCCAGATTTTCCCCTCTTCCTTGTGCTTGGGCTGTACGACCACACATATATGTGTGTTTTGCTATGCACCACAAACTTAACAATTATGAATAAAAAACGATAACCTCAAGTCCTCAACGAGTGAGGCAGCTTTTTTTGTGTTCAAATCATTGCATTTGTTTTTGTCAGAAAAATCCTTGTATATGCAGTACGGTGCTTGTAGTTTTTTTTTAGATGGGCATGCAAATTATTTTCATTTTTCATTCGAGGAGAATACAAGGATTTGAACACAAGAAAATATATTCACAAAAATAATAATTTTGATGAGCGCACAAGTAATGGGTAAAAATAAATAAAATGAAGATAAAAATAATAAAAGACACCTACCGAGCACCATCCCGCCCACGCGTGCCTTCTAGTTGCGTGCTTATATCACTTGCGGTTGCACGCGGTGTGAAGTATATGTAGTTGCATGCGCAACAGTAGGTTGCACGTTTGCAGTATCAAAATTTTAGAAAACAATATAAAACAAAAGGTAAAAGAAGAAAAAACATCACTAAATACCAGTTGAGTTATGAAGTTACAGTCAAGGGCGATTGTGCAACCAGATGGCAATATTTCGACAAAAATTAAAAACTTATTCTTTAATATAAATTAAAAATCAAAAAGTAGGAAGAATCTTACAATTAGAAAAGGAAAAGGATAAACAGAAAAAAATATTAAAACATGAAAAATGGTTGCATTTGCATCCGCCCCCTGCCCACGGCAAAAACCGACATAGAGTTGTAGTCGCGGCAACACTTACTGTTGCATGCCTAGTGACAAACATGCAACTGCCCCTCCCTAAGAAACACCGTAGAGTTGTAGTCGGGGCGATCTTGGAGGGGCACCCGGATCACCGAGCATCTCGTCGCCGGCGACTTCCGCCGCGAAAACCTTCCTTCCTCTCCTGTTTTCACTCTGTGTCTATGCTCTTCTCTCAATTCAAACAGTGTCGTTGGATGCCCTCTAGAAAGATGTTGAGTGTAGGTCCACATTCCAGAGACTTAAAAAAAAGAAAAAAAATAGAAACAGCAGCACACTGTCTATAGTCACTCCCTTCACAAAAAAGCATTTAAAAATGTGTCTGAGAATCTGAACAAGTAACTCTTCCCTCCTTTAATATGGTCTTTTTTTTTGAGAAAATGAGCTCCACTCTCAGAATCAGACACAAAAAACAATTTTTTTCTTAAATCCTTGGGAAAAATGCAAAAAGAAAAAAAAGGAAAAAATGCATATGAATTAAAAAAACAAGAAAAAAAATACAAGCTAGTGTTGTGAGATCGTGTGCTTGATTTGTGTTTGTGAGCATGGTGGAAAACGGCGGTGTTATGGTGCTCGCGTGAGACATAGTGAGGGTACAGGATTCACGGGGTCTCACAGTGAGGGTACAGGATTCACGGGGTAGTTGCGCCCTTCCGAGCAAGCAAAACAGTCTAGTTTGTGAAAAAAATGTTTGTAAAAGGAGGACAAAATTACTGTTCTGACCCTTAAGGCAAACTAAATCCCGATTTGACCTCGTTCCGAAAAAAATTTCGTTTCTGACCTTTTCTGGTGACGCCAAGGTCCCTGGCGTCTGGGTTACGAAGCAGACGCCGGGGTCCCTGGCGTCTGGCCCCTGACCCGCACTGCCCGCATGCCCGCCTGGTCCCTGGCGTCTGGGTTACGAAGCAGACGCCAGGGGCCAGACGCCAGGGACCCCGGCGTCTGCTTCGTAACCCAGACGCCAGGGACCTTGGCGTCACCAGAAAAGGTCAGAAACGAAATTTTTTTCGGAACGAGGTCAAATCGGGATTTAGTTTGTCTTAAGGGTCAGAACAGTAATTTTGTCCGTAAAAGGACATGTAGTTATAGTCCGGGGGACAGCGCTTGCAATTGCATGACTAGTTGTCGCCCTCTCTCTTATTGTCGCCCCTAGTTACAACTAAGTTGGAAGACACCAAGTTACTACCATGATAGAAGACATGCGGTTGCATGAGTTTAGTTGGACATGTAGCTGGCAACCTTTCTCTCGCTGTCGCCCCCTCCGACAAAACGAAGGTTCCCCCGTTGCGGCCAAGTTAGAAGACATGTACTTGCGTGCCTAGTATTGGGACATGCAACTGGGCCCCATGTCTCTCAACGCCGCCCCCTCGGACAAAACAAAGCCCCTCCTAAGTTACGACCAATCTAGAAGACATCCAGTTGCATGCCTAGTGTGGTACATGCAAGTGGACCCCATCTCTCTCAGTGTCGGCCCCTCCGACAAAACAAAGGTACCCCCTCCCCTAGTTGCGACCATGCTTGAAGACATGTTGTTGTGTGCCTGGTGTGGGGCA